>NC_133037.1:5827500-6127500 GCF_048771995.1 Taeniopygia guttata
CTCGAGGGGTCCCAATAGTTTGGCTGTGTGAACAGTGGTGCAGAAAATGCTCAAGAGCCTGGTTAGGTCCCACTGAAGCAAACCCTATTTGAGACACATCCACAGGCTTCTCCATCCATCCTGCAGTTCTTGCTAAAATATGTGTTTGTCCACTGTGCTGGCCTTGTGCACATTTGTCTATTAATAAAAAATTAGGCATTCAGCACATCTATATCACACATATCCACTCAGGGTACTCCAGCCACGTCAGGAATTTCAGGGGTGGCCACCAAGGTGTTTTACAGCCCTGACAGTAATTTATTGCAGCTAAACTTGAGCCATACCTGGTCATGGCTCCGTGCTGCCCTCAGTCCTGGCCACATGCTCTTGCAGAAGAGGAAGAGAGTACTGCTTTCACATATCTTCAAAGTATTGAATTATTGCAGGATTTAATGTTCAGTAGATGAAATTACCCTTTCAAGTGACCTCAAATGTAATAAAGAACCAAGACTAGTCAGTGCAATGGTTTTATTGCAGAAAATTACAAAATGATGTACTGTAGCAGCATAAACTTGTAATAAATTACCTTGAGTAATGATCCATGAAAAATACCAAAGGCATGTAAACTGTATTTCTGGAGGAGGATGCCTGTGCTGGGTAAAATACATACACAGATCCCATAAGAAAATTGTAGGTGTGATTTAGTTGGATTTGTTACTTCCTGCTTAGACTTGATCATGCTGAGTTGACTGCAGTGATGTCTGTGGAAAAATTTCTCTGTGTAGAGGGTTGTTTTTATAAATTGATGGAAATGAGCTGACAGCATCAAAAGGTATGAGAACCATAAGGGGAGATGTTTTTTTGGTTCATGCTTTCTGTATCCTCTACATTTTGGGGTTTTGTTCTAATTCAGTCATTTAGAACACATTTCCTTTTCTGAAATCCTGCAATTTCTCTAGAAAATATATTAGGCCTAGCTCCACAACTGATATAAATATGGAGAGTCCCATCACTTCAGGGGAGCTACACTGATTTCCATCACAGCCTGGAGATTCTCGCTGAGGCTTTTCAGTGTAACTGCTTCATATTAACTGGTACAAGAGGGGATAAAATGCACAGTGACTTTAACTTCACTGTGAGTCACACTTTTCAGGCAGTGGAGCTTCTCACATTCTGCATTAGGAGTACATTTAGTCATTTTTTTAGGGCTCACCTTAGCCAGGTCAGACTATCCCTTGTATGAGGGGATTTAATCCCTCCTCAAAGGGACAGGCAATGGTACAGGGATTTTCCTGGGCTGATGTGCACAAGCATCATGTAGCATGTGCCTCAACTGCACAAGTGTTGGAGTGCCAACGCTGCAAAGCCAAACAGGCTGTGATAGAAGGAAGAGGGGGAAAGGATAACATCCTATTTGTACCTGCAGAGGAGTTATTTTCTTTCCCATGCCATGGTTGTGTATTTTGGTGTAAATCATGGGCAACATGGGAGTCCAGACATGTGTGCATATGTAAAGTGCCCATATGACTCCTGTTCTTTCCATTACCCACTGGGGAAGTGCCAGTGAGTATCTTTGCAAAGCTAATAGGGCTCACAGCCACCTCCCAGACCTTTCAGAGGATGTGCAATAATACTCACAGGGCTGGCTCTTGAATTTGAATGAGTGAATTCAATTCTCTTCATTGAAATGAGAATAATTTTGAATGCAAACATATTGTAATTGATATATTATTTCTATTTGTAAAAGATGAAGAAACAGTTCTGAACTAGCATATCAAATTCGAGTTATCTCACAGCTGGGTGGATTTGATCCAGCCTGTTGGTGAGATTAAGTCCAGCATCGAGTCCAGCATTTAAATTGTTATTAAATATTTGTACAGCAACTAGAAGTCATGGTTGATAGCAAATTGCTAGCACGTGAGTGCCATGTATGGGCAGGAAAATCCTCAGCTGGAAGAAAGATATGATGGAACCAGACAAGGCAGACAAAGGATGTGCTGTTGGGGCAGATGGCAACAGAGGGAGGAAGTTATTTGCCCAAGGTGGCAGAGAATGGCTGGGGCAGAGCTGGGGATTGAAATCAGACCTTAAGGACAGCAAGGGTGCTCAACTGAGCAAAGCTTGGCCTAAAATAAGTCTGATTTTTTAGTCAGTCACTCAAACCCTTTTCAATGGATGTGGTAAATGAGCAGTTAACTAAGTTTGGGACAGCTTATGGAAAATCCTGTGCTCATTGTATTCTCTGAGGTAAGGTGGGTTTCTTTCTCTTAGTCATCTTCTCCATCAACCACAAATTCCTGGATTAAATCTTTGAAGTGCTGGGTACCTTTCAGAGGTTTTAGTGCTTGAGAGCCTGAGCTGGGTTGCAGTGATGGCCCCTCAGGGCCTCCAGATGTATGAACTGGAGAATCTTCTCAGTCCTGAGCAAGACCTCGAGCATGGGCTGTCTGAACTTCCATTTTTGAGATCTTCGATTTCAGTTTATGGCTGGTTGCAAACAGTAAATTGGACATAAACTACCATTTTTCCAATTATAAATCCCTGAAATAATAAAGAAAGCTGAAATTCTCCAAGATTTAGTCTCTTTTGAGAACCAGGCAAAAGAATGTAGAATTTATGTCCAGTTTTATTTACTATGAAACAATTACTGCGAGTGCCCAAGAACAGACAGCAAATTTTCAGGCTTGCTGTATCTTTGAGCTTAGCCTCGCATCTCTGAGGAGGCAGCATGGGAGCAGAGACTGGGGTATGGACCAGGCACATCACTGCTGCCTGCTTGCCACAGGACTGTGAAAAGTATCCTTGCTGAATTCTCCAATCCCCACAGCACATGATGAATTACTGGCATTTATCTATCGGGCCATAACAGCCTCGGAGCTCACAAATCATATGTTCGTGCCATTGCCTTTTGTAAACATATATTTTAAATATGCATTGATTTGGTATGCACTGTTACTATTCATCAAAATATTCTCATCTCTTAACACTTAATAACAATAATAAAGATTAATGCCAAGCTCCAATATGGATAAAGGCTGCATGACTATGTATTTATTTTGCAAGTTTAATTAAAGCTGTTTGTTACAATAAAAATTAATGTTACTGTCTTTCATGTGCAGCACAGCCAATATGAAATAACTGGATTTCACACTGCAGATATTTGAAATGGCACTGGGCTGGAATCAATCAAAGGAGATGATACTGTGGAAGTATTTATGTTTATATCTTTTTGAACTGATGAATGATAAGAAAACGAAATTCCTGCAGTCTTCTTTTGGTGGGGGTACGTGGGTGGTCTGAACCACTTTGTTTCATTTGTCACTGTGTGAGTGCCGCTGTGGGTGACCTCTGATAATCCATTTACCCTCCTCAGACCTTGCTTATCCTTCAGGAACTTGTTGGATAGGAACCAAAATTAAGGGAGAGCTCCTAAACCATAAATGAAAGCATTTAAATTGTTGATGGCTGTATTGTGAATAGTCATTGATGCTATTAGGAGCAAGAACCTGGTGTTATGATGGGCTGCAAAGGTGGTGTCAGTGCATTTCTCTTTCCTCTGGGGTATCCTGGCAGAGAGGGATCAGTCAGATCCCTGGGAAGGCTGGACACAGAGGGGTTTGCTACCAGGGCAAGCAGCCCTCCCCTGCAAACCCAGCCAAAAGCACCTGGGAGGCTTGGCCAGCGTGTTCCTGGAGAAGGAGAATGCTCCTGCCTCTGGGAGTTATCTCCCATCCAAAACTCCTTAAACTCCCAATGCTGGTCCCAGGCACTGGATCATCTAATGATTCCCCAAAACACTGGCACTACCTGGAACAGCCTCTGTCCTTGTCTGTGCTCTCCTGCCACTGCCAAGCCAATCCTGTGGTTGCAGACAGCCCTGTCCCCCTGTCCCCCATGCCCACCCCAGCCAGTGAGGGCTGGCACACAGCAGCTCCCAGCTCCTCATCCCCCAAGGGATTTTGGAGGCGATGGCCTCTGCTCCTGAAGCTTCATATCTAAAAATGAATAAAACCCTTCACATTTCCCATATGTCTCTGAAGCTGACGGCTCTGGCCTCTATCACTGCAAGGAGCAGATGGCACATCCTGTTACTGCAAATAGGCTTCAAAGTAAGATGTATTTGAGTTGCTTTATTTGAATCAATAACTCAAATATACTTTGGATTTGCCATCTTGATAGGCTCACTTGAAATTGGTGTGAGTATATTGGGTTGCAAAGAAACAAGGACGGTCACAATAAAGAGTAACAGACAGACCCTGACAGATTTTTGTTGCTGTTTGGGGTTTTTTTTGCCTGTTTTATTTGGGGTTTTTTTCTTAGGTATTGTGCAATGCTGTGTCTGTGTCTCCCAGTCCCTTAAATTCCATCAGTGCTCACAGACCTGCTCCTTCCCAGCCTGTTCAGACCGTGAATGCAAATTTGCAGCTGCCTCAACAGAGTAAAGTGGTAGGATTGAAAATACACATTGGGGCTAAGCTGTTGTCTAAACGCGATGTTCCCCTTGGCAAAAAGATCTGCTATCAGGAGAAAATCAGCAGGTCTGGCTTTATCCAGCAGAGGGCAAAGCCACCCGCAGACTGCCCGGGCTGGCAGGAGACCCTTCCCGGCTTCTTCAATCAAAGCAAAATCCCAGCATAATTTAGGTTAGGAAAGACCTGTCAGATCATCGATTCCCACCGCTAATGAAACATGCCCAGAGTCCCAGGATGGCACATGGAAAATGCAGTTTAGACAGCGGGTCCCTTTCGCAGTGTGTCCCTGCACCCTCACCAACCAGGGGGTGTTTTCATCATCTGTCCTTCATCATCGTCTGCCCTTCATCATCTGCCCTTCATCATCTGTCCTTCATTAGCCTTTCCTCTGTCTGCTGCTCTCCATAAAGGGTGACATTAAAGACCCTTTCTGCTGTAGGTGAAGGAAACTGAGACAGCTTTTGCTGGAAGGAGCTGTGAGTAGAGCAGGGAAAGAAAGGGGGGAGCACAGGATGCTCTCCAAGAATGTACCCAAGGAGGAGCTGTCTGTTTCAGCCCTTCTGCCATAACCTGCCACCCTAAAACACCCCTCTTTGTTGCCTATTCCCTACTCCAGTCACCATTATATGGTTGAATATATATATATGTGTGTATACAGATATCATATATATCATTGAATATATATAATATATTCAATGATATTAGATATTCTATCGTCTATAATATATAATAAATATAATATAATATAATATAATATAATATAATATAATATAATATAATATAATATAATATAATATAATATAATATAATATAATATAATATAATATAATATAATATAATATAATATAATATAATATAATATAATATAATATAATATAATATAATATAATATAATATAATATAATATAATATAATATGATATAATATGATATAATATGATATAATATGATATAATATGATATAATATGATATAATATGATATAATATGATATAATAGACATATAATATAATATAATAGACATATAATAGACATATTATATATACTATATTGTATATAACATATTATATTATATATTTTATATTATACATTATACATTATACATTATACATTATACATTATACATTATGTTATGTATTGTGTTCACTGTGTCTGCCCACTGAAAGGGGTTTTCAGGGTGGAACTTTCCACGGCCAGGCTGACCCACTGCTGCCACTGAGATCCGCAGCAACAAAGGATGTCCTGCTCCCCATAAAAATAGAGATTTATCTGCCATCCATCTGCATTATTAGCATTTGGACAGGCACTTGGTGTGATTCTGGAGGTTTCTCCGTGCAGGGCCAGCAGCTTGACCTCGTAATCCTTGTGGGTCCCTTCCAACTCAGGAGATTCCATGGATTCTATGCTAGCTCTGGCTGTGACCAAGAGTATTAGAGGGTGCTTGAGCAAATTGTGCTAGGAGGGTGCTGAGTAATTAATTAACTAAAAGTCCTTGTTCTAATCCTAAATTGTCAGGGATTGCCTCACTCTGCCCAGCAGTGGGTTTTGATCCTTTCTAAAGCTCCTGGCAGAAAGTGTTGCTAAAAGTTATTCCTTCCTCAAGTCTGTTGAGTTCTTGGCTCAGAAAATGAGATCATTTTTATCTGTTTTATAAAGTTATGATCATATTCTAATCAAAACACTAATCCCAAGGCATTTCCAGACGCCTTGCCAATAACTAACAGAGACAGTAAATATGATTTGATACCTTAGAGCTCCTCTGAGTCTGATTCTCATTGAGATGAAAGCCTTCAGGCAACTGAGAATTTGGCTTCTACTCTGCTGATGAAAGCCTAATCAGAAATAGGGGTGGGATTCCCAGCAGTTCCCAAGAGATCCTTGCCTGGCTCTGAAACGAGCATTTTGGATTTCATTTCTGGCCGTTGTCTTTTGGAAAAATAAAGCCTGACATTTTAATGCAGGCCCTTCATACAAAAGGAGTTTTTAGAAAGCAGAGAGATCTGCAAAGCCACATACAAAAAAGAGGAGAAAATTAGATGGAGGAAACATCTGCTAAAGTTTTCCTGCTATTTCAGGAATGTTTGTATAACTCAAGCATTCCCTACCTCCTTTTGTATCACAGACAACATCTTTGCTAAAATATTATCTCGTGTCCCACTCCCCAGAACACAACCTCTCTCCCTGTTTGCTTTTGCTTACACAGAAAAGCAATATTGGGAATGTACTTAATGCATCTGAGATTTGTTTTAATGGAGCAGCTGGGGACAAGAAGAGCAGCTTGCTCCTCTCCAGCCCCAACTGGAGACCCTGCATCTCCTCCTGCAGCTGTTAAAGCACATGGAATTATGTGGTATTCCATAACCTGAGAATAAAGCCCTCTACATCCAGTGTAGAGCAAACACCCCAAACCTGAGGTAACCTTGTGTTTCTTGTTATGCAGTTAATGCAAAAGGCTGGTCTTGTTAAAATTTTAGTAGCAATTTGGTTTAGATCTGTGCATAAAAAGTGCTGAATACTGGTCTGATTATTGAATTTGCTCAGACCTTGCTGAAACTGGAATGCACAGAGCACATTACATTGAGGATAAAAGGTAAAGACTCGCTTGGATTGTCCTGGTGCCATCATAAATGAATCATCACTTAGCTATTAAGAGCCATGCTTGATCATGCAGTTTAGAGCATAGCAAAAAGAAGCACTGGCTGGATCATGTGGCAGTATCAGAGCACAGCACATTTCCTTGTGAAATGGCTGTGAGGTTGGGCAGAGTCAGATGCACTTCAGTTGCAAAGCTGGAAGAGTGTTCCTGATGGATATATCTATTTACCTCCAGGCAGACTGAAAATCTGTCTTCTGTCCAACCAGGAGGAAAAGAAAGTAAGGAGAGCTTGAGTTGTACACTTTGGGGTAGGCTGTCCCCCTGAGTGATCTGGTGCCTGTCACCATCTCCAGCTCTGACTTCTTCACTGCTGCTGTCACCTGCAGTGTGAACACCTGCCCACAGGAATATGGTCAGAAACCCCAAATTGTCTCAGTTTAAAGAGCAGCTTTCTGAAACAACTGCCCTAGCTGGGTTTTACACAGTAACATGGGGCCTTGGTCCTGATCCTAATCCTCTAAGGGTTTTCCCCTCCTCCCTGCCTGTACAAGAGACATAACAAAATCCACCCTGTAAGGAAATAATTTTTTTCCTTGCTCAATCAGAAACATATGATATTAACCTTTGGAGAAAAATGCATCAAGTTTTATGTTTGCTCCTACAGTAACATTAGGAATTGATTTCAGGACAGACTGCAGCAGTACTAGTTAGTACTTTAGCAGGACTGTAAAAATAGGTATCAAGTTACTGGTATGAGAATCATTGCCTAGATACCATAACAGCAGGCAAGATGGGAAAACCCTAAATAGACAGTGATTATGTATGTAAGGGAGAGCATGCAATTTAGTGTGGGGATGGCTGGGCTTAACACCTGTATTTAGTCCTTAAGTGCAGCAAGCTAATTTCCAGAAGCCTAAATTAATAAACTGTGTGGTGTTTTCTCCTCATTAGAGAGACTTTAGTCCTTGTTCCCATTACCTTTACATGCCAAGTAAGGCATTTCTCTCCCTTGGGACCAAGGGCTGAGTAGCAATTTCATGTATAAAGCCCAGTCCAAATGCTGTCTTTCCTCTTCCCCTCCTCCTCCCATTTCCAGGGGGCAGCAATGGGATGGAGGTCTCATCCAGAGCTGCTCTTCTGATCATGGGCAGTACAGAGGCTGAGGGCATCAGGCTGTCTGGACAAGGAAGCATGCCAAATATCCTACTGATATATACATATTAAAAAAAAAAATTAATGCAGACTTATGCCTCCCTTAACTCCCACATGTTTCAAACACCAGAAAACAATATCTGCTAGTAGTTGTAAGCCTCTTTCTAGCACAGACACTGCTCAATCCTTCCATCTTTACATTTTTTTCCAGCTGTGATATTACCTGTGTGTCTCTCACGTGCAGATGAGATATTCCTGGCAGATCTCCTCTGCTCACACAGTTGCCTTCCTGCCTCATGTGTAACTTTGGGCACTGGTTCCTGTCCCAGCTCCATAAGGAGATAAATGCTCTTATATCTATCCTGAAGTAGGGTAGTTTGCCATGCCACCAGTTTCAAGGAAACTTTCCACAAACCTCCGTGGTAGCACAATGTGAATGACAAAAAAAAACCCTGCAATGTGGGATCAGCCACTTCTGCTGTACAGCAGAGCAAAATGTAAAACAGAGTTACAGCTCTTAGCTTCTAAGTGCATGTGTATGGATGTACCAGTGACTTTGTAGCTCTTTATTAAACAAGCTCTGAAAACATGAATGGAATAAAAGTAGTAATTCACTGGCTGAATTCTAACTTTTGGGTAAACAACAGGGATCTGCTTTAGGCAAAAAGAGCTTGCAAAGTTTTCACCCCTTTATATGTCTCTGACTGAACTCCTCTGGAAATGACAGTGCGTGCTAGATATGAAAAGCAATTAACGAGCATAAAATAATTCAAATCTTTCATCTAGGAAACAATTTGCTGTATTTATTTTTTCCCATAATCTTTAAGAAGCTGGGTTCTGCTTTCTGTCAGGAGCAAATTAGTGACCTCCATTTCTTCTTCCCTGCCTGAGGAAGAAGGTTTGTGTCAGTAACAGATCAGAGAATGAGCAGAGGTTTCGGATCAATTTGCAGCTGATGTTTGTTTGCATTTTTTCAGAGTTCAGTCATTTTATTAGATATCCTTCGGCTATCACATGGAATATCCTCTGGAGCCCAGGGGAGAACTTGCAGCTTTCCTCTGCAGGGGCTCTGCTCTCCTTGAGAAAGAAAAACCCCTTAGCAAAGAGCTGAGTGACTGTGCAGTGCCTGCCCACGTCTCCTCCTCCAGCTCTTGGCCACTGATCCCAGTGAGCCGTGGGCTCATTGACTGCTTTGACAGATGCAAAGCAGAAAGCAGGTTGGATCTTCAGTGTGGTGCACTTAGTGTTGTTTACTGCGTTGCCCTGAAACTGGGATGGAGGTTTTCAAAAGAGATTGGGGTCTGGAAAGTAATGACTCTGCTTATATTCATGAGTTATGCCTCAGGAACTGATTTGGGGCACTCCAGTTTGGAGAGGTGCAGGAGCCTCTCTGGAGGCTGAACAATTCCACAGCCCTGGAATGGTTCAAGGTCAGACTGGATGAGGCCCTGAGCAAGCTGACCCGTGAGTGCCCTCTCTGCCCACGGCAGGGGGGCTCAAACTAGCTGGTTTTTGAGATGCCTTCCAACCCAGGCTTTTCTATGACTCTATAATTCTGAGGCTGAAGTCTGGACAAGCCAAAAATTCGGGAGCAGGAGGAGCTCAGGGCTGGCAAAGACCCAGTGTGGAACTGCCCTTCAGAACGGGGGGACAAGGAGCCCCCCGAGCCCTTTGTTGGTACCACGTGAATCCAGGGCTGGGGCACCCATTTGGTGAAGGGTTTGGTGTTAGCAAAGCTGCTGAACAGCTCCTGTCACACTCTGTCACCAGGCAGAGAAAGAGAAAGGTGTTTGGACATGCAGGGGAGTTAGCAGATCAAGGCACAATTGTGTTACATCACTTGTGACAGCTGCAAATTCTGCTAATTGCTATTGATTGTCAGGAAATTTTATTAGACCAGGATGTAAGCTCAAGTTTAGCCATAAAAATGGGTATTTCAGCTAAGATAATAATCAATGGTAGCCTTTAAATGCTACAAACACTTTTGTGATCGAGCAGATTGAATGCTGTTTAGCTACTGAAGTTGCTAATCTAACACATTGCTTGGCAGGCATAAATCATTGCCTGCACGAACACAAACTTCTCAATCCTTCAGCTAAAACCAGTATTTTTTTGGAGGCATATTTGGACACTTTCTACTGATCATTAATAATGTAGAAAACTAAACAGCAATTAAAGACAGAAAAAGATATGTTCTGGTTTTTAGGACTGCTGAGTAACTGCAGTCCTAGTTAGAGATAACAGATGTTGTGGGTGTTCTGCCCTTAGAAAATATCCTTCCCATGGTCCTTAGGAAAATGAATGGGCCTAATTTAAATGAAGAGATTCTTCTGGTTTTGGAAATGTCGTGTGGATTCATTTTATTGACTCATTAGTAAATTACTTCCTTGAACCTTAAGGTTTTGGATCAATGAAATACATGCCCAGGAGTGTTTGGGGGCTTCTATGACTATTAAGTTTTTTATTATATCTTGTACAATGTTTGGGCTGCTTTTGTTTGTTAATTAATATTTTTGCTTTGGCTGTAAACAAGGAACATTTTCCAGTGGGCATGGAGCAATGCTGGGGATATGGGGGAGACAAAGAAATACCCTTGGCCACTTGCACCACAAGTTCAGCCACCTTGCAGCTCAGCATATGCCATCTGCTCCTCCACCTGACCTTTGGGATTTTCTTATTTCCCTCTCCTGTAGCGTGTCCTTGCCACGTGCTTGCCTTCCTTTGCCGTTTCAAGCAGCTCTGTGTTTGCCAGGCTGGCTTTTCACAGCAGCTGTGTGATAAAGAGTTCTGTTTTGCAAAGGTTAGGATGTGCCTTTTCTCTCCGTGTCAGACAGCAGAGACAGCTGCTTTCTCACCCGTGTTGGATTTGGTAAAACATGACGGGTCAGGTTCCCTGGTCTGATCCAGCTGCTCTCAGCCCAGCTCTGGGAGCAGAGTGGTTAGACTGGTTCCAGGTCACCTTCTCTCAGCACTTCTCCTGGCTCAGCCTTAGGCTGAGCTCTGGCAGAGGTGAGGGGCTCCTGGGGGCTGCAGGGGCTGCCAGCAGCCTCAGCAGAGGCGTGGGGTGATGGTCACAGCCCCCAGGGGAGACTGGTCGAGCCGTGGGCATTCCAGGCAGCCACAGGAGCCCGAGGTGACCATTTCTCCCTGTAGGTTGTTCCCAGCCTCCCATCCAGCTCAGAGGCATTTTACTCCTTTTGTAGACTTTTAGTCCAGTTCAGGAGAGCTGCAGAGCTTGTGCCCATGTTGGATGAAATGCAACTCCTTGGTTTGACACACCGTGGCCTCAGTTGGGTTTTGGACTGGTCTGGAGTGAAGTCTTAGGCATTATGCTCCCTCCAAAAAATATTTCCTTGAGAGCTCCCTTCATTTCCTGGGTCACAGGCAACCTTGGACATTGCAGGTGTTTTGTTCTCCTGTAAGGATTTTTGCTTCTAAAGGCTGGGCAATGAACTGGTTTATACCAGCTTGGACATCAGCTTTACTTCAAAAATGCCCATTTTATTCTTCCTCATAAGGCAACAGAAGACATGATATTCTGCTTTAGCACCTGGAGTAAAGAAACCACCATTTCCATTTTTTCTAAACCCATTGCTCTAAAAAAGGGCTGCCTACAGCAGTGCCTTCTGCAGACCAATGCTTGCAGAGCTGTAGCTAACACAGACTTCTACATTTCAGGGAATTTCATGTGCTCTCAATTTTTTTGTTTTTATCACAAGCACTAAGGAAATTGGGTGGACTTAGATAAAACTATGTTGATTGCATTTTTTTTCAGTTACAAATGTTTATTGTCTGTTGACTAGGATATAAAGTTGTATTTCTTGCTCAATGTTTCAAAGATAATGATCAAGAGCATTTACTGCAGGAGGATGGCTCTCCTGTCTTCCAACAGGAGCAACAGTTTCAGGCTTTAATCTGCTTTATTTGGAGATCAGGGCTGAAAACTGGATTGTGCATGTCTATTGAATGCCAAAGTAAAAGCTGTAAATCTTTGTAGTAAGCGAAAAGAACTGATCTAAAATTAGGCAGTTCCATAGGAAAGGAGTCCTGTGGTCTTGCTTGCCTTCCCAGCAGGGTCTGGAAAAGTTTGGTATTCTTATTCGTGTGTTGTACTGGATAGAATAAAAGCAGCCTCATTAGTTCCATATGATAAATTATAGATCTAAAAATACCCATCACATTTAGATGCTGCAATGAAACCAATTTTCACTCAGGAGCAGAAAAAAGAGGAATTTGCTAAGAATCAATTGGATAAGACATCTGCTGAGACTGCTGTGCTGTTTCTGCTAAATATTAAGCACAATTAGTTCCTGGTGAAAAATGCCATTTTAACCAGCCCCATAGCCAGGTGTGCACCAGGGTTCTGTGCATGACCACAGAGCTGCTCAGACCTGAGGATCACAGGGAATTCTTGCTTTCTGCTCAATTTTGCAGTCTTGTCTGTTCAGAACAAGGACTACAAAATCCAAACTGACTGTGGACATATTCTGTGCCTTATTGCAGATATTTCTGGTCACACATTATACTTGATGGAGCTAAAACACTTCTAGAGACTTCGGGCTGAACGTGCTTTCGCTGCCAGTGACCTTTAGAGATTTACAATAGTTGTCATGCTTTCCATGTGAGTTACATTCCCGAGAGAGGGGTAAGGAGCAGGGAGCTGTGTTCTGTTGGATACCCAGTGCCAAGGATGCCAGGAGAGACTCAGGAAGGAAGGCTGGGTGGCCACAGCAGCACGTGGAGCCACAGTGTGACACAAGGACTGAGCAACTCCTGGATTTTGGAAAACCTGCTGAGTCAAGTTTCCACCCAGCAGCTTGGTAGACGTTCCCAGAGCAATCTCTTGGACTGAAATGGAGCTGTAGGCACTTGGAGAATGGAAGTTTACATTGGCTGTGACTGGTACAGCAACAACAAGCAGAAAAAGCTCCAAGGTCAAACAAAGCCAGTGAGATCCTACATCTTGTTCAGGAGCCACGTGTCACACCACTGCCTGTTACTTAGAGCCCTGGTGGGGAGCCAGTTCCTGCCATCAGCAGGGGTTTGTTACTGCAGACCCCAATATTGACATGGGATGGCTTTGGGTAGAGCTGTCCATACTGCTTTTCTCACATTTATTCATATTAAGAATTAATTAATATTAAGAAAAGCATCAGATATCACACCAGGTCCTCAGTCTAACCCTTCAGGCCCAACAGCTACAGTTCCTCAGTTTTATTGCCTGTTTATGTTATTTTTTGTCCATGCGCCTCCTACAAGTAAATGGTTTTGATCTTGCTCTCAGTGTGCACCCTTTGCTTCCTCCCACTCTTAGTGAAAGGCATAAATCAGCAAAATTAATTAAGGATTCTTTGAGAGCTCAGACACTTCCAAGTCTTTCAATGACTGTATTTAAACAGTCAAGGATGTGAAATGCTTTTCAAACCCTCTGAAGCGATGGTGGTGTGTGCATTGTTTATGTGGGGGGTGGCGGGTCGCTGCCTTTACGGTTTTACTCAGTCTCCAGGCATTTACTGCAGGCCAGAAGCTGTAATGACAAGGAAAGAAATTTACTCTGCTGCAGACAGAGCTATTAAAAGAAAATTCTTGTCAAAGTAATTCTTATCTCATGACAGGATTGCTGAATTACTGCGTATTACGGGAAAGGGAATTGAAAATGTGTTGGCTCTTCTTCCCATTAGAACTTTTGTTTTATTACAATCGTCATAAGCGCACACTTTTTTATAAAATCTTTTAGAATATGAAATCATCCTGCATTAGGTACTGAACGTAAGATAATGTTACCAATTAAAGACCAAACTAAAGAGCAGATTTCTCAGATAGGTTGGCAGAGTGAGCAATTCCTTTTTTTGGCAGTCTAAGTGCATGTCCCAGACAAAAGCAAGAGTGGGGCACTGAGGAATAAATGACTCCTCCATTCCTCTGGGACACCAGAGAGGTAATTCTTCCTAGGAGAGCTCAAACAGTCCCTTGCACTGACCCCTCTCCTCATCCCATCCCCATGTCACCAGGATGCAAATCCATGAGCACAGAGATGTCTGATGTGGGATTTCAGGCCAGTCCCACAAGCTCATCAGGGTGAAAGCTCTGTCCCCAGTTAAGGCTCCTGGATGAAAACAGATGGCATTGCTCAGGGTTTTATGTGGCTCCACAGGGAAAAAAGACCTTTTTGGTGCCTTCTCATTTCTGGGTCATTTTGCATTTGTGTTCCAGCCCAGTTCCTGCCTCTCTCCACTCAACTCCTCACTTGCCTTCCCATACCCATCTGGTCTCATTGAATGTGGCAGCCCCATTTGCAAGTCTGCAATGCAACAGAGCAGCATAAGAAACATTTTCACTTGTCTCTGGTTTTAGACCAAAATACTAAATCTAATTGTGCTTCAATTTCTATTCCAAATGTCCAATGCAATGGTGTGGAAATAATATGTAGCTTAAAAAAGAAATCAGAAGAAATACTATTCTCAGCCTCTTGTGTATTACAGAACATTATTGCACTGACACCTTCCTGCAGAAGTGGGCTGAGCCTTTTGGGATTGTTCCCAAAGTGTGCCCCAAGGGTCCATATGCATCCAAAGGTGCTTGGGATGTATCAGAGGAGGAGTGGATGGGTCCAGGTGTGGGCAGCAGCACAGCCTGGGCTCTCCAGGGGTTGCTGACCCCAGAGTCTGCAGCAGCCACGACACAAACCTTTTCCTGTTCACCAAGAGCATCATCATCTCTTCTCCCACCTTTAGTTTCCATCTCCTAAAGCTTCTGCACAATAACAGGACACAAATGTGGAATCAGGAAGCTGCCTGATACACCCTGGCTGACCAATTAATCACTGGTCCTTGTGCCCGTGGTGACAGCCCCGATAAACTGCAGTGCCACTAACCCTTCACTTCTGACTGCTTACATCTCCCAAAATCCCCTCTCCACGAGCTCACCCTCTCCTTCCCAGCACAGCACCACACCCCAGCAGCAGCCAGCTCAAGGACACAGCCTGGAGTGTCTCTCCAGAGGTCCCTCTGCCGAGGCAATGGGCCATTCTCTTACTGTAATGTGCATTTCTGTCCCTAAGCAAACAAGATGGGCCATTCTCTTACTATAATGTGCATTTTTGTCCCTAAACAAACCCTCACTAGATCTGTATGTGCAGCTGCCTGTTACCAGCTGGGGTGGGGTCCCCTCAAGCCCTGGGAGGCAGAAACCCGATGAAGTCAAGTGTGCGCCAACCCTCAAGGTCACGTCTTGATCTCCTCCTGGGATGAGGACAAGGACCCAGCTCGGTACAAAGTCTTTTTGCTATCCTGGCCCCTCCTGTAAATGGTGTAGGAACAGGAAAACATTTTCCTCCTCTTTAAAGTTTTGGTGTAACTTGAGAGTCAAGCTTTATGCAGATCGGAACATGTTAGTAATGTCTGGAAAGTAGTTACGGCATGTATTATTATTTTAATATTTACCAAGTGCTGACAGAGTAATGCTTTTATTAAATCTTTAGGGAAGGTGAAATACATACCACAAGGCATGGTGAGATGAAGATAGTCTTCTGAAATCATTAATTTAAAATTCAATTTTACAGTCACTTCCCTGTGATCTACTTTTAATCATATATTGGTTTCTTTGCATCTTAAATTATACAAGGTGGCTAATGATTCTAACTTAAAGTCCTTTATGGAAAAATGCAAATAATATTTCTGCCTAGTCAAGGCACGCCATGAACTTCTTACTGAAAAACAATTTATCATTATATTGAAGTGCAATGGAACTTTGCTGCAAGCTTGAAAGCTTTCTTTTCACTTATTGCAGTTGTGCAAGAGCAATATGCCAAGGGTTATCAGCAGATCTCTATGTTTAAAATGGAGATATGGGATTAAATAACTTTTGGCCTCTGTTTTATTTTTTTGCCTCTGTTTTATTTTTTTCTACAATGAGGAGACTTTACTAAAGTAATCTTGTAAAGTCAAAGAGCAGAATTTCAATATTCCTCATATCTAATACTTCGGATAATCCAATCCAATCCAATGCAGATTTTCAACTGATTTTTTTTGCTCAAAGAATATTTATCATAACCAAGCATTAGGTTTAGACTTTTTAATCCAACTTGCATACTCCTCAGAGAATGTATAGTCTTCTGTGACTCGGCATTGAGTTTAACACCTTAATTTGCTACCAAAGTGATTGTAAGAATTACTGATCTTGATTTAGATGCTCCATGAAGATTTGAGTCATAATGCTGGTGAACCACTGAGGTTGGGTCCTGGAATAAATATTTGTGATGTGTCCAGTCTAGTCTTCACCATAACATTTGGTAACTCAAGCAATTGGCCCTTGACTATTTTAATTTAAAACATGTCCACAGACTTGAAATAAAAATCTATAGCAATATAATTATATGAATATATGGACTTCAAGACAGCTGAGGGACATAAAATCACTGAGAAGCCCACAGTCTAAAAGAAATGAGTAGCTGATAGGTGGAGTTCTCTGACATCTGGATTTCACTACAGCAAACCATTGTGGAAACCTGACTGAGTTTCATTTGCTCATACCCCATGGCTTTAGCTAAAACTCTTAGGTTTTATACTTTGTTTTAATTCCCAGGTTATTAATTGCCAATACAGATAAGATGTCTTAATGTGCACGAGCTCTCCTTCCATTGCATTTCATTAGGAAGGTATCATTCCACTTCAGCCACACATCATTAAACATTTCAAAGCATATCCAGAAAGGCAGTTGTATATATGAGACACATTATTACAGGTAATATATTTTGCTGAGCTGCACAGCCCTGCAGATAAAGAGGCGGCGCTGCCCTGGCCACTGGCACCGGTGTGTTCAGGGCACACGCAGCATCCATCGCTGTCAAACACAAACTCTATTCCTTTTTCAACTTCTTTTTCTTTGCCTCTCCACTGCCACCCTTCAGACACCAAGGCTGTGTGCCTGCCTTTGCAGGGGAAGAGAACAGACTGCAGCCTGAAAGCCAAAATCCACAGTCAATACAAGGATGAATGCTTCACACCAGACCCCTCGTGTAGTTATTTGTGTGAGAGTAAAGTTCAAAGGCAGCGAGCTACAAAACACTGCCAGCCCCCTCGGTGTGAGAGGATGGAGAACTGAGCCCTTAATCCATGCTGGGCTGTCTGGGAGCACTCGCATCCATGGATTTCAGAATTGATTAGCACTGCAGCGCTGCTCCGCTGCCTGGCTGGGCTTGAGCGAGCCCTGTATCTATCACCAGCCACTCTTATCCTCAGAGAACCTCTCTCAAAGTTCAGCACACTGAAGTTGCCCACAAGGCAGCATTATTCTACTCAATACAAATATAATAAAGGCCAGCAGGAGAGCGAGCAGGCTCCTTGCACTGAATGAAAGCTCAGGAGAGATGTGATTTCTTAGAATAAGCAGCAAATACACAACTTCCCTCAGATACAAAAATCACCAGGCAGTCATCAGTACATTGAAGGTATTTTGTTTATTTTTTTCCCAGCATTTGCGACTTGTGCATCTGGGCTTCCTCAGAGACCTTTTCCACAGGTGTATGTCTGATTATACTTAACACCATTATCGTGGTGATGGCAAGAAGTCTCTATTAAGAGACTCCTAGCTGGGCACACAAGCTGGCACATTAATTTTCCAGACACTGTAGTACAACTGCACTAATCCACTGAGCTGGCTCAGATAGATAAGTTCCTCCACAAGTCAGAAGATGCTCTCAGGTGCTTCCCCCCTGTGTGGTGCAGCCCCACAGGGGCCAAGGCTCAGTGGTGCAGAACTGGGTAATCACAGCAACAGCAGTGGTGAATCTATGCTGGCCTGGAGTGCACGTTCATACAGTCATAGGATATAGAAGGGACAGGGTTATTGGGAATAACTGAGCAAATTGGCTTTTTAAAAAATATTATTGTTTGAGGGACGGTAAAGAGAAATTTAGACTTGACTCCTTTCTCCCAGTCTCCTTTGCTGTGGTGGTGAAGTAAGTGCTCTGTGCTATTGTGAGCTTTATTAGATGGCTTCTCACACACTTAAACGTAATCCTTCAGACAGGAGATATCCACAAATCCAATTCTTTAAACATGCTTTGGCTGCTGGTGATTTGCTCTTTGTCAGCCATCCATGCACCTATTTTTCATATTTATCCACTTTGAATTGCATTAGCACCAACACTGCACCAGTGTGCAGCTCCTGGTCTGGCTGTGCCCCACTCATCCTGCTGCCTGCCTGCAGCACGGCAGTGGGATTTAAAGGAGGTTTTTCTTGAGCCAGTTACTGTAGCTGGATTAAAGAACTGACATAACTATCACTGCTTATTCTGGCCTGATAGATTTACTGTGATTCTTCCTCTAAAAATCACATTTAGAAGGAGCCTGTGGGGTGTCTTTGCACATGTCTAGAGCTGCAGCTGGTATGGAAACACGAGGTGCTCTGGGTGTAACCAGTGCTGGCACAGTTCTGGGAGGAATTTTCTCCTCTTTCCAACACACAGTCTGTTACAGAACTGCCCTTCACCCCATGGGCTATTCGCTTGCATCTGATTGACTGAACATTGACTATCTCTGAGTCAGAAACCAGGATTTTGATGAGAGAATTATTTGAATGAGGCTATCAAATCCTGCTCCCTCTGTCTTTAAAAGCTCTCTCCGTGTCTGCATTGCTTCCTTTCCATTTGCAAGTGCAAAAGAGCAGCAACAAGAAACTCTCAAACCAAATGGAAAAGGAATAGCATTGACATGAGACAAAGCATTCAAACCCCAGCCCTGCTCCATGCAAAGCAAGGTCTCCCCTCAGCACACAGCCTGGCCAGGATTAGAGAAAACCCCAGGATTTTCCTCTTTAATCCCAAAAGCTGTTACTTGTATTTGATAAATAAACAGCTGCTTTTATATACCAGTGAATGGTGTAAATGATAGCAATAACACCCCAAGGTGCTGGCAGACAAACTGTGTATTTCAAACAGTGGGTAATGGGGAACTGGGGAGGAGCTTAATTAACTCTGCCACTATGCAGCAGCTGAGTTTTGTCAGTCCAAGACAGAGCAGAGAAAGAAATGCATGTTCCCGAGGGGGCCACAGGATGGTAATAGTGATGGGACAATTTGTGTGGCTTCACACCCTGGGCACCATCACCCACCAGGGAGCACAGCAGGAAAGGGACCATGGAGCGAGCAGGAGTGGAGGGAAAACTGTGATCCTCAGAGAGATCTTGGAGGCAGCAGAGGGAAGAGGAGTATCCTGGAGAAGTCTGAATGTGGCAGGAGTAGGAGTGGGTTACATTTCACTCCTGGTTTGATCACACAGGAAGGATTTTTTGGCACCAGCATCTGTATGGGCAAAGGTACCAACCCATGGTACCAACCCCTGGCCATAGGCAGCAAGGAGCAAAAGGGGAGACACTGGTTTGAAAGGAATTTGGGGTGCATACCTGAGTGTAGTTTGCTGCTGGCAGCACCCCATGAAAGGCAGCACAAATATGCAGTTTTCAATGGAGCTTCATAATTGAGATTGAATATAGAAAAACAAAAATCCCTCAATTCCTTCATGAAGTCAGGTAACTCCAAACATGAAAATTCCTCTCTCTCTCCTAGAGCAGCTGCTTCATTTAGGTAATTCAGACACTCCATCCCTGCTCTGTAGGATGCTAATGGCTGGAGATGCTTTGCAGAGGGGCTGAGTCCCAGCCCATGCTGAGTCCCACCTGTGCCAGCTCCCCTGTGGGCCCTGACTGTGAGTGACTGCCTGGGGAAGGAGACTTGGGAAGCCCAGAAACCTCCCTGCTCTTCATTTGCTTTGTTTCTGTGCATGCTGCTGCAGAGGGAAAAGCCATCAAGCCTTTCAGAGGGAGCAGGGATCAATGCCACACAGATCAACTCAGCAGTTGGGAAACTTTGGGTGAAAGTGTTATACTGTGAGTGCTTCCAGCTAGGTTCCATTCAGGTCCTGATACAGAGGTTTTAGTATGATGCCAATTTTATCTTGAATTGTCTGACAGCTCCTCTTTGTGAACAGAAGCAATATTGACAGGATGGTACTTTTTGAAAGGTGACTGATTTCTTTTTTTCCTTAGAGAAAACACACTCCATGTGTAATGGGATGACACTGTTTCTTTTCTTTCTGAACTAAGGCTGCTTAAAATGAAAGTCTGGGAGCTGGTTTTCATTACAGTCATGGCTTTGAGTTTTCTGGGATAATAGGTATTAGCTATAGGACCTGAGGCCACGCTATTTTAGGGAGGTTCCCCTTGGAGTTACTGTTCAGGTGCCTTCTCTGAGAAGCTCCATGGAACACGTGCCCTGGGAAACTCCTGGCTAAATCCCAAGGGAACTTGGCAAGAAAGGACAAAAATCATTGCATTTTAATGGGGCTCACCTTAATTATTCTCTTGAACTGAAGGGGACCCTTCACATTCCCACTTTGTGGGTTCTCAAAATCTGCATCCTAAATCCCAGCCTGCTATCCCTCAGACAGAGAAAACTGTTTATGCTGGGAAGAAACAAGCTGATGACCATAAATTTCTCTGCTAGGCTCCCTTTTCCTTCATCATATAATATTTTTTTACATCTTGTCATTCACGTCATGCCACAACGAGAAGCAGCAAGGAATGAGCAGCTATCAATGAGTCCTAAAATCACAGTGTGATGTCAAATCACAAAGGCAGTGTGGCTGTGTCACCTCTGCAGCTTGGAAAGGGTGGGGGGTGTCAGTGGACACTCGATTTCCACCCACCTCTTCTGCCTGCTGCAGGGAGCTGCTTCCCTGGTGAGGGGTAGATAATGGGAATACTCAACACTCTGCTAAACAATGCTCTGACATATTCTGCCTAAACTCAACGAGATCCAGAGATAGAAAAGTCAGTGTCATAACAAAAATTGTAATTAAAGTTATGGTCAGATTGAATCCATTACATCTCTCCCAAGTACCCAGTATTGATTTCAGCCCCAGCCCCAGGGATATGTAGTCTGATACCTCTGTAATCCTGCTAGCAGAGGCCTAAGCCCCTTGCACATGCCATTTGTGTGGCTTAAGCCCAAGAAAATGCTTCCAACCAACTTCAGCTCTGTAGGATTCCTGTTTTATTGACTCTGAGCAAACGCAAGCAAGCGGAAGCTGTATCTGCCACAAGGAAGATGGCTTTGGAGACACCAGCTGTAAATAGAAGGCAAAGGGCTATTTTGGCTATGTTTTTGTGTTGGCATAAAACTGCAGCAGATTGCATTATTCAGTGGTTAATGTAATGTTAATGCAGCCCCATAGCTGGGGGCGAGAGAACTTAAGGTTTAATCATTTTGTAATGCACTTACATTGCCCGTTTTAGATTTGTCAGCTGTCATAAATGAACTGCAGTTTTATCCCAGGACTATATATAGAATTACTATTTATATATTTTTTCATCTGCAGCTTATGCAGTTTAAATGGGAAAAAAAAAAAAAAAAAAAAGAAAAAAAAAAGGGAGAGGAAAGAGCCAGGATGGAGCAAGGGGGGATGTGCTCTTGGCTGTGCTCTGTTCGGAGAATTCCTCAGGGCCTCCCCAGGAAAGCGCTGCCTTCACCTAAGCCTCGGCTTAGGTGGTTGACATTTTCAATAAAACAACACCCATTTTCAGCAGACTTTTAAAGTTTGGAGTGAGGCACAGAAACATTGCGTGTGAAAATGCAGCCACATGGAAATGGCAGTTGGTGAACTTCTGCTTTGTGTCTCACGGATCTATCATCCATAAGAACCTAACTCCAGGAAATCCCCTCCCATGGCATCACTCCTCACCAGTTTTTATTGAAAAACCATAATATCCTTTTGCATTCTAAATTCTGACTGGAAGCCACCCACGTTACAGCTTTTTGTATACATATTTTTAGCAGTTCTCAAACAAAGACAATTCCTCCTTGGACTGCTGCGTCCTGCTGCTTTCCCCGCTGCGGCTCCTCACAGCATCACTGGAGATCTCCTGGCGTGCTGCAGACTGCCCAAGTGCTGATTAATGTCCTTGCCAAGAAAAGAAAGAAGGGGTTTGCAAATGGATTCGCCTCTCCTATCAGCTCAAAGTACTTGAATGTGTTTGCTTTTTTGGGGCAGCCATTTGGAAAAAAAAACCCGAGGGAAACTTGAGAAAGTAGAACGTCCTGCTGGTCCTAAATTCCAAATATTCCCATTGTCTCCTCTTTTAGTCGAATTTTTACTCTGAAAGTGGTTTCTGTAGGGAGTTTTGCCTTGACTGTTCTTTCCACTGCTACATCCTACAGGCCAAAGGAATTCTTTTCTCCAGCAATAATAATCAATGTTTTTCAAGAAGCAAGAATACCCCTGTTTTCATCCATAGCATTTACCTACAAAGAACATGATAATTTATACAGCAAATGCAGCCTGTGCTTCCTGCTGGACAGCCTGATTTATCGACTGTGCATCTGTTTCATATAAAGTGCCCTGAGCAGAACAAAAACCTCAATTCTAGCAAAACCAGGACAGTTTCTCCAGTTTTCAATAAATCATGTTCTACCTGTGGGATACCTTGTTAACGACTATACACTAAATCCAGAGGGGGTTTTCCTTTTTCTTTTTTTTTCCTCTTTCCTTTCTTTTATTTTTAACTATCCATCCCAAATATTCTGAGTTTCTGAGGCCCATTTTAATACCCTTGTTGCCCAGGCAAAACTCCTAATTTCTGAGAGAGTTTGGCATTAATAAACTGGCTACATCAAATATCTCATTAGTAACACACATCTCATAAACCAACCTCATAAAACCATGAGGCAAAATCTTCCTTCATTCTGTTTGTAGTTTACATCTTTGCCTTTACCCAGCCAACTTTTTTTCTGCACAGGATGCAGCTGAATTTCCATTAAGGAGCCTGATTTCTATATCCAGGGAAAATACCTGGATCCCCTCTATGGAAAAAGCTTCCTTAGAATCATAGGATGGTTTGTGTTGGAAGAGAAGCGGAGAAGAGTTGCCTAAGTAGGACAGTGAAGGAAGTGAAGAGACTGACAGTTATGGAGGAGTGGGATGAAATTCCAGCAGAAAATGCTGTTCCCCCTTTGAGCCCATGCCTTCCTGGAGGAGATCCCAGCCCCACATCTCCCCTCCCTGAGCACAGCCAGCACAGCCTTGCCACAGGGAATGGCTCCTCACTTCTGCTGCCAAGCTCTCACTTTGAATCTTCAGCACCAACTTTCCCCAAACCACCTGAGGTTTTAGGAAACTGAAGGATGGGAGAAAATCCATGTTCCCAGTGCAGCTCCACTGAAAATGTGTAAGTGCTGCCAACCCAGGCCCAGGGGGCCTGTGTCTATCAAAGGCACTGATACAAAGCCAAAATCTTCGTTTGAAGATTTAAATTGATGTAACTGGGAGTAGAAATTGTTTTTTTACTGAGGGCATAATTCATGCAGGAGGATGCTTATAGCATCCAAAAGGCTTTAAGCTAGTGTTACAATACTGACAGTGAAGTAGAGAGGTGTCTGGGGAAAGGGGAGTACATTCCTGTAAAACACAACCACAGGGAGCTGTGACAGAGCTGGATCTCATTTCCTACCCTGTGGGCTGGAGCCTGACTGCCTCTGCATCCCCTTTATCCCCCTGACTGTCTGGTGAGCCCCAGCCAGGCCAGCAGTTCCTCAGCAGAGCTGCGAGGTCTCTGCAGCACCAGATCTCTCTCAGACCCACTGGGTACCCCCTGAAGAGGACTCTGGGGAGCTGACCTGGAGCACATACATGGCTCTGAGGCACACACCGCCTCTCCTCTGGGGCTTTTCTGGGGACAATGGGGGTCTTGATTTCTGACAAGACCCCTTCTTCCCACTGCAATATAATTTGCCATGTGAAACCATTGCAGATGGGATGAGCAAAGCCCTTGACCTTGTTTCTTTGCTGCACGAAGCCAGGTGGTGCTTTTGCCAGTTTCTCTACTGCCAGTCAGGAATCAAACAGTTCCCTGTCATTCAATTGCCAGTCCTTTGTCCCTGGGCATAGTGCAGAAGAAAGTCACCTTTCCAACAGTTTGCCAGCTCTGAGAGGTGCTGCTATTTCAGTGTTATCTGCAGGGTTGTTTGCTTTGCCCAGGTGATGTGTCACCTCGGGGACAAACCCTGCAGCCTGCATGTGCCACCTGCATGTGCCACTGCTCTGCAGGGGACACGGAGAGGCCCTTGGGCTGAGGACACCTTGCTCTGCTCCTTGCTCTGCTCGTTCCTCCTCTCCTCAGCAGGAATGCCCCAGGCTCCAGCTCGCCCTGCTGCAAGCTCCCAGGACACCTGGCAGCAGCACAGCGTGGCCAGGGTGCCATCTTGGGCTTCTTCCTCCAAGGAATTCTTTCCACAACACTTTGGTCTGTGGTGATTGCGTCTATCCAGTGTTTTATAAGGACAGTTTCTGTTTCAGCCTTTCTTCAGCTGTTTTGTCTGTCTTTCTGATGCCTTTGCCAGTCTGACCAGGGCTGACTTTGGCCCCTGATAGAAACTTCTCCATTAATCAGAGATTTGCCCCAGTGGCAGAGTTGTTCTGACGTATAATTAAGTTTACAGTTTCTAATTAAATTGATTTGAGATCCTGGGGTGGAAGGCCTTTTAAGAGAAATCATATATTAAAAATTTAAGATTTTTTGCTCCAACAACCTTTTTGTGTAAGACTAATTTTAACATCTAGACATGAAGGATGAGTAATCCTTTCTCAGGCTTTGGCAATGTTAGCTGAAGCTTTTTCTCATTCACCTTTATCAGAGAAGCAATAAAAATTTGCTAATCACGTTGACAAAGGTACATATGCCAGGGTGAAATATTTGGCAACCATACACAGCCAGGATCAAAAAGAATAAAGTTGCTGGACTGAGGAGATGTGTGAGACCCAGACTGCAACTGTTTTGTCCCTCTTCCTGTGGTGGTTTTTAATCCCAACAGCCAGATAATTAATAAGAGATGTTTGAGATGGTGTCTCATATCCCGCTCCTGAGCCAGTCACTTCGAGCAGGCTGTGTGCACATCATCCTCAGTCAGATAAACTTTATAACTTCATTTCTTGAGACTCAATCAACCAAATCAAATACTTCCTGTGGAAGATTTGATTAAATGTCATTAAGATGTGGCAGAGAAACTTTCAAAATGATGAAAATTGACCAACACACTCTCCTTGCTTTTGTATGTCAAAGTTATCTTAAATCTTAATAAACCCTAATCAATGCCTACTTTATACTCACACATAAAACAACCCTTCAAGGGCCTCCCTTGGGGGACTTTAAAGGGTGTTTGGGGTCAGACCAGGTCCTTACATGGTGTTTCCTCCAGGGCCAACTGCACATTTGTTCACTTTTAGTCCTAGAGAGCAGGGAGCCTCATTACCTTTGTGCCTTGCTTGTGTTACAGCTTTTTGTGATGGGAACTGAGCCACCCCTTTGTCATTTTGAGGGTCCACTGAAACATTATCTCCCCAGTCTTGTCTTTGGAGGAATGCTGAGGGTGTGACTGATACCTCATTTGAGATCACCAAGATAATGAGAAGAAGAGCTGTGGATTGAGATGTAAGGGATACAGAACTGTGATGCTCCTGTTCTGCTCCACTTGGTCAATTAATAATAATAATTATTAATACCTGGACAATTAAAAATGCTGTTTGATTGGTTGTATCATTTAAGGTAACTGAGAAAAGTTGATCCCCTCCAAGGCTCTTGCCTTTGGAGATCAGTAATGTGCAACAGATGAAGGACTGAGAGGGTCATGGATTTTTAACTGGGAGATTTTTTTCCCCCAAAGTAATGATGACTTAGTGAAAATTATTTTTTCACCTTGAAGAGATGTTTTGATAAAGCTTTTTTAACACTCTGAAATGTTTTTGATGTTTAAAATGAAATTGCTTTCCAGATATGCCATCTCAACTACATTCTTGATGTTAAAAAGTAAAAGAATTATAAAGTTGAATTATAATAAGGCCAGAGAAGAAAGAAGAAACATCTCAAACTAATGTAACCAGATTCAGGATGGACCTTGTCTGAATTTTCTTTCAGTTTTCAGTTTTTATTCCTTTTGTCCTAAGCTAAAACAGAGAAATATTTCAGAATCTGCCACATGCAAAACCATTTCCTTGCCCAGCTCTAATTGCTCAATTGAATTATTTGCAGACAGATCACAACTCCCTTCAATTAATCAGTTCCATGAAGGCTGTTTTCCCCCAGTCCCTGACCCATAGCTCATTCATGGAGCCCATGCTTGTGCTGATTTAATTTAGCTCACGTGGCCTGGGAGGTTTTCCTGTTTGCACAGGCCCTCACTTAAACTCAGGATTTGCATACAGCTTCTAATTCTCCCTTAAATTCACCCTTCCACCCTTTTCTGCCTCTGACCTCCCATGTGGGATGAATCCATGTGGGAAACCGATGCACAAGGAGCACAAACCCGGCTGGGATGAATTTGTTTAAAAAGCTGGGAGGACTTTCACTGAGGTTTTTTTTGGAATTGCTCACCCAGTCCTAATTGCTTTATAAATTTAATGGAGTTAATTCTGGCCACTGGGTGCAGGGTATAAAGGCAGCACAGAGTCACAAAACCTCATCTCCTGGCACAGGGAATGTGCTGAGGAGGAAAATGGGGAGCAGGGAAGAGCCCTCGTGCAAGTGAGATTTCAGACTCCTCTGCAAGAAGTTGGAAGCCAAGGTGATGTTCCTGGAAATTTTTGAATTTCAACTCCCATAAGCCACTAAGGTGGTAAGGAACTGGGTTTTTGTTGTTGTCGTTTTGGTCTGCTCCTTTGCTCACAAGAGCTGATTACTGGAAACTGCAAGAAAACCAGGGCTGCCAAGATATCTCAGTGGTTCATGAAAAAAAATGTTGTGTTTTGTTGTTTTGAGAGATTTTTGTCTATGTGTTTCTTGTTTACTTGCTTTTGTAGGGTTGCTATAAATTGCAGTTTAGGGTAAATCTGTAATTTTTCTGTTCCTCTGTCAGTGGAAGAAATCTTTAAGCATGTTAAATCTTTCTGCTGCTGATTACTGCAGGGATTTTTACTGCAAGGTAAATCTGCAGTTTACAAACAGGAATGCTGTCCAGGTGGATGTTTCTGATATGCATCAAAGGCTATATTTGATAATGTTCTCCTCAACTGAAGGTGACAATAAGTATAGAAAAGAAATGGGTCTACTTCTGTGCATATCCCAGAATATTAATTTCTCTGGTCAAACCAAGATTCTGAAGAACAAAATACTAAAATTGCTTAAGATGAGGCTTAACACTCAATCAGCTAAATTCCTTTTGTGTCTCTTACCTGCTCACCCAGAAATAGATTATAATCTGCTTTTGTACATGGATAAGAAAAGTGAGGAGCGGGGTAATTCACAGAAAAAAAAAAATATATTTGCAAAATACCTTTTCTTGCAGTGTTGCCCACAGAGTCATGTGCAGTTTAACTGCTAAAGAACCCCTTCAGAGGCTGGCCTGGTGCAAAGGAAGGTTGTGCTGCCCCAGGCCATGCACAGGCTCTGCCTCTGGTTTGTCCCCTGCTCTGGTCTCAGTTACTGTAAGCAAAGCCCCAGCAGCCAATTCACCGAATTAACTTTGGAGAGATCTGGCTTTATTCCGAGCTCTCCAAGCACCAGGGCTATCGTTTGACAGAGCTTGTTGTGGATCAGCTCAGACTGGGCTGGGCAGTCCTTGGCCACACCAGGGCAGCTGCAGAAAATAAAGAGCCCAACCATAGCTCAGAGTGCAAAGGGGAGCAATAAAACCTTATCAAGAAGGAATCACAAGCACCTAATGAGAATCAGATGCAGCATAAAGAGGCCACGGGCATGCTCTTATCCAGATGCACAGGGAATTATGTACATAAACAGGGGATAATTTGGTTTTACGTCTTATTTTTCATCCAAAACTTCAGGGAGAAATGACTTGGTTACTGGAAGTGGGAAACTTTTCCTACTGTGTAGTAAAGCTGCTGTTAAAAGCACTTGGGGATTGTTCCCACAGAGCTTGGGGTGATGGAGCTGCCCTGGGGGACCTGACACCTCCACTCCAAGTGCTCTGGAACAAACATCACCAAGTCCCCTGAGCAAAGTGCCCAGCTCTGGCTGGGACCCTGCAAATGAGAAGCCTCTGGGTCAGGAGAGGTGAGCCAGAGTCCCCTGGGGCTGGGCAGTGCTGCTGTGGGGCTGTGGTCTCTCAGCAGAAGGTGCTGCAGCTGGAGCTGTGCCATGGACCACGTGCAGAGGCAGCTTTGGATTCAGTCCAGGGGCTGAAGGAAGGTTCTGCCTGCTGTGCTTCCCACTCCTGGTGTTCTGGTTTCCAGGCTGGAGGGTCAGAAGGCTGTAGTGCATCAGTGGAGATTTGCTTCCCACGTGAAAAGGAAGTACCTTTCAGCTTCGCCTGCCTTGTGGTTGCAGATATGGCTGCACTTGTTGTGATAAATGCAGGAAACCCTGGACTAAAATACAGAGGGAAGGGTGGCTGTCAGTCAGCACAGAAGGCTGGAAGGGTGATGATGGTGTTGAGTCTTGCTTGGCCTTACTGAGGCAAGTTGCAGAAAGCTCTTGCCTTTGAAATGAAACGTGTCTTGGGCTTCACCTCTGAGTGCAAGGTACCACAAAGGGGACTGGTTTGATGTAATGGAACTGTGTCTCTTCTGAGGCTGTTTGAGGCTGCCTGGCTTGTTCCCAGGATTGACATTCCCAATCTGGTTTAAGAGGGCTCAGTCTAACCCCTGCGCTGCAGAAGTCATTTCACTCAGGGGGCCTGACAACAATGAGACTTGTTCTCCCCGTGGATCCAAACCTGCCTGACAACCTCATTCCTCTCCACCACAGAGCTGACTGCCCAAAACCCCTCTCTGACATGCACCACAGAGCAGGAGCTGCTCTGAGCCAGCCCAGAGCTGTGTGTTACCACCAGCCCTCCTGCCAGGCAGGCTTTTTACCGTGTGCTGACGCAGAGCAGGCAGTGCTGCTTGGAGAGAAGAATAATGTGTTTGGGCAGATCTGCAGGACTGTAAATGCTGCTGCTTCTCACTGGGAAAGTGATGCCCTCAGAGATTTGGTCCTCTGTTTCCCATGTATTTTGGTGTGAAATCCTTTTCCAAGGATGCATCTTCCCAGTGTCTGTGCTCCAGGAGCACCACAGGAAAACCAGCCCCTGCTGCTGTTACCCAGAGGGGAGCCCAGCATCCAGCAGAACCCAGCTCCATTACTGCCAGAGCAATGTAGTTGAACCAGAATTGTGTTAATTACCTACTTACATGTGAAAACCTTAAGGTTCAGGATTAAGGGCAGAGAAATTATTACTCAGGGGATATTTTAATGAGCAGAAAAACCCATACTTTGTTTCACAAGTCACTTTTTTAACATTAAAACTTCCTGGGCTTATAATTAGAAATGTAATGTTTTGTGAACTGCAGCTGTTCAAAAACTATGGGGGAAATGGTTTATTTCTCAGATGCCCTCTTGCTTAATGAATCCTCTCAGGTTTGTTTTCCAGTGGTTAATAACATAGCACTTACGCCCACCCTGTCTCAAAGAGGAATTTTAAATCTATAGGGCACTTCTAATTGTTTTACATACATATGTATAAATTCAGGCAGACAGTGAACCATAACTGGTGCAAGTGTTAGGCTGTTTGGGAGCAGAGAAGGGCGTGAAGGAAAGGCAGGCAGTGTGGGGTCCATGGGCCCCCCAAGGACTGTCACCCTCCTGGCTCATGGAGCCAGTCTGACAGGCAGGGTGGCCTGGGGGGACATTCTCAGGGCAAGGACTGTCTCTTCCAGAGGCCATGGCACCATGCAAAACACTTAATAAATGACACAACTTAGAGGCAATTAGGTAATTGTACCTCTCTGCTGTACTCCTGAGCTCAGCACACACTCCAAGCTCTCAGGCTTAGGCAGGTGTTACCTTGATCTCTGTAAAGCTGAGTTTTTGGAAAGGTGGTTTTTTTTTTTTTTTTTGTTACATGTTTTTTCCTTCTCTTTAAGTCCAGAAACTGTGGCAGGAGAGCTGCTGGCTGTTTGCTGCTCCTCCCGAGGGCACTCAGCCACTCTGCCCTTCCTAATATCCACAGCCACAGCCCATGCCATGCCAGGGGAGTACTTTAATGCACAGCACTCCCCATTTCAGGGGTAAATGCACACATGGGGTGAGGCTTGGGGCATGTAGAGACACCTCCCTTACAGTGCTGTGGCAGACAGCACCACTGAAAGAAGTTGCACAGGGAGGAAAGAGTCAGAAATAGCAACCAAGAGGCTGAGTATAGCTTCAGACTGCCTCCTCATTAATCTCAGAGCAAAATCACTTAAAATAATCCTGACCTGGCCTTCCCCATCCATTTGCAAGAGGCTGTCTAATTGTTCCTGTTCCATGGCAAAGGACCATGGGCTGCCTGGCTCTCCAGTGAGCTGGGCTCATAGAAGAAAGGCTGATGGAGATTGGACTTGGCATTTTGGAGCCCTGCAGAGTATTTGGCAGGGAAAAGGTGCTCATCTGAGCTGGGTGGATTGCAGGAGGACACATTTTTGTGTCTGGTTGTGCACTCTTTTCCCCCTTGAGAGAAGCAGGTGTAAGGGAGAGGTGTCCAGCAAGAAGGCAGCAGCACAAGGAGCCTCAAGGATGCTGGCTGCAGGAGGAAGCTTGCAACCAAAGTAGGTTTCTCCATTCTGGGATCTGGGTTTTTAAGTGCAGAAGCTGGCTCCTCAGTGGAAACATTTGGGGAACAGCTGGTATCAGCTATCTCTGCTCCTCCTTGTCCATGGGGATGGATTGCACTGCTGTAAATCACTGCCTTGGCAGCAGTCCCTGTTCACACCCCATGCCTTGGTAAAATCGTAGGCTGGGAGTGGAAGTTGTGGAGAATCAATCCTGGCTTTATGCCACCTGGGAGTGAAGGCAGTCCTTTGGTACCATTGGGTGAACTATCTGGGAGGTTTTTACTGCCTGAGAAGTGGTTGTGAGGGACAAGCAAATTTAGATCTAACCCACATGATCTACATATAGCAAAAATTGAGATACACCCAGAAGGAAAGAAGGGAAATTAGGACAACAGAAGTTGATGGGCTGAAAACTTAATTAACATGTTGAAAAATTTGACCTGATCTCAGGCTTTTTCCCTTTCTCTTTTCCTTTGTTGCTGTTGGTTTGATTTTCAATATTGCTGCTTAGGATAAATTTTGCTCTGAAATTAGGAATAAATTATATCAGCAACATGTCAAATAATGTGTTAATTCTGTTGCAACACAGTGGAAACACAATATAACAGAATTCCCCCCATGTACCTTCCTCTGGTGTACTCTGGGGCTCAGCTAATAATCTTGCAGCCCTGTAGCTTCAAGAAAGCAGATAACAATCTAAAAGTTTTCTCTTTATTGCATTCATCTGTTGTGCTGGGAAGAGGAGCAGCTCCTTGTGATACACTTGGAATAACACATCTGCTGCTGTGTTATTCTATTCTGTGTTACATCCCAGCCCTTCCCTTGCTTTCCATGGCAAACAAGAAACAGAATGACAAATAAAACCATGGTTGCCATTGTCAGTGCCAGCTTCTTTTGCTGCAGGCTGGATGAAATATCCACACAATCATGGCACCATCCCATATTTATTTAAAAATATTAAACTATTTATAATGGAGGGGTCATCAGCATGCTGCATTCATTAGCCAGGGCTCCAGGGAAGAGATGGCAGCGCACGAAGAACACAAACAGGCTCTACACAAAAGGAGCAAAGAAGCATCCTTTGGAAATGTCAGTGCTGAGCAGCAATTAATTCCATCCTTTGGAAATGTCTGCTCCTGCAGCAGAAGTTAAAATACAGGGAATTCCGATAGTCTGAGTACAGCAGCCAGTCCTGCATGTCAGGGAACCTATGGTGGGATTCCCATGGATGTGAGGATAGGTGCACAGTAAATCATGAATGGGTTTTCTTTATGAAAAGAGGAATCAAATTGCTGCTTGTGTGGAGAACCAGCAGTGCTGGAGGCAGGCAGGTGTGCTGCAGGCTGGAGAGGGAGACAGGGCTGGGCTCATGCCAGGGCTGCATCCTGCAGGATGCTGAGCTTCTCTCTGAACTGTGGGGAGGCTGCCAAGCTGCACACAGGTGAGTGTGAGGTTTATGCCAGAAGCAGGCTGGAAAACAACACTTGAGGGGAAAAGACTGCTCTGCATGATGTGGTGTGAGCCCAGCATTGGCTCAGGCTGCTCAGAAATGGCCATTTGACCTTGCAAAGCACTTCTGGGCATCTCAGGGCAAGTGGTGTTAGAGTCAATGCATAAAAGGAGGGAGTGGGGGATGTGCTTTCTTGTGGAAAATGTTTCTGAGCAAAAAGGTGTTTGTCCAGTAACTCCATTTGAAGTTACTCCATGCTATTGCAGTGATTTTATAGCTCTTAGTCCCCTTCACTCCATCTCCCACTGGAATCTGTTCAGGAGGGTTGTTACTCCTCGTGCCATTTCATCCCTCTTGATTTTGCATGCAGAGAAATGCTACTGTGGTCTTGAAGCTTGCAATTAGGATAATGAACTGAAAGAGGTCAGAAGAGATGAAATATTCATTTTTGGCTTGCCATGCCCTTTCAGGAATTAATTTACATTGGGCAGTTATGTGGTACTTTTCCTTTTATATTTTCTTTTCTCATTCTTTTTTAAAATAGACATGGATCACATCCAAAACTCAAAGTGCTCAGATGGGCTTTGGAGCTGTCCCTGGCTCTTTATACTTCCCATTTTTCAGGCTGCCTTCTGAAAATGTGTTTTTAGAGGTTTCTCACTCCAATTTTCCCGTTACCTGCCCACAGGACTTTAATGTTTTTAGTGACAACAGAATTGCAGCTGGTGCAAAGTGGCCAAAACAAAACCAGGAATTGTATTTCCTTTTTCACCTCAGGGTCTTCCACCTCCCCGATTTCTGCCTTTGCTCTTTCTTTCTTCTGCCCTGAAACTCCACTAAACATTTCCCAGATTTTAGCAATCCCTGCAGGCACAGAAAGAATGATCCTTAATTCCCAATTTCCATTCTGCTGCTGGTCTCAGGGATTTTTATTTCAATGCAGAATTATACAGAAATTCCTTCGGGGACTTTTCACATCCATATTTCCTTGTAGCTCTGCTGCTGAATCATCGAGGAACTGAAACTTGCTTGGCTGGACAGCAACGTGTTTTTATAAATTATCGACATGCTGAAATTGGCCCTGCTCCAAGGCAAACCTTCTACTTTGCGAATGTGCCTTGGGTCTAATCCCCATCACAGTGAGGAGGATGAAGATGACTCATCCCCAGCCGGAAAGGCTGGATCCAGGACCTAGTGACACATATGGGAGGTGGAAACTGGGAACAGATATGCCAGGAGTGGATTTGTAGCCAACACAGAGCTGCAAACACAACTCTGTTGGTTCAGATGTTGTCTCCAAAGACTCACTGGGGAGCAACAGCTCCCAAGAGCAAGTAATTCACTGCAGGAGCTCTGATGGGCTTGTTTATCCCAGTTCTGGATCTCTGCTGGGCAGTGGACTGTGTCTGTCGTTGTACAACACAATTCTCTTTCTGTGGATCTGGATCTTCACCTAAAAGCTCGTTTGATCCGAGTCAGGAGTTTTAAGACTTTATTCTACAGCAATAAAAAAAGAAATGAGCCTGGCAGTAAAAGGGTGTTGAGGGATGGATGGAGATATGGTGTCCATCCATACGTGGTGCTGCATGGATGGATTTATTGCCCAGGCTTTGTGCAGTGGTCCTGGGACTGTGGAAAGGCTCCATGATGTCATGCTGGGAATTGGGAGTTGAGCTGCTCCTGCTGTGGGATGGGAGCAATATCCTGATTTATCCCTGCTGTGCTGGCTGCCTGTGACAGGCCTGGCAGAGCTGTGCAGTGGATGCCGTGACCTCTGTGGGCAGAGCAGGAAGGTGGAGCTGCTTCCTCTCGGAGCCTGCCTGCCAGGGACGTGATTCAGATTTTACAGCTAATTGACTGCACTGATCTTGCTGCCAAAAGGATAATATTCAATGAGTCGCTTGTCTTTCAATAGCTGCTGTCCAAAACTCTGCGTGCACCTTATAAAACCAGTCCTGTGACTTGGATGAGTGGTTGCTCAGGGGCACAGACTCTCCCATGACCCCCTCTTTCTGTTTTCCCTGCTTTTCTGTGCCCTGCAAGCAGTGCCTCACCTGGGCTATGTGCTGTGTGACTCAAAGACAGGATTTTATGTGATTCCCCTGTATCTTTCTGTTTAAAGCCTTGCTCCACAGAGGCTAATGAGCCTTTCTCTTAGTGGAAACTAATGCCATAAGCCCCTGCTAGCAGAAGGAGAGGGACTCCAAGCCAACCAAAACTGCTGGGGGCACTGGTTTGAAACCCCATTAGCCCCAGCCCCTTGTGCTGAGGGCTGGGTGTTTTTGTAGACAGCACTGAGCCTGTGGCTGGAGGGCACAAGATAAGAAGCTCAAAAACAGAAGGCAAAAACCCATCAGCCTGTCCCACACTGAATGCAGCGAGGAAGGAAATTCAGAGAACTTGTAAATACCACTCTGAGGAGGCCACTATGTGCTGCTGCTGCCAATTTCTCCTTGGCCTGCTCATCTGCCACCAGAGTTCATTTGTTAACACTTCTTCCTCACCCAGCAGAGCCACCACGGAGCTGGCTTTCATCCCTGCCCGCGCCGGGGAGCGACGCCAGCTCCAGGATACTGCCTGTCATACTTTGGGGATGATGCTTGGAAAACACGGAGCAAACAATGCTGTAGGAATAAGTGAGCCCGCAGACACTCGGTGAGAGCCGTTCCCATGATGTTTGCTCAGCCCCTGCCTGATTTAGCACACAGGATGGGCTGGCAGATCACGCAGCGAGACGCGCTAATTCGGGCCTGCGGTTCATGTGAAAGAACGGCGAGACGGGCTGGGCTGGGAGACAATGAGAGCTAATATTAGGACGCCAGGCAGGGAGTCAGGAATCCCAATCCCAGCTGATCTGCTCCCAGGCCCCAAATCCCTCTTTGGAGCTGTCTGGAGAAAAGGAGCATCTCCCTTTTTGTTCGGCCGGGTTAGCCCTGGGAGCTGTTTGTCCCCGCCAAGGCTGCTGGCTGTTATTCTGTATAAATAGTAATGATGATGATAATCTTTCCATAGGGGGTAAAGCATGCTGGGGTAGTGCCTCGTATCAAAGCTGCTGCTTTTGTTGGACCCAGCTCAGATGTGCAGTAGATGCTGCTTTAACATCACGATGCTCTTGTGGGACCAGCAAGCAGGAAGGTGATCGGGGACGTTTCTGCGAAGATACAGCATCAGACACCGCCATGAATTCTTCTGCTTCACTGCTTCAAAAAGCAAGATGGGGTTTGTATACCTTCCAAATCACAGAGTGATAACTCCTGGTGTGTTAATTGGCTCTGCTCCTGAGAATATTTGTGTGTGCTCAGCCTTACACATGTGGCCTGTCTGATGCCTGTAAATTACTCTCACGAGCAAAGTACATCCAGGCCCCAGATGGCTGCAGGATCAGGCTGTGCTGTCTGTTGCTGCCTTGTCTCTTCTGCCTTTTGCCAGGATTGTAATTCTGACCCAGAGAGGGATTTCCCAGCTAGTCTTCACCATGAAGGAACAGCATATCTATACTGCTCCAAAGGAATTCCTTTTCCAAACTTTCAGCTTGTCCCATCATTGTGCCTTACTTCTACCTTTTTATTTCTTTTAATCTTGCTGAGGGTACTTGGACAAACCTTTTGTGAGGATGAAATCAATTCTCTATTACAGAAATATTTCTTCAGCTCGGTGTTTTTATGAGGGAAAAGGTATTTTTGCTGTTTATACAGAATTGTTGTTGATATTCTGTGTATTGATTTTTTACTTTTGAGAAAAACAAACCCCTTCAAAGTGGAGCTGGTGGACAAGATACTGCACTGATGTGCCAGTTAGTTTTGGGAAGCTGAGCCTTTGTGGCTAGTTTTATTTTCAAACCAAATCACAAGATTGACAACTCTACTCAAGTTGTTTGAACCAGACTTTGCTATGGGTAGAGATGGGTTATTCCCAGCTTTTTCTTCCTGATCTTTTCCCATTTTTAAACCATTAGACTTTAATACACATCCACCACAAGGGACTACCAACTTACTCAGCATGCAGCATGTTTGAAAAGTGCAGACTTTGCCTGTTTATGGCACCGTAGAGACTTAAAGCTGAAATCTTTCCTGATACAGCTTTAGTTTTCAGGATTTTTAGGGGGAATGAAAGCAAGGGTTGTGTTCAAAATACATAGAGAAAATAGAAAGGTGAGGACTGGAGAGGTGAGACAACAGGGGAAGAACAGGGAACAGCAGCTCCATAAGCCTCAGCAGAGCAGGGGTGGAGTTTAAGGATGCTGTGAGGCTCTCTTTGTATATGCAGAGGGAACAAGGGCAGTATGAAAGGAGGACAGAATGAGACTCTTGAGCTGAAGTGAGTTTGGGTGAGTGTTGGTGCCTTGGGCAGTTGCATTGAGCTCTTGCAGCACAAATCAGAGGTGAGCCCTTTTTCTTTTTCAAGCAGCAGAAGTGGAAAAGTGGAGGTTTATCAGCTGAGACAGGTGAATTGGGATAGCTTATCTTAGCAGGACACAGCTAGTGTCTACTGAGAAGTCTTTGGTGACAGTGTCTACTGAAGAGTCTTATTTAATGTGGAAACATTAAAATAGCAAAAAAAAAATTCCTGGGGAAGAATGTGACTTAAGACCCAATATCTACCGGACAAGGAGGAGGAATTTGCTTCTTCTATAGCTTGATCATGGTCAGGAAAGACTAGGAAGAAAAAACTTATTTTTGTTGTTTTCTTCTTTTCTTTTTGGAAATATTCCTGTGGGTACCAGAGACGACCACTCCAATAAAATCTGTCCCAAATGAACACTGTATTGACATTTCCTTCAAGTTTCTTTCAGAAAGTTGAAACATATGGCAGGCTTAGCTTCCCCTGCAAAGCCAATCCGATCCCTGCTCTAACCAAGAGGCTTTGCCTGCTCTGTGCCTGACTTTTTCAAAACCTTTCAAGCCCGGCTCCCTCCACGCCAAAAAGCTCCACCCACAACAATCCTACCCTGGAACAGAACAGCTTCTGCAGGGAAGATGTACCTGAATGAAATGAATAAACCTCGGAGTGCAAGTGCTAATTAAAGTTAATGAACTCCACAATTTGTGATTGATTTTCTAGAATCTTGCTTTTATAAAATGACTGGGCCCCCTGAGTCTGGTATCCTCACTCCCAGGTGGTCACTCTGACCCTTTGCTTCCACCCAATAAGTTCAACCACATCCCAACATACCCAGCCTATTCTGTGTTACTTAAGCCATAGGATATGACAGAGCATGTTTTATGGAGCCATTAATTTATGCTGTGGGTGACTTTAACCACCCAAGAAGTATATTAATGGGCCTATAAAATATACCCCAGAGTGTCTTAATATGGTTATGAGATTGATCTTCAGCTTTATATTCCACTATGTGTGATATTATTGAAATAAACTGTAGAGGAAGGTGACATGAAGTCCCACTAAGGGGTGAGTTTCCTTTTTCTTCCCAGCACCCTGTGGTCACAGTCACTCTGAGCCAGCCCTGGATGGGACTCCAGCCACCCTGCTGCAGGAGGCTGGAAATGCCCTACACAAGGGCTGCATTTTGGGATGGACTTTGCTGGCCCAGCTCTGTCCCTGAGCTTAGGCAGGACTTTTTTTTTTTTTTTTTTACTTTTTTTTTTTTTTTTTTTTTTTCCCAGGATCTATATCTATGTGCTGAGGCTTTCAAAGCCTTGAGGCCCATGATATCAAAGGTTTGGGGGTTGGGGGTTTATCTGGAAATTAACAGTAATTCTGCTGTATTAAATAAGCTGTACTTTCATTTGTACTCTTAATCATTGTCATCTTTATGCTCTCTGGTGGGAGTAAGTGGCTGTGAACTGCCATAAACCCACAACATTCTCAGTGACTAGACATGGTTTTCCATTCCAAAAAAAGTCAAACTGTGGTTTCCTCAAGTTTCAGTAGGGAAGCTGAGAGAATGAGTTGATGCTTGGGGGAGCTTTGACCCATTTTAGAATCCAGGACACAGCACAAAATTTCAGAGACGTTTGAGACCAAGACCATGGGTCAGTATCCTATTCGAAAGAACCATTTGAGCTGTTGTATGTTTGTAGCAGGGCCCAAAGCATGCAGAGCACCTTCTGAAGGAGGAAGAAAGCACCAGTCTTCTCATCCTGACAAATTAGCAGCTGCCAATGCACGGGTTAGAGTGGCTGTAGAAAAAAGAGTATGGGAATCAGGCTCTGCTTAAAGGCCTGAGCCCACCTAAGTCAGTTTTCCCAGTGCTGTCCTGGGCTGTGGGCTGGTAAAGAGCATGCAGACCTGCATGAGATGAGGCTGGACCAGCTGCTGCAGGTGAAGTAGGATGGCTGCAGTGAGCCATTCTCAGATGAGGAGTGTGCCCTGAGCTTCTCCCTGCCCCATGTTTCTGTTCAGCTGTTCCCCAGGTGGGTGCCCTCTGAAGATTCCTTAATTATTCTTTGTGAAGTGCTTAGAGACCCTCACAGAAAGGAGAGTATCGTTATGAGAACTGCAGTTGTCAGAGATGAAGACAGTCTGTTAATCATTAAATCCATCCCCTGCAAAGGCAGGACCACTGTCCCTGGGAGAGAGGCCAGGCTCTGCAATGAGATGCAGTGCCAGGTTTGTATGCAGTAATCACCCAATTATCCATCAGCTGGTGTCAGGGACCCTTCTGGGCAGGAGCAGCCAGGCTCAGTACTGTTAAAGGCTGACCAAGAGCTTCCTTTAATAGAGGTGGTTGGAGCAGCTGTGCCCTGAAATAATCTCCTTGCAGCAGTAAGGTGCTGCACAGTCACACAGCAATCAGGACAACAAAAAACCTTGGCTGTATTTGAGCTGATATAAGCAGTGCTAGCTTCCAGGATCTAGGGCTATCCAGATTGACCACCTGGATGCAACAAGGTGATAAAAATGGTAGAAAAGTGGTTCAGGACAAAAATTGAAGTGAAAATCTGAAAATCAAGATAAAGTTCTGGCTGAGAGTTGCTGGTTTTGGTAATTATCAGCAAGAACAATTTTTGGGAACACAGTGGCCCAGACATGGGTACAGTGTTAGGATTACAATGGGGACAGCTCACTTTCATTACAGTTTGCAGTGTTTGAAAAGGGCCCTTGGAAGTCTGTCATCTCATAAATTTTACTATCAAAACTTGTTTTTCCAAATAGGTTTCTCCAAAAATGTTTCCATGAGGCATGAGTAGTTCTGTAAGATCTATTCAGGGCAACCACAGCTCATGTGATGTTCACATGGATCCCAGATGATTTTTAGTTTAGCAGGGCTGTCACATAAGACATCCTGCAGAATGCTGGTGATGAAAATACGTCACACCCAGCTCTGGGCTGTGAACAAGGGCTCCCTGCACCGTGAGCTCACGTGTGTGACACAACTATCAGCCAGTGCACAGATGAGAGAGAAAGCCTTCCCCACAAGCCATGCTGCTGCTCTGTAGGGTCTACAGACCTCTGGAGCATTTATTGCCCAGGGGATCCAGCCTGATGACCTGTTACGTGTAGTAGTTTTAATTTGCGCCATTTCTAATATGATATATGTGATATTGAATATTTGTTAGAGTATACATGTTTGTATTAGGATTCCCCCCCACCCTCACAGGCGCAGGTGAGACCGGGTGTAGATTGGAAACTGATTTACAAGTAAGAAGGTACAGCTGGCCAGGAGATGGGCCATGGCTGGGGAGATACAGAAACCCCAGGTGCTGATTGTTCTCGTGAATGACCCGAGATGGATATCATGGAAATCCTCAGGCACATGGAAATCCACATGTGAATACAGCTTCCCGTAAATTTCATCAAGGGATTCAACAAACTCCAGACACTGATTTGTTCTCCCTCATCACCAAAAAAGAAAATCTTATTAGCATATGGACTCTAAATAGAAGAAAAGACTGATTGCTGAAATCTTGGCCTCAGGCGGAATTTTCTCTATAAAAACTGCTTGTGCTGGGATGGAGGTGTGTGGGCATGGAAGAAAACCTCTGCTGAGGCTGACTCCTTGTTGCACACCCAGGGCCGACCCCGGGCTTGGCTCTGCTCTTTCCTTGTGGCTGGCTAGATAGAATTTGATTGCAAAATAAATAATTTGGTTTTCATATTAATTTGGCTGGACAAATTTTCATTTATAACAAGACCTATCCACTCTTTACTGGTGAAGGCACAGTAAAAAGTGTGCTGTCATCCTAAAAGTGACAAATGGGGCAGCTGGTTACTGAGCCAGCAAAAGCAGATGTGAGGCACTTATTGCTGCTCAAACATAAGGGATCAGCACAGCTTTAAGGATGAAAACACATACGAAAGTTCCAAATGGAAACAAAGCTCTTGGAAGCAAATGAGGGCTAGACACAGCAGGTACATTGAACTTCTTGAGTCCACTTCTACCCGGGAAGGCAGGCTCTGCCTCTCCGTTGGAAGGACTTTCCTGAGCTCTGTAACTGTGGGAATCCAGGGCTTCCCTCTGGCTGCCCTGGCAGGTCTGGGACCCTGGCAGGGGTCAGGAACCCCCCTGGGCAGAGCCCCCAGAGACACTGTCTGTGATCTCTGGCCATGGAAAAGAGTTTTCAATCTTACAGGATGAGTTACAAGCTCTGAGTATTTGATATGAGTGATAATTAAGTGTGGCACGGGTGCAAAAGTAAAATTTTAGGATTCTAGATTAGGGGTCCAAAGGGGACAAGATGGAGGAAATTTGGTGTGCCTTGTCCTTTTTCTCCTCCTTCATGCCCTCCATGTTTCACTGTGGTGTTGGCATTTTTCTGGTGGTTTAGGCTGGGGACACACTGTTCAACGTAGGTGACAGATATTGGCACGTTATTGTAAATCCAGCACAGGTAGTTTCTGGTATTTAATGTTTGCAACATCCCACTGGGGACAGAGCCCCACACGCTGCCCTGCAGGACAGAGCTGCGGCAGGGCAGCAGAACATGTTAGAGACAAACAGAATAAACAACCTTGAAACCAGCACAGACGAATTATGGCTTCTTCTTTGGCAGCGGGGCTGAAAGACAGAGACTTTCTACAATCTCGGGATCATCAATACCTGCAGATTCCGACATGTAATCCCATCTGCTTCCCGTGGGCAGAGGTGCCTGAGGCACAGGGGATGGAGCTGAGCCGCTGCTGTGCTGTGTGACATTGGCCGCGCCTTCCCTTCCCGTGCCTGGATGTGGCTGTGCCACTCGGCAGAGCAGTGCCCGCAGCCACGGAGTTCTACAAGACAGTCAGACGAGGGATTGCAGCTGGGGAAAGGAGCACGGAATGCAGGAGGTGAGGGAAGCACAGGCGTCCCAGCTCCATCCGGGACAGGTGCGAGGGCAGGGAAAGAATCCCGGTCACCCCTCAGGTGTGTGCGCTGAGCCAGCTGATAGCTGGGCCAGCATCAGGCGATGTTAGGCTGAGCTTTTCCCCAAATAGCGATGCTCCCCGAGCCTGCCGCCCTCCCGCATCCCGCATCACCGCGGGACACGCTCGGCTGGGGAGAGGAGCGATGGAAGAGCCAGGCGGGCAGCAGTGAAAGTCTGCGGGCTGTAGTGTCTGAGCACACATCAGCGCAGCACAGGCAGCCAGACCAGACTCTTTGTTTCCCTGTGTCACTCCTCAGCCCCGATTAGCGGCAAAATAGGGCACGCACACATCTGACAAGTGAATTCCGGGCTGGAAGGGGTTCGGTCATGCATAAGACTGCTCAAAATGAGGCCTGGCTTTCAGGTTTGGAAGCATGGAGCATGACCTGGAAGGGACAGCTGGTACGTGCACTCTTACTTATTTTCCCCTTTTGAGTTTTGCACCAGTTCTGGGTAACTTTGAAGAGTTTTGGTGAAGGACAAACAAATGGATGCCCATCCCTTTCTCCAGCAGCCAGACCTCACTATTAGTCTGTCCAGCTTCTAAACGAGGACAGGACAATGTGAAAACATTGTAAATGTCTCAAATTCGAGCACTCAATCAAAAACTGGAGTGGAGAACCAAGAGTAGGAGAGACACTTTCACTCAGCCTTGTGCAAGCGCTTTGATACCATTTTAATGACGGGCTTGTGCAAGTTTTTCCTCAGGATTTGTATTTGCGTCCTCTCCTGTAACAACCACCTGGAAAGCGCAGGTAAGAAGTGATCGCAGAGTTTTGCAACTGGGAAAATCCTAGAAATCCTCTCGGGAAAGCAAAGATCTGCCTTCCCCTGCATCATCAGCATCTCCGGGGGCGCGGGGCAGAGCACCCGCGCTCCGGCCCGGCTCGGAGAAGGACGATTCCAGCCGGGGCGGTCAACCTCGCCACGGCCCGAGGGGCCCGGCAGCGGCTTCTCCCTGCGGGACAGTTGTGGGTGGGAGCGGGAGGAGCCGGGGCCGCACGCGGGGCGGCGGGGCCGTGCCGTGCCGTGCCGGGGGCGGGGAGCGGGCGGGGGCCGGGCCGGGCCGTGCCGTGCCGGGGGCGGGGAGCGGGCGGGGGCCGGGCCGGGCCGGGCCGTGCCGTGCCGGGGGCGGGGAGCGGGCGGGGGCCGGGCCGTGCCGGGGCGGGCCGTGCCAAGGCGCCTGCGCCGGCAGCGCGGAGCGCGGCGGAGCGGGACGGACCGAACTGGAACAAAACAAACGCCGCTTTGTATCGCCCCAAAGGCTCCGCGCCCCGCGCAGCGCCCGCGGAGAGGGGGCGGCAACACCGCGCGGCTGCCGGATTTGCTTTTTTCAGCGCTTTTGAATAATTTTTAATTTTAAATTTTTAATTTTTTTTTCCTTAATAAGAGGGGAGAGGGGACGGCGCGGAGGGGCGGGCGGGGGCGGTGCGCGCCCTCCGCGGGCGCGGGGCCGTGCGGGCGGTGATGGCCTGAGCGGGCGGCGGGTCCGCGCCCCTGCGCACCTGCCGAGCGCGCTCCGCGGGCGCGGAGGGACCGCAGCGCCATGTCGCGGGTGGTGCAGAAGAAGAACCACTGGTCCAGCCGGGTGCGGCAGTGCGCGCTGACCCGCGGGCCCGGCGGGCAGCTCGGCTTCGCCCTGCTCGGCGGCGCGGAGCACGGCGAGTTCCCGTACGCGGGCGCGGCGGCGGGGGACGGCGAGGCGGCGCTGAGCGAGGGCGAGCTGCTGCTGGAGGTGCAGGGGGTCCGCGTGTCGGGGCTGCCGCGCTACGACGTGCTGGAAGTGATCCGGAGCTGCAAGGACCCCATCGTGGTGAAAGCCGTCCGACAAGGTGCGAGGGGGACGCGGCGGGACGAGGGGGGACCCGCGGTGCCGGGGTGGCGAGCATCAGCCCTGCGGGGCAGCGCGGGCAGACGGAGGCACGGCCGCGGGTGCCGGTGCACCCACGCGTGTGCGCGGCTTCTGCGAGGGCACTGATGCACAGGCACCTCCTCGTCCGGAGCCGGCTGCAGCCGCCCCGCAGTCCCTGCCCTGCTCTAAGCGCAGCGAGCAATTGCGGGAGGCTTTTCCAAAGGCACCGCGGAGCTGCCGGCGCTCCCCGCGCTTGTCCGGGGGAGTTCGGTGTCCGGCTGACCCTTGGAGAGGCTGAGGGAGCTTCACTGCTGGGGGAATGGGGCAGGGATCCTCTCCTCCAGCAGCTGAGCATCCTTTGGAGCTGCTGAGTGATTAGTGGAGTCTTGTTCTGAAAGTGCAGCGTGTGTTTGCCGGCTGCCAGCGTGGGAAGAAAAAGCGTGGACCCTCCTGCATCTTCCCTCTCTGGCTGAAAGGCTACTCCGATTTACCTTTCTTCCCCCTGGTTTGCCCTAGGTGAGGGCACATCCGTGCTGCCAGCCCTGCGGCGCACAGGTGAAGGAACAGATAGGTGACTCTCCTGTTTGGCTGAGGAAGAGGATAGGAAGAGTGCTCCCATGCTGGATTTAAAAGATGCCACTCCACAGTCGCTCAACAGGTTAGCTGACAGGCCTGGCTAATGGGCTTGTGATTTCCAGGACAGGACTTCACTGTAGTGCCAAGAAGCTGTTGGTGCTGCCGCAGCCACCGAGGCAGGTTGGACCAGGAGGAGCAGGACTGCAGCTGGACAGACGGAGGTGTGAGAGCTGCAGGAGCTCCCCGAGGTCCGCTCCAAGTGCAGGAAGGAAGGGAAGTTTTCTTTGTGTTTCCCAAGAGATTCCTTAGGGGAAAGTTTGTCATCCAGACATGTGCATCCTAAAGGTGAGGGTTTTGCTCTGGCTTGTGGTGCGAGGGGTTTTTTTCCCTGTGCTTCGTTCGACCCAGCTGGTAGCTGCAGACAGAATTTCTGGCCAGCTGGCAGGACTGTCACCTGAAGTCTTGTCCCTGGGCTCACGGGTGAGCTGAGATGAAGGGCTGCAGGCGCTTGTTTCATCCTTGGAACCTCCGGAGCCAGAGCAGATGACAGCGCTGGAGTCGGAGAGGAGCTGATGCTGTGCACTGCCCCTCCACCACCTGCCCGGAGCTGAGCCACCAAAGCACAGCGACTTGTTAGTCCCTTCCAGAAATATTCCAACAAACTTCCAAAATACCCAGTTTTTCTTAAAAAAAATGCCTGTTTTCCCTGCTGCCTTCACTCCACTGGGAAGTGGTGAGGGAAACTCAGCCTGCTGGTTTTCCCTGCCCAGGCGGGAGGGGGAGAAAAGCATGAAGAAAAGTATGAGGAAATTAGGCAGAGGTTTTTTCATGTACTGATTGTTTTAGCAGAAGTATTAAAGTACAGCTTGTGGTGTTGCAATGTGATCGGTGTTTGTAGAAGGAAGGTGTGTGTAAAACCCTTCCCAACCAAACAATTTGTGATCAAACTTCTTGCTGTTTTGGAAACATGAGTTAGTATAAATAAAACATGTCCTGGGAATAAACTGCAACTGACAACTTGGTGGGAAATGTGTCTCAGCTCCAGGATATGGTCAAAAGAACGGGCAGAGAGCTGAGTTTTAGTGTGTTGGTTGGGTTTACCTGGAAAGTGGGAGAAAAGGGTTCAAAACCCATCTGTAAGTCAGGGCAGGCACTTAAACTATTCTCATCTAGAGCTGAGAACCAAGCCCTTGGTTACTGTGGGATTGTAGTTTCTTTTTTTTTTTCTTTCTCCATATTTTTAAGAAATGCTTTATTAGCCAAGAATGTGGAATAGAAATAAATATTTGGTTTTTAAATCTCTAAAATATTTTTGTGGTCTGGAAAACCTGTCAATGGTAGCCTGGCATCTGCACGCTGCTCTGTGCAAAGCAGGGATCTCCCTCATGTATCAGAATTATAAGCATAGAAAAGGAGAGTATTTTAATTAAAATTCATTACTTCTGTGTTGATTAAAAATCTGATTATGGCAATGGCAACTGTCAATCAACAGGAAAAGTGTGGCACTAGAGCAGGCAGCCAAGGAGTGTGCAGATAAGATTGTAAACAAGTTTTTAACTATGATTTTCCTCCTCCGAGTTTGTAGTTTCTAACTGATTGGTGCTGAAATGCTGGGGCAATATTAGCCTGGAAATGTATACATTTTATTGCCTGTCTGTTTTGTATGACATTTACAAGGCCGGAAAAACAGGAAATTTACTATAAGTCAGTCCTTTGCAAGCATGAGCAGGAAGATAACGGTTCTGACCTTGCTGTTGGTGAAAGAGACTAGATGGAAATGTAGGTGGAATAGGCTGTGCATGGACTTTATCATTAAACCAGCGTTTGGAAAATTACAGGTTCACGTGCAACATTTTTTTCTTGCTTTTGTGAATGGTAAGTTTGAAAAGTAAGTACAAAAAGGAAGAACCTCTATGAAATCTCTTAATAGAAATACTGGTGAAATATGGGATTTCTTGGTCCTTTGCTTACCCTGGGAGGAAGAGTGAAGAAGGCTAAAGAACTTGAATGGAGCTTTCCCTTCCTTTTCCCCTTCTGCTCCCTTTTTTGCTTTGACATTTGAGAATAAAGCTGTGCCATTATAGTTGCCTGTTTTGGGGCAGAGAGAGGAAGAATCTTGAATCTTGCTGCCATGTATCTTAGTAACTTTCAGAACTGTCAAATGTGTGAAAAAACTTCAGTTAACATGTAGTGCTTTTATGACTGACTGTTTCCATCTTACATATGTGTCTAAGTTCTGATGAAATTGGCGATTAACTTCTGTGGAGTTAATAAATGCATTTTTATTATTACTTGGTCAGAGAGTATGGAATTAATAGATTGAATTATAGGAGCAGTGGTCACATATTCTAGTGTAAAGCTGGCATTGCCTTAACCTAGTGATTTCCCAGCTGTACTGTGAATATTGTGGCTTCCTTGCATACATTTCACATTTGTCAAAATATCTCACTTTGATAAATTGATAATTGATTGCATTGGATAGATCAGTAATAAAATCAGGCACACCATTTCTTCTCATGGATCTTGATTAACAGAGTCCAGCACAACAGAAGAGAAGTTTGTTGTACCATCCTCCAAAAGGGAAGAATTAAGACTGTATTTGTGAAAAAAGGACCGTGTTTTATTTGAGGCAGGGTATCTGGGTTTTCATTCTCCCTCGGTGAGAGATGGGCACATTCAGAGAGATTTCCAGATTGTTTTAAGTTTCGATGACCTGTGCCAAACCACACCAAGCCAGATGCTTGGTATGGGAAACTGTCAAAGTTAATATGCTTGTAAATTAAATTGGTTTTTCAGTTCTCATTTCAATGCTTTGCTTCCCTTAAAAAGTCTCAGAATCCCAAGCTCCTAACGACCTATTGCTTTGAAGCCAGGAGGTGCAGAGAGCAGTTTATACAATTAATAATTTTGATAGGACTTTGCAGCTGGGATGGTCCCACGGTAGGGAGGGATGGAGTGTGCTTGTGGGTTTTTTTTGCCCTGTACAAGGCAGACAGGAGCAGGCGTGATCCCAAGCAGAAACAGTCACTGTTTACCCAGTGCTATCAGCTGCATTTGTTTCTTTTCAAACATTAACTTGACCCTAAGATAAATTCTGCAATACAGTGCAGTGACTCAATGCTTCAATGTCAGGCTGGCATCTGCTGTACATGAGATGTTAAACTCAGTTACATATATTAGTGTGAACAAAACCAGCTCCTTTCAAAAAGTTTGCATGAGCTGGTATTTGAGTATATTCCTTTTATTTTCCTGAGTGAGCTTGTGAGATAATTTCTGTATGTTATTTTGGGATTTTTTGGTGAAACATTAAAATAAAAAAAAAAAAAGAAGGAAGGAAAATCTGTAAATTGCTGTGTGTTTGGTGGTTTGGCACACACAGGGAAGCAGAATGTCACTTTGTGAGTGGTGATGCTGAACATGCCGTGCTAAGTGCCCATGCCTGGCTCTGCAGAAGCCCAGCAGTGAGTGTGGAGCAGAGCTTGGGGCTGATGTGCTGGCCAGCAAAGGGAGAGGCTGTTTAGAGAGTGAGCTCTTGCTGTTCCCAGTTTACCTCTGCAGGGTCTTGCTGCAGCTCCAAGAAGTGTTTTCCTTCAGTCTCTTGCCAGTCAGTCACTTGCATGGTGAATTCTCTCAGTCATTTTTCCGTCTGACCCAAATTCTTTTCGGACCCAGGTGGGTTTCAAGTGGAGAGAAAGAAATGTTGCCATCCGAAAATCTCGGAGGTGTTCTTGTATCCTAGATTTATAAGGCCTGTTTTCAACTCTGACAATTGGAGTAGTCGTGAATGAAATGTAAAATAAAAAAAGGCAGAATCTCTTCTTCTCTCATTTTGCTATAAATCAGTAGTCTTCTTTCTTTAAAGAAGTACTGCACTTAGTAGTCATGAAAATTGTATATCTTATATTAAAATACTGCCTTGAGGAAGACCTTATCTCTGCTGTGTCTGAATTTACAGTGTAGAACTTGCCAGCATTTAGAAGTTGATCCTGCCTGTGCCAAAGCAGTCATCCATCCTCTCCAGCCATGGAGTAGCACCCCAGAGATGGACAAGAGAGCCCAAGAGTCACATTGAGCCTGTTATAAAAATTTCCAGGAGTTGATGTGATACTTTTCATGGCATGAAAGGGGGTTATGCTTTCCACAATAAAGTTAATCTTTCCACCTATTGAGATGGGACTCCTGGCACCCTCTTTATGGCCAGTCAGATCACAGAGCAATTAAATCACAATTATGGGCTTAATTATGAGCAGTCATTCAACACCACTGCAAAATAAGATGTTAACACCATCCTGCATGTTGTTCCATGTTTTTAAGACTGAGTTACAACCCCTGCATGAGTGGATTATTGACCTGCTATCATGAAATTTAGGATTCATCTTCCATGTTAGAAATGTAAGAACTTCTTTTGAACAGGAGTGAAAGCCAAACCAGCAGTAGCTCCTTGCATTCCTGGGTTTGGGATTGTCATTTTCTTCTGGTTCAGCTCAGGCTGTGATCATTCATGCATCTCTTCTGGCTGTTTCTGTATCTCTTGATCTGATGCCTGAGAAACAGCACTTGCTGCTTTGGCAGTGTAGTGCACAGGGAAACATTTGCCCCAGGGCAGCTGCATTAAGGTGTAAAGATATTCAGAGCAGCACTTTTGTGGCTGTGCAGAACTGATGATTTGAGTCCTCGCTCATTAGGTTTCAGCGTGGCTCAGTTTGAGGTAATGTGGAAGCTGAGAAGATGCTGCTGCCTCAAGGGCTTTTTTCTATTGCATTAGCAGGGTCTGGGCTGTGGGCAAGGACAGGATCTTTGGGACCTCTCCGGAGGTTTTTAAAAATAATTGGCCAAGTTTTTTATTTGCATTCCTTTACTTAGCTCCAGACACGAGCTATGCCTGCTAGTTATTTCAGGTGTTTGGTTTTTTCTTTTTTCACACTTCCTCTGACTTTGACTGAAACTTGTAAATCAAGGCATTTGGTTTTGATCTTTGTGTGCTGTAAGTGACTTAAATTTCTTGCTGAAAAGCACAGAGTAGTGGTTCTGTACGAGCAAGTGCCGTGAATTTATAGACGGACTATGAAGAATTTGAGGCAAAATGTTAGTTGAAGGTGTAGGGATCCTTGCTGTGAGCACTCAGTGGTACTTGGAGGGCTGGTACTCAAACTTCTGCATCCTGTCTCAGCTCCTTCCTGCAGCAGCAAATGCAGATCCTCCTGGTCCATATTTCTCCAGAGTTTTTCTCCAGCTCAGCTGTGGAAAAGAGTTACTTTTGTCTTCTAGAAAACGAGTATGAAGTGACCTTTTTGCACCAAGGGCTCAGGGCTGGGTCACCCCGCTGTGATCCCTGAAGATGCTCTGGGCTCCCCTGCATCTCCTGCAGGATGGGAACAGCAGCAGCTCCTCAGTGCTGAGTGACAGCTCTGCTGAGCCTGCAGCAGCAGCTCCACAGAAACATCCTTTTCACTGCTGGCATCCTTTCCCTGGCTCTCTGGACACTTGGTGGTTTGTTTCTCAGTTTGTGTTTTGGTCCCATGCAGTTTGGTTGGACAGGCTGGGGCTCGGAGCTGGCAGCACAGAGAGACCCACAGCATCAGTGCCTCTGGGGACTAACTTTGGGGCTTCCTGCAAGGATCTGGTGTTGGGAAACAGACATAAGCCTAGGCTATCATCCAGACTTTATCTGCTGATCTGAGAGAGCTGTGGAAGAGGCTGCCTGCTTCCAGAGCAATTTGGCAGCTTTTGCATTGCAGTGATATGTTGGCAGATTGCGATATTTATTTTTTTTTTTTCTCCTTTAATTGTAATTTTTTGCTTTTCCTTCTGAACCAAATAGGTGGGCCAGCATCTGCCTTGGCCCTGCAGGAGCAGTATGGCTCAGGGTACATGGGGTATTTTTGTTGAGATCCACCCTTCAGTTTCCAAAGGTCACACACTCCATCCACGCTTCCTCTTGTGACATTTTAAATGGTTTCCAGAACTATTCCTCTGCTGCAAGCAGTAATGATGGCATCATGCTCTCTGTTAGTCCACTACCCTGACTCTGGCATCATTTCTGTTTTGTGTTAGTAATACTATTTAAACCTGGAGATTTTTTTTTTAACTACCTCTAGTAGACCTTGGAGAAACAAACCAGTTTTTTGTTCAGGTCCTGATGTTTTGGGGTACATTTTTACACACTTGGCTTTTGGCTAAAAGACAGTTCTGATTTTTATGGTTGTGAGGGTTTGTATAATAGCTTAAAAGAAAAATAAGGTTTAAAAAATATGTATTGAATTTCATTAACTGTCCCTTATTAGACTAAACATTAATGCTTACTACACGGTGTGAAAATAATGCAAAGTGCCCTGTCTTCATAATGGGACAGGAAATCAAAACAAACAAAGCCTTTGGGATGACTCGCAAAGTGGAACAGATTCCCTCACAATTGCAAGGCATTTGAATAAGGAATCAGTTTTGCATGGTTTGCTAATCCGTCAGTAAAGAGTTCATTGTCTTGGATTACACATCTGTAATTTTGGAGCCCTCAAGTCAGTGTCTCAGTACAATTAGAGTGGGAAGGGACTGACTTCTTTCTTCATATCCTTAATCTCTGGCTTGTTTTTTAAGAGGAAAACCTCAACTCTGGGTTTTTCATTTCGTTATTAACAAAAAGCCTTTGAAAAAGAAGCTGCCTAAAATCCAGCCACTCCCTCAACACAAACAAAGCTGGGCAGATATTGTGTACTTTAAAAAAAACCCCAACTTTGATGTTCAACTTGTCTTATTCCGGTGGTTCAGATCCTGCACCAAGCGGGTGTTAGACCAAACTGATGACAGACACAGATGTCTCAGAGGTTTTTGGATGAATGAGAGAGGAGAGTTACTTCCCAAACAGGCTGAACTGGACAGGTGGGCTGCAGAATAACTGCAAAATGACTTTTCTTAAAAATAGCAAGGAACATGCCCATCCTCCTCCTTTCCCAGAGGCTCATCTAGAGCTCCCAATTAGCAATTTAAACGGCAGGGGTACAGGTGGAGGTTCCTGAGCTTTGGAGCAATTCTGGAGCCCTGTGGGAAGCCAGGGATAGCTGGAGCAAAGTGGAGAGAGCAGCAGGAAATACATAAATGCTACCAAAAGCTTTGGGCTGGGGAAGAGTTTCCCTGTTCCCTAGTGGAGTTGCTCATGCTGAGGCTGTCTCTAAAAACAGGCTGAGTGTTTTCTGCAGGCCAGGAGCATGGCTCTTTCTAGCTGGTGACAGTCCCCAGTCCCACAGCAGTCCATCATCTTGTTCTGGCCCTTACAAGAGAGCTGGAGAGGGACTTTTTACAAAGGTGTGCAGTGATAAGATAAGGGGCAATGACTTCAAGCTGAAAAAGGGCAGAGTTAGTGAGATACAAAGAAGTTCTTTGCTGAATTGGTGAGGGTGGAGAGGTTGTCCACCCTGGCACAGGTTGTCCAGAGAAGCTGTGGCTGCCTCTGAGTCCCTGGAGGTGCCCAAGGCCAGGCTGGATGAGGTCTGGAGCAGCCTGGGACAGTGGAAGGTGTCCCTGCAGTGGCAGGGTGTGTCAGAACTGGATGATCTTTAGGGTCCCTTCCAACTGAAACCATTCTGTGACTCTGTGATGCAGCTTTGCTGTTGAATATTCTGTTAGGATGTGGTGCCTAAAATATCTTGTGCTGCTCCAGGACAGCGCGTGGCTCCCCTGCATGGCACAGTGGGGGATGTGTGGGGAGCCCTGGGGAGCTGATCTGGGGAGCTGGGGGGTGAGAAATCTGCAGTTTGGCTGAATTTGGGGAAACTGCTGTCTCCAAGCTGAGTCTCCTCTTTGCAGTGCTGCTGCCTGGGGGAAAGCACCGAAGACAAGACAGCTGATGGAGCTTTGGCAGCCACTGGTCCAGCCCAGGCTTTGTTCTCTCCCTGTCCTGTGGGCTAAAGAGGGATTAGTCTGGTGCAAAGCAAAGAATCATGTTCTTCTCTTTCCCCTGGTATGCATTTTTCCTTAAGCAGTGAAGTGACTAGTATAGAATATCTTCTCAATGTGCTCTGGTGGTGGTTTAGACTGACTGCGTGAGCAAGTCCAGAGGCTCTGTTGTCTGCTCAGCAGGGACTCTGAGGATCACAGAATCTGCTGTTTCTGAATAAAATCAGTAAGTTATTTACTTATTGGGAGGGGATGGCTTGCTTTGTTTTTGTTAGATTGTCTTCTGCTGGTACCCCAGCAAACGCTGTGTGTTTGTTTGATGTGCAAATACCAAACTTGCTTAGCAATGGTATATAGTGTTTTGTTAACTTGTGTACAGTCTGTATTCACCGTCCTCCCTGTCACCTACTGTCTGCTTTTATTAATCAAACTGTTTCCAAGTGGAGATCTGAGCTGCCAAATGCGTTTATACATTGTACCACAGCTTTCCTTCTATTTTTTTTTTTTAATGAAGAGATATGGGCATGCTGAGATTTTTCGCCCAATTTCATGTGGAACTATTTTTGTCTGGACTCGGGTACAGTCTATAAATCCCTCATGTTGCAGGCAGCTTTGTTTGCTCCAGGTGGAGTGAGGCAATTAAACCCCCACTGTCTGTCTCTGGCTGGCTGTGGGAGGTGTGGAACTGCTCTGGGCAAAATCCAGATGGGCACTGAGGATATCAGGGCTGTGCTGGTCCAAGGGTTGGCTGCTCCGTGGGGTATAGGAGAAAATTTTATAGCTACACACAGCCTGCACCCAGTCCAGGAGGAGGAGCTTGTGAAAATATTGTGTCACCCATCAAAATAGTTTGAATTCTTGGGTGAGACTCTGAGAATATGTGATGGTCTGTATATATGAATATATATATTTAAATTTTTCACTTTAGCAACCCTATTGTCAAATGCTGTTTCAGTGAAAAGTTCCAGAATATCCTTATCCTCACCCTTAATTTTTCCTTTACAATGGAAACTAATCCCATGATTTCAGCAGCTCAGGTTGCTAAACAGCCAGTGCCATGGGTTTCACCACAGGTGCTAAAATTCGTTGTTGGCACAGCTATTTGGAAGCTGAAAAGGAAGAGTATGAAACCACCACCATTCTGGCTGAGAACAGTTCCCATGCCCATTATCTCATCACGAGATGCACGAGCAGCCTCTGATCCTGTAAAAACTTTGAAAATCACTCTTGTGGTGTTGCTGTGGTGAAACTGTTTCGATGATACTTGTCCTGTAAATCATCTGCAGGAACATGTTAGCTTTGAGAGATGGCTTGCTCATGAGACCTCAGTGGCTTTCAGGTCCGTGATGCAGCTGCTGAGAAAGATCCAGGTTCCCTTTTCCTGACACACACTGGGGGCAGCTGCTGTCCAGACCTTGCTCTGGCCCCTGTGAGTCATTCTGAGCTGCAGGAGGGAGATGCAGAGTGCAGCTAGAAGCTGTATCTCGGAAAGGTGCCCAGTTTCATCGTGCACAGAGGCCTCTGGCGTGTTAAAGGCCAGAAAATGGCATTTAGCTCCCTCATTCCAGGGGCAGGTGGCAGTTGCACTTTAACACGAGGTCATTCCTTTGTGAGGATGGGAAATGTGAATACCTGGATGCACGATGTCAGCCTGTCAGGAGGGATAACTGTGGGGTCCTCTGGTGCCAGGCAGTGCATGGACCTGAGAGATTTGTCCCTGCCTCAGTGTCTGCAGGAGAATAAGGGCTGTGGACAGCTCAGGTGATGAGTGGGGGGAGAAAGCCAAGCACCAAGGCTGTGTGGCTCAGTTGGGATGTTTGTGACAAGGGCATGGACCCACAAGTCTTGGCTCCTTCTTCCTGTGCTGTGGGGCTCTGCTACTTCTCAGATCCTCATTAAAACAGTGAATTGCCTCAGCTGGAACAGCTACCTTGTTGTATTGCCAGGTTGTCCTGCTCAGGTGGAGCTTTGCCACAAGAGTCTTTCCGTAAAATGCCCTGTAGTTTGTTTTCTTTTTTAATTTGTGCTTATAAAACACGTCAAAGGCTGGAATTTTTATCTGCAGAAGAGATGGACCAGGGACTAGCCAAGGCAACCTTTCCATTTCTTTTTGTTTTCTGTTGCCAATTTTCCAGTTGTATTTGTTGATGCCAGAAATACCCACGTATCAGTTTTTCCAGGAGCTAAATACAAAGAGGGGTTTTTTTACATAGTTCTGAGCTGGGATAGGATACCTTGGTCATATTGCAGACTGGCAAATTTGGATGTGCTGATATTGTTGCACATGAAAAAAGCCCCAGTAAAAATGAGAGTACTTAAATTTAAGCATGTGCTAACGTAACACATTGCAGAGGGCTTTTTGTATCTTGTCTGTAAAAGATGCTATAATCAGCACTGAGACTTGCCTAAACCAGTGTGGAAATTGCTGTTTGCCTAAAAACCCGGGCAAGTTGTCACAATCCCAACATTAAAAGGCTGCAGAGGATTAACCAAAACCTATTTCCAATTGATTTAGTGCAGCTGATGTGCAGCTCAGCTGTGTCCTGCTGGGGACTGGGGTGCTTTGAGCTGCTCTGAGTCCCAAGACCAGGTGGGTGAGTTGGCACTGCATCCTGCAGTGATGGCTCTGCTGCTGTCCCCCTGAGGATGCTGAGGAAGCAAGGGAGCCCCAGCTCCCAAACTGGCTCTTCAGTTAGCTTTTATTTGCTGTATTCTTCTCCCACTCGGCTGCCCGGATGGGATCTCGCCCCTGGCAGGGAGCACAAGCATTTTTCCACGGTGCAGTTGAGTTGGCAGGGAAGGTTCCATCAGCTGCCTGGCTGGAGCCTGGCTCAGGATGTGCTGGATACAATAATTCGTTGGTGGATTTCTGACAAAAGAGTGTTTCTGCTGCCTGCAGCACCTCCTGCCCTCCAGGCCCTGGGTGTGTGCTCAACAGGAAGGTTCAAAACTTTCCTTCAAAAAGCTAGGGACTTTTTTACAAGTCTTACTGACTTAATTAAAGCTGGTCTTCCTCTTTTCCTGTATTAGTTGCAGATGGAGGTAGATTTTACAAATAATAGGTGACTTTTGATGCTGTTCTGTGCCAGCTACTCCATTTTTGTAAACCTCAAGTATGTTCCAGCAACCTGTGGGCTCTGTCAAGCAGAGCCTGCTCCTCCCTGAGCTCTGGCTGAGGAAAGGCTTTCCATTAGCAGCACCAACTGATAAACAAAACTTCCTCAAGGCCTCCAAAGGACAGAGCTTTCAAGCACTGGGACACAGCAGCAGCACTGCTGAATGCTGATAGCTGTCTGAACTGGTGGCAGAAGCAGCAGTGAATATTTATTGTCTGCTTATTTCTCCTCAGAGTCCCTGATGTAGAAGAGACTTCAGCATTATGGTCCATTGTAGTGGTTCATGTTCAGAGGATTTTTTGCCATAAAAGCATTGTTTTAGCTCAGGTGTAGCTAAAAGGTACTGTCAGCCTCAGTTCTCCTTCAGTTTGTATTGCACATTGATGCCTTGTTATACCTAGGTGTGCTTTAAGGTGTAACATTTACAGGAAACATGGCTGAAGCTTCCCCCTCTTGGATGTAAAGGTGCAATATTTGCATTTCTTAGCACTGGCTCATATAGCAGCTGCCTTGGAATCAAGTTTAAAAAAATGACAGAATGGTAAATGCATTGTTTTCTCCTTCTCTCAACTCTGCATTTCCTCTGCACTGGTCAAATCAAACAGCAGTGACATTTCAAAGTCTTCCTGAATGGCAAAATTAGAAATACTCCTTTTCTAAGGGGTCTGTGAGAAGTAGTTTAAACATTGCATGCAGTTGTTCCGGTAGGAAGTTGTTTAACTTGTCGAAATCTCTCTTTTACTGCAGAACCTCTATTGAAAACGACAAATTGCTTAAAGCGGTTTCCATGTTAGACTTTAAAAAATTCAGTTTCTTTCCACTCAGAACACGTGGAAAGCATTTGTGCACTTGCCTGACTGTTTCTCTGTCCTAAGGCTCACACTCGGTGGCTTTGGACTTCATGCAATTTTCACATGCAGCTGCTTGGGTTTGTTTTCCTCAGCTTTCTATGGAATGGGATTTTCTCCTGCCTCAGCTTAGCTGTGAAAACTCTGTCTGGTTCAGACTTTGGGGACCATGAAGTGAGCAGAGGAGAGACACTCCAAAGTCTGTGCATTTCAGAAGTGATGTTCAGAGCATTATAAAATCCATAATTTAAGCAGGAGAGTCTATATCCACAGCCAAGTTGTTGCAATGTCCTTTAAAAGCCTTGACCAGTGTTAATGCTTCACAAAATGACAAAGCATTTTTGCTTAAACGTTTTCAAATACTTCTCTGTAGCTGTCACTGTAGCAAAGGACATACGTGGCAGGTGCCAGATACTGAGCCAGGCAGTTGGCTGCAGCAAAAATAAAAAAAAATGCTCGGTTGAAAAGGGTTTTTCTCTCTCTCTTGGTTTTTTTGGGGTTTTTTTTGGGGTTTTTTTTTTTTGTGTGGTTTTTTTGGGGGTTTTTTGTGTTTTTGTTTTTGTTTTTTTTTTTAATAAGTATTTCAAGTTGTCATTGTGCTCAGGTGGCCCTGCAGGGAGCAGCACTCTGGTGTAGTGTGCATCCCATGAGGATGCCTTAGGCCTTGCATTTGGGCTTGTGAAAGGAGAGAGGGCGCAGAAGAGAAGTGGGTCTCCTTAGCAGTGCTCAATAAATGGCAGGCTCCAGAAATAAAGTGGAAATTATATTTCTGGAACCTTGACGGGCTGAGATGGGTCTTTCTGTGCTCTTCCTTTTGCCTGGAGTGAGTTGCAGCGGTGTGTAAATTTTCAGAGTTGTTTTTTGGTGGCTCTGATGCGGTTCCCGTGGATGCAGGTTGGTCCTTCCCCAGGGCCACAAGCAGAAGGTCGTGTGTGTGTTTGTGTGTGTCCCCTGGTGTCCCCTGGGCTGAAGGGCAGGCTCAGGCTGTGCCCAGGTCTGTGCAGCCGAGGGCACAAACTGTTCCCTGGCTGGCTGGGAAGGTGCTTTGCCCCAAATGGCATCGGATGAAAAGAAGTCAGCATTGCCCCATTGCTCTGCTTGAGACAGCCCCGTTGCTCAAGAGGGATGGTTACCGAGTTAGACAGCAGTCAGGAGGGGATCTGAGGACAATCCAGATGCTTTTTCTATAACTCCCAGGCATGTCATATACTGGCATTTCTATTTTTACCCACTTACCCTCCACAACTTTCTTTTATCTGTTATGATTCTTTCAGTTTTGGCAGGTTTGGGCTGATGTAATATTTTAACTTTCTTTTTGTAATTTACCATTTAATATTTTGCTACAGTGTTGTTTTTTCTCGTAGTGGGAGTTAAAAAAGTAACAGTTACAAATTTTCTGTGTTCTGTTTTTGTTGCTCTTTGTGCGAGTGGTTTTGGATATTAACAGTGTCTCCTGATGCTGTTTAGTTTGGTGTAGGATGTGTCACAGCAGGCTGAGGTGAGCTGTCCTCTCAGTTGCTTTCCTGATGCAAACACTGGTTGATATAATGTTTTAGAAGATAGCTTTAGAAAGAGGTGCCTGCTGGGAAGAATAACCCGTTCCTGGTGGAGTGTCCTGCCCTCTTGTAGGCAGAGAGCAGATTATGCCTGCAAGCTGGAGGCTTTATGTACCTTGTTTATAGTGTTTGTTGCCTTTTGTGGAGTATCAGATGCTGCCTTCGGCTCTTCTTGTTATGTGAAGAAATGTCTGATCCATTTCTGAGCCCTGCAGAGCTCCCTGATACCAGGCATAAAATATTTTTGTAATGGGCATTAAGCCTGCCTTGCTGCTGGTGGTGACTCTGGCTAATAAAGCCATTGCACCCCAAATACCCTGCAGATACAGATATCTGTTTCAGAACCAGCTTCTTTAGTTATGTAACAGCATGAGAGCTTTAATCCCTTTCCTCTTGCAACCAATCTGGATCCCTTTCTGCTTGTCCAGCAGCCAGCATCATCACCAGCAGGACTGGGCTGCTGCTGTGCTTCCACAGTTTCAATTATCAACCCGTGGTTGATAATTAACCCACTTCTTTAATAATGGTGCCATGTTTGCTCTGACCCTTTTTCTTTCCCGCTCTCCAATTGCAATCCAGATTAAACTCAGCCTCTTTCCAGCAAAACACTGGAGTTAATATTCCACCAGAGGTGTGCTGATAAACCCTTTTGTTGCCTGGAAAAAACTTAACTCAGTGTGCATGATTTAATATCTCAGGTCAAAAGAATGCACCAGAATATCGATGTAAGTGCCTTTAAAATGCAAGGTGAGCTCACAGGTTCAGTTTCCTGATCAGCAGTGTTTGTCATAATTGACATACCAGCAAGTTTTTCTCTTTGAGGGGGGTGTTTGACTTTTAGAGAATACAGACCCACGTTCTGTGTGAACTTGCACAAGCTGGGAGTGGGAGCAGGCTCAGCCCCAGCCCCGGTGTCTGGCTTTGCTCCCTGTCCCTGGCAGGGTGGTGGCTTTCAGAGGGTGCCTGGCTGGGGACGTGGTCCTGGCAGCTGTGGAGGGTGGCAAGGTCAGGTCTAAAGGAGCACACAGGGGCAGTGTGCTCCTGCAGCCCACTTCTGGAGCAGGGCTGGGTGAGCAGGACTCATCCCTCTGCCAGCAGGCAAATGCTTCCAGGGCTTGGTGCATTCCTAGGTATGGGCATGGCAAATCACACAGCGTTAAAATTAATGAACCCTCATGCAATTTTAACTAGAATGAAAACTGTTGCAAAACTTATGTACTGGATAACACCAAAGCCTGTTTTACTGGGGAGAGATGGGTGTTTGTGAAGGCACTGGGGCTTAGCTCCTGCATTGCTCCCCTTTCAAAGATGACATGTTTTATCTTCCTTTCCCAGAACCTTCTTTCAGCCTTAGAAAAGCAATGTTATCATCACTGTTGTTGGGAGCCTGTGCAGCAGTTTGAATTACTGCCTTTCCCTTTCTAGTGCCATGTAAGCCAGCATAAATCTGTACATTACACCAATTTACATTTGGTGGGATTTGTTCTGACACGTCCAAAGCTTCTGACTCTTGATTCATTGCATGAGCAACTCCTTTAATATGGAGCCCTGGGGACAAGACCCAATTTAAAATAAAGTTGTGCAGGTAAAAGCAGAAAGGCATGGACTGTACGCCTGTGGTCTGCAGCTGAACTAACTGAGGAGTTTAAATCCTGCTCTGCATTTCATCTCGAGTGCTGCACTCCAAAAGGCAGTGCCAGCTTCTGGGCTCAGCCTTGCCTTGGCCAAGAGAGAAGCTGCTGGGTGTGAGCACCCAGGGTCTCACAGCAGGAACAGGCTGAGAACAGCAATTCCTCAGCTGCTTGCAGAATGAATCCATGTTGCTCTTCTCATATGTATTCATTTTATTTAGGTTAGCCTTGCTTGTCGAATTAAAATATGTATGCAGAAATCACTTCAAGTTCTTGTTAATGTGGGTTTTGGGTTGTTTTATTATTTTTTATAGATTTTTTTACCCTGCCTAATATGCATTTCTCTGTTTGAGAAAAAGGTAGTTTTAAGTAAAGTGTAAACAATAAAACTTCCAATAACTCCATCAAGGGGATAGGATAGCAATGAGCCCCAGCTACCTCTGTGAAACACCTTGGCTTGAAAGTTTACTACTCTGGCTTTATAAGATTGAAAGCTTTTTGCCCCAGATGAAAGGAAGGCTTTGCTGTAAAACCCTGCTCCTTACTCATCTGGCTGTTCTGAAGTTAGATGCAAACTAACTTGCTCTGTGCTTTGTAAACCTCCAAGGGAGAAGTTGGACATGTGTGAATAGCTGAGTGTTGTATTAAATAAATGAAGTAAGGAAATGTGCCATCATCCCATGATAGTGACTTCTGTCACTTGGGACTGATTTTTCAAAGGATCTAATCACGAATTATAATAATGAGATTTTTAAATATGCACCAAGCCTCTTAAAATCAGTATCTCTAAAGGGCCAGATTTTAAAGTGACACCTAAAGTATACAGGTTTCTTATGGAGAATGCTATATAGATGCACATAGTAGAAATTCATCCCTATAGTCTACAACTAGAAACTTTTGGGAAAAAAACTTTGTCTATTGCCAGTTCTGGGCTAACAGTTTGTTTTTCTTAGATACTTTTGTAATTCTTTTTATGGATACTGAATTACTTCTGTGACACACCACGTTGCAGACAAGGGCAAAAGTTTAGCAATCTGCCGTGCAGAAGGGCTGATTTCATTGCCAGCTGCTGATTCTGGCTGTGCAGCTCTTGTACCAGCCAATTAAACCACACTCATTACAGCCTTTGTGGTTTGGAAGTGAAGTGTTCCTGCCTTTAACTCGTAGTTTTACAGGATGTTGGTTTAGGCTGGAGGTTTGCAAAGCTTGAAATCTTATATTTTCCTCTGCTGTGTGCTCCAGGGGTTGGGGAGGTGAAGAAGGAGAGCTCCACAGGGAGTGAAATGGGAAGGTGAGCCTCTGTCTTAGGCTGTGAACCTGCAGGCATCGCTTAAAATTTTCATGCAGTGCCATGGTATCTGATGTGCCAGGCTGCTAGACAGGAATGGGCTTGGCTGCAGTGTTGGTCCTGCAAAAAAAGTGTCCAGTGCTGTGGGAAGTGCTGAGCATCCCTTCCTAAGCATGTTCCTTCAGCTCCCCAGCCACAGATTTTTGCCTGCCACGCTCGTGGGGAAATCCTGCCATGCTTGCAGGCCAGGAAAGCTGCTGGGCAGAGATGGGAGGAGGCAGGGATGGAAGAAGAATGTGACCCTCTGAGCTGTGCCTGGTGACTGTGCTATTTTAAAGTCAAACCTAATTTTTAGCTCTCCATAAACAAATCTCCGTGCCAGCCTCTTGTGTAGCTCTGAAATCACTTGTGTCTGCTGTGTCCTCCGTGGGTGCCACAGGGAGGAGAGCTGACCTGTCCTTCCCCAAATGCATCCTGGCATTCAAGAGGGTCTTTGAAGAGGGATAAACCCCTCATCTCTTCTGAATGTTGCATGACAGCTTCTTTATCTGGGGGCAAACAGATCTAAGGGATTGAGTAGGATGCAGGTTACAGTGGGAGCTGGTGTCCCTCACCCATACATCTGTCTTTGCCCCCAGTACTTTCATATTTGACCTAAAAATGCAGTATTTTCCTTCCAGCATGGGCAGGGAAGCAGCAGGGATCCTGTCCCTCAGGAGGGTCAGTGGTGTTTAGTTTCCTTAGGACATTACTGCCCTGTTGATTTTAACTTGGAGACTTCAGTGAAAACCACACACACTGCTGTGAAAATTCATACTTAGTAACAAGTAAACAAGTGATCCAGCAGTCTGACTGAGTCAGGAAATTCCCTCCAGACCTTGTGGGGAGGAGGAGCTTTGCATTTTTCTTGTCCCTCGTTTATTTTTAGTCTTGCCTCTAACATTGCTGATAGTGCCCTGCAGATTAAAGCCCCAGCATGGGGTGGAGTTGAAAGAACCAATGCTGCAGAACAGTCAAAACCTCCAGGATTTTCCAGCAGTGTCATGCTACAGGCAATTAATTTAGCCCATTATTTGCCTGCCTGGGCACAGCTCAGTGCCACAGTTCTGTGAAAGTCTTTGATATCTTTGTGCACCTCTTGTTCAGAAGCCATGCCTTCAGTGACTCTGTCCCTGTGACTTGAAAGTGCCACGTTTGTGATGCTAATATTTTGGGTGTAACAGCTGTCTTTTTGGGCCTCTTTCTCCCTCAAATATATTTGGCTCTTGCTCTGAGGGTGTGTTGTGTTTTAGAGTGGAAATACAAGAGTTTAGGTCCTATACAGCTCCCATTACCCATAACCTTGGTCTGAAGCTGTTGGGGTTTTGGGTGTCTTGGAGGAGCCAGTCTTGGCAGCAGCACTCACCTGCAAGACCAGATGATTTCCCCAAGAGCTATTGGCATTTCAAGGAGGCCCTTTTCTTTTTCTACCATGGCTGAGTGTGTTAGTCTGAGTCAACAGAAGGGTATTTCAGTCAAGTAATGGTTGTTGGGTTTTCTGAGTCTCCATTTGCAGACTCGTTAGTCAAAGCCCTCAGACATGGCAGAGGATTATTCAGGACTGCCTAGAGCTTGAAAACTCTTGGAAATAGCAGTTTCTGTGAGGAGCTGGTGTGCAGTCTTGATTGCATTGCATCCATTTCATAGGAAACAGTTTTACCCAAAGTATGAATCTGAGGTCATTTATCTTCTCCAGCAGTGGAATCCATACCTGGTCTGTGATGAGAGAGATGGTGGAACAGACACAAATTTCACTGTGCAGGTGGGGAAGTGTCACTGTTATTTTGGCAGGACAAGGTTTGGGGAGCACACAGAGCAACACTGACAGTGCAGGACCCAGAAACAGCATCCAAAGATGGGCTGGGCTTTGGGCTTTGGGCTTTGGGCTTTGGGCTTGGCTTGGAGAGCTCTCATCACCAGCCAGCCTGGCTGTCTGCTGCCCTGGACAGAGCCCTGCCCTCTGGGAGGGCTGGGGATGGGAACACAGCTGCTTAGCCCTTTGCAGCACCTTCTGGATGTACCTTAAGGTATATCCTCAAACAGCACTGAGGAGCCTGGCTCTGGGATGAGGAGCCTGGCTGTGCTCAGGTGCAGTTCTGCTGCTGCTTGGGTTTGGCCAAAATGTCACAAATCTGCTGGACTGGGGAGAAGGAGGCTGGTCTGTCACAGAGAACCTGAAGAACGTGTTAGAAGACAAGACCTGCTGCTTTGCTGTTTGGGGTTTTTGTTGTAGACTTCTGCCAAGCATCTGCAGGCTCTGATCAGCCTCTTTATACCTGAGCAGCTTTAACAAAACCTTTTTGTTTTCAGTTGAACTGGCTGTTGGGTTTGCTTTATTTTTAAACAAAACAATATCTCTGGGGGCAGGTGCCAGTGGAAGTCTCTCTGTGATAACACAGAAAGGTTCTCAGTTAAAATGCAGCTGAAAAAGAATTTAAAAATACAACAGTGTGTGCAGGGGTGGTTACAGAAACTGAAGAGATCTGTTTCTTTACTTAGGAATCTTGGATTAAAGTCTGTTGTTACATGAAAATCCAAATGACGAGTTTTATTCAGTCTCCATTATTCATGCAGTGAACACCTCTCAGGGCTCCCCATAAATATTGCCTTTTCTAGACTTACAATGAGTAGACAAACACTATGTGTTTATACCAAATGCTGGAGGATTTACAAGTAACTACTATGTGGCTTGAAGTAACAATATACACAATGTATTGTATATTTTTGTATTTGGCCTATGTTCAATATAAGATTAAATGCACAGGCTTTAAAAAAAATAAACTAATCTTTCCAATGCTGAAAGCAAAAAGCATGATCTCTAGTGAGGCTTTATGGTATATAGAATTTTTAAGGGCAATTTTTAATTTTCTTAATATATTTTCCATGTACAAGCGTGTATTTTGCACTTCAAGTAAGATTCTGTTGGTTGCACTTAGCAGCAGACAGCTGGGGATTCTAGTGCCTTAACCACACAGCAGCTGCTAATTAAAAATATATAATTCTACCCTGATTAGTTTATAACGATTATAAGCCCCTTAAATTTGATTATTACCACAGCGTGGTAACCTCAGCCACCCCCTGTTTCACATTGTGAGGCCTGTGAGTAACAAAACTACTCATTAGGAGCTGATATCTGGCTTCTGAATGATTTCTTCCCACAGAGCAGCACAGGGGAATAAAGGCACCCCGTTCCTCTGTGGCTTTAGACATGCCTGTTTGGAGTTTGGATTTTTTTGTTCATGTGCAACAGGCAAGCAGTGCACTTAATTCTTGTCAGGAGTGAATTTTCTTCAATGCTACTCTGGCTCTGATAAATTTATTCAGTTTATTCTTGTTTTCTGATCTGAATTTTCTCTTTCCTTCTTTCCTTCTTTCCTCCTTCTTTCCTCCTTCTTTCCTCCTTCTTTCCTCCTTCTTTCCTCCTTCTTTCCTCCTTCTTTCCTCCTTCTTTCCTCCTTCTTTCCTCCTTCTTTCCTCCTTCTTTCCTCCTTCTTTCCTCCTTCTTTCCTCCTTCTTTCCTCCTCCTTTCCTCCTCCTTTCCTCCTCCTTTCCTCCTCCTTTCCTCCTCCTTTCCTCCTCCTTTCCTCCTCCTTTCCTCCTCCTTTCCTCCTCCTTTCCTCCTCCTTTCCTCCTCCTTTCCTCCTTCTTTCCTCCTTCTTTCCTTCTTTCCTTCTTTCCCTCTATCTATCTTCCTTCTTTGTTTAAACCACCTGGTCAGCTTTGCTAAGCAAAAAAGCTTTACAAAACATAAAAGTCATGTTTTCAGCCCGAGGATTGCTTTGCTTTCATCTTGTGCCCACCTGCTTATCCTTCACCAGTTTATTCTGAAAATATTTCTTGATAGCAGGGAATGGCCTCCTTCTTTCCTCTGCAGCACCTGGGTGACACTGTAGGGCAGAGCAGTAATAAATAACTGCTGCTGCAGAGCAGTTTGGAAACCCTGAGTTCTGGGCAGTTTTTTCCCCTCTTCCTGCAGTCCTGAGACATGAAAAGAGGCTGTGTCAGAAGCCTGTCAGAGAGATGCCCTAATCTGAAAGTGTCAGAGTCACTTAGAGTTCACCTCTGACTTCAGTGTCTGGTATTAATGGAAGAGCTGAAAGGCCAGCTTTAATATATACATGAGATAACAGAACCTGTCATTAAAAAAAGAAATAACATCTCCCAGAGCACACAGAAGAGGCTGCATCAGTGTGTTCATTAGGAAAGTGCTTGGACAGGGGAGGGCTGGTGCTTGTCCCAAAGGTTTGGACAGCAGAGCTGTGCTGGCCACTGTGAGCTGAGTTTCTCCCAAGATCTCTGTGTTGGTGGGACAGCCAGATGGGTCTTTTTTTTTTTTTTTTAAAGCAAATTAATTATGAGTTATTCTGCATCTTGAATAACAGAGCCTGGATGTCTTCCTGTGTAGCTGTTGTACTTCAGAGATCAGGGCAAGCCTAAGTGCCTCATACAAGAGATAAAGGAAAGAGTTTTATTTTTTTTCCTTAGCATCATTCTGATTATTCCTCTTAGCTTTTTTAATTGTTTGTTTGGTTGGATGTGGTGTTTTGGATTTTTATGAATTTATTTATTGAGATTGACACAAGCATTATAGTGCATTTTTTAAAACAGTATATAATATACGTAAGATTTTGATGCCTACATGTTCCCTTCCAGTTTCATTCCACCACATATGGACATTTGCATACAGATAAAAGGAAATGTCTTCTGTGTGTGTGGATAATTGATAGCTATTCCTTAGGTAAAGTCAGCTAATATAATGCTTGTTAATTTTAAAGCTCTCCTGTGGTTGGCAAGGAACGGAAGGAATCGATCAGGCCCTGAGAGATGCAGTTTCTTGCAGCTCTGAAGGATGATCTGTCTGAGAGTCACGAGTCCACAGTCAACTTGTTCTTGGGTAAAAGAGAAAATTTCAGCAATTTCTAACTTTGCTTTCCACTCTGCCTGAGATGTGAGGTGTCTGTGCAAAACCAGAGCAACAGAGATTTATGGTGCTCCTGGTGAAGAGGCGACTTGCACTGCCGTGACATCTTGTATCTCAGAAGTTAATCACAGCTTTTCTCTGTGTTGCTGGGTTACGTTGCTTTGAGAAAAAACAGAAACTGCTATGAACAGTATGAATAGCTGAAACCACAAGTCCCACTGAGATTACAGCCAGCTCCTCCTAAAGGAAACGGGTTCAACCACCAACATAGTTTTTCATTAGATGGTTTTTTTTTCTGAGTGAACAAAATACCCCTATTGTGGCATAATTGTTTAGTTTTTGGAGATGTAGGCAGAGTTGCAACTACATGACTGGTTGAAATAATAATTCAACTAGATGAGGGGGGAGGGCAGAGAGACATTTGGCTTTTTATTACATTTTGTTGCATGTTGCAGACTAATGCAGAAGGTTTTAATTTTCTTGGGTTTTGTGCCTTTTGGCTCTGCAAAGGGGGGAAGGAGGAAAGTCTGTCTTGCATTTCAGGACAAATCTAAATCTGATGGACAAAGTTTTGGATATCTGATTGAAACCTTTTGTTGCTGAGACTGAGTGCCTCTATGAGGCTGGCGTGGCTGAAGTGATTTCTGTCTCAAATTCAATGTTTTGAACTGGTAAAATGTATTTATTTGTGGTTAATGGAAAAGTTAATACTTTCATTGTAGCAATACAATAATGGCTAAAAATCAAGCTGAGTTGTAAGTGGGGAAAATGAAGTATAGAAAAACAATACAAGCAGAGTTTGGACCCACAGATATAATTTAATATAAGCAATTTTTGATTTCTGGTACCTTGACCTTTCATACCAGAAACATCCAGAGCCATACCTAGTTCTCCAAGATATGCAAAATGATGGTGATTTTAATAAATTTGATTAAACAGAAGATGGTGAAGTTTACCATATTAATGCTTGTCATCTGAAATTTCTTCCATATCTTAGCTGAAGGCCTAGAAATTACTATGGTCCATTCTTTTCCTGCCCTTGTACTGAGAAAGTACATCACTAACCAACAAAAGGTGTTGCTGTTTCATCCAGATGAGCACATCAAAAAGCAACATTTACTTCAGGGTTTAGGAGGTGCAGACAGTTAGGAATTTTAAAATGTGATCAAAGAATGGGGAATCTTGGATCTGTGGCTGTTAGTGTGAAGAAAAGACAACAGTTTCCAAAAAGTGTTTGAATAGCTACCCACTGGAAGCTTGATGATTTAAACAGCATCACATTGGGAAATCTCCATCAGTTTTAATTTTACAAATCTCTGTTGTGTTCACATACTGTCTAGGCTAAATGTAGCAACCATCCTTTAGGAAATTTTTGACTAGAGGGTTGGCCAGCCTCTGTTTCTTTGTAGACTTTTCTCATGGGAATTGTCTGGCTGGTTGCACCATGACCACCAAACATCAGACAACGCAGGGAACTTCTTCCCCTTGCCCTACTTTATTTCCATCTCTCTTCCCAAAGGCAGTCCCTTGGAGTGGTGGCTGTGGTTTGCTTGTTTTTTTTTTTTTTTTCCTCTAGTAATTTTGTGAGGAAACTCTTGGACTTACTCATAAAGGCCTTTCTGGCATCTGATCTTTGCTAGAAAGTTTTCCAGAGATAGCTGTGCTGTGTATGTGTTTGTTCAGAATTCCCTTGGGAATTAATAACAAATGAGGGAGTAAAATGATTTTGTTGGTCTTCTTCAAAAGCTGCTGAGCACCTCATGAGTGTTGCCGTGGCCATTGCTGGGTGGTGTTAAAATGACTGAAAACTGTTGGGCTTGCAAACTGCTCTGTGAGCCTGCCCATGTTTAGAGACTCTTTTTAGGCAGGCTCTCATCAGAGCTTTGGAAAGCATGGAGTAGGCACTCTGGAAAGTAAAGAATGTCTTTGCATAACTCTGGATTTAAATGCTCCCATTTATTTGGTCTTTAATGTTTTATTAACCATCTAAACCAGTTCAGATTGCAGCTAGAGATTCAGCAGCAAAACCAGATAAACCAGTATGTTTTGCTCCCCTGAACATTTGTTGATAGGAAGATACTCCAAGCACTCCTGCATGCTCTTGCAGAGAGCTGGGCTGGAGAGGAGCAAGCACGGAGCCCTGACAAGCCAGTGCAGAAGGTGAAACTCCAAAAGAGGTGGAAAACGTCCAGAAAAGACATGTACTTCAAAAGGAATTTTTCTAATAAAAATAATTCATCATGAGGAAATGAGTATGTTTGAGGCTCATTCAGTGAATGGGAATACAGCTCGAAAAACTGATAAAAGTAAACTGTCTGAATTGCAGAGGAAATTAATACTGACAGTTGATTAAAAATATGACAGAACTTGGAATTTTAAACTTCATAAAAAGGACAAATGAAATGTTGTTTCCATAAGCAAAGACAAACATGTGAAAGACAAATCAGGATGGAAAATAGATAGCAAGTTACTCATTTAAAAACAAACAAACCCCTCAAACCTATTAAAAGCAATGAAGAAAAGGGAAATTGCTTTCAGACCATCTGAGATGGCTTGTGACTGTTGGTGCAGTGGCCTGTGGTCATGTGAGATTTTGGAAATTAAGTCTGCTGTGCTTCTGGTCACTGCTGTCATCTGGAGGATGGGGATGTGCACGACCCCAGGTGATTTGAGAGCAGCTGTCTTTTCTAAGCCTCTAGCTCCTGCACTGCATGATTTCCTAGAGGGGAGTTGGGGTGAAAATTCAGGACTACAAAAAACCCAAATGTACAGTTTGATGGAAAAGTACCTATACAGCCAGTTTAGGCCCTGCCTGGCCCTTTGGTGTGGATTTGTTGGGTGCAGAGATGCCCAAAATGAGGAGCAGCCCTTCTGGAGCACAGTCCAGCTGTGCTGCACACAGGGCCAGTTTGATTTCTGCCTTTTCCCTGCTGTGTCAGCAATTCCAAAGCAGGCACTGAGGAAAAAAATCGAGCAGGGCTGTAAAACACTGCTCCCAAGGGCCTCTGGAGAAGCTCAGCCCTCCCCAGTCTTGCCTGGAGTGGGAAAGCTGTGCTGTGACATGAGGTTGGGCAAGTTTGTCCCAAGGACAGAGCCAGATAGCAGAGCTAGCTCCCATCCATGCACCTGCAGCAGAGCAGTGAGGGCATTTAACAGAGCTCCCTGCAACTGTGCAAAATTGAGAACGCTGCCCCTAAGGCTCCTTGGGACCCAGAGGCTTCTGAGCTGTGTCAGGGCTTGGAAGCACCTCTGATTTATTTGATTTAACTTGTATAATTATGTGAGAGTGCTTGTGTGGGGTGTATTAACCATTGCAAAGGAAAGCAAAGTTGATTAGAATCATAGAATCATTAAAGTTTGAAAAATCCTCCAAGATGGTCAAGACCAACCTTCAAACAAATCCCACCATGGCCACCAAGTCATGTCATGAAGTGCCACGTCTCCTCCTTTTTTAACACTTTCAGGGATGGTGACTCCACAGCTTCCCTGGGGAGCCTGTTCCAATGCTTGAACATTCCTTCAGTGAAGAAATTTTTTCTGCTATAGAGCCTGAACTTCACCTGGCATACCTTGAGGCCATTTCCCCTTGTCCTAAAGGGGAAATGTTTTGACATCTCTTGCAGCTTTTAACACAGGGATGTGCATAACATCATTTTATTTCTATGGTTTTCCAGGCAGAAGATTTTTAACCTGCTGTGCTTTGAGGTGCAAATTGATCCCCCATATCTGCAACATGAAAGGGGCCTTTTGGGCACAGCAGCAGAATGTGGAGTGGGCAATTACCAATGGCCCTGGCACACCAAAGCCAGATCAAAGCAGGGGCTCAAGAATTAACATAGAAAAAGCCTGGGTTTGCAGCAGTGAAGTGAATTTACCTGTGTGTCAGGGTGGTCTGGGTGTGAGACTCCTCACATCCACAGCTCCCAGCACTCCCATCAGCGTGTAGCCTCAGGGAGTGGCAGGGCAGGGCTATTTGCATTGATAAGGAAATGTCAGCTTCTATCATATGGAAATGTATTATTGTTTTTATACACATACAGACACACAGAGATATGTATGAGATCTCTATATCCTGTTCCTCAGGAGCCAGCTTTATGAGGAAATGTTTGTCAAACTGAAGGTAGCTGTGATGCCAGTCCCCAAAGCAATAAAAGAAGGTTCAATGTGCACAGCTGCTCCGAATGTAATAAATTGTGTCTCAGGGCTGCAGGTGTGTAGCAGTATCTGGGGTTTGGTTTTGGTATTTTTTGTTTTATCCAGTTTCTTCACTAGACCTTTAAAATGAATGTTCGTGCTTGTCAATGTGCTATGCTTTTTGTAAGTACACACTCTAGAGGGAAGATGAAGGTGTCTTACAGAACCCAGGTTTGTCCTTTCATGTTGCAGAGGCAATTTAAAAAGTCTGGAGGGCTGCCCCAAGGACAGCACCCATCACCTGGGGAAAACTAGATTATCACATGGGAATTGGGCACCTCATCAACTGCATTCCTGGTAAATCTGGGGGAGAGGAGAGGTGACCTGCTTGTAAATGGCAGCAGGCTTTGGTTTGGAGAAGGCTAATTGCCATTTGGAAGATAGGATATATATATATATCTGTGTAACGTTATCCACTGAAATCTCTGTAGTCTTCCTATTTTTTCTGGTATGTAAGCACAGCTGGACCTTAGGCAAAATGCTTGTTGACCTGGGGCCAATCTGGTATCTCAGCTCCTGGTTGGTCAGAGGAGGTGCAAAATCCTTCCTGGACTGAAACATTTGGGAATCTTACCTCAGAAATGTGTAGTGCTGATTTGCTGAAGTCATAACATCATGACAAAATTTTGCCAAAGTTTTTCTGTTATCAGAACTCGTTAGTGAGGAAAAGCAGTCAACCAGCCTATTCCCAAATACATAAGGGGTGGTCTTCCAGCAGAGCTTCCATTTGCAGCAGTTTTCAGAGATTTTTTTTTGGTATCCCATCAGCACACATGGTCCTGGCTCAGAGCAAGTGTTTATATTATCAGTCCCTCCCTGCTCAGGAACTGTTTGTTACATTTGAAATTTTATTTGACTCCTTGTGAATTAGAAATTTTACTACCGAACTTTTCTCTAGGTCTGTATTTTTTCTTTTCTTTGCCATCCTTCTTCCCCTGCTGCATTTTCCTTGTTGCCAGACTGGATTCTCAGGAGGTGGTGTTCATCCATCTCACCTGAGGGCTATATTGGGTTAGGTTGGGCACCTGCCAGCACTGGAGATTGCTGGGTTAGTCCCAAGCAATCCATTGCAATTTGCATGCTGATGAAGGTGGGGCACTGTCTCTCATTTCATGTTGTGAAGTGAAATGATTATTTTCCCACCCAGTGACCTGACATGGCTTTATAATTAATTTTTGTAATTGGTGGAACACATACTTTCTAATGATACCAGTCAGTCGTCTGGCAGGACACAGTGATGTATTTACTACAAGACTGCTGCCTTTGACTAAATCAACAGTTCTACTCTTTGGGCAGTGGATGATCCATGACTCTGTATCACAGCAGTATTTAATTGACTTACAGGGTTTACTCAGAAGTTGTTGGCTAGCCTTGTAACCACCACTTCTCAGAAAAATCATTTGTAGTAGCTGGCAAGCTCAGTATAAATTTTGTATGAAATATCTTTTTTTTTATTTTTTTATGTTTGCAGGTGTTTCTTTGCCTCCCTCCCAAGGGAAAGTCATGTTCTTGTAGTGTTTGTGAAGCAGGGTTGTTTCTGCTGTGGGGCACTGTTATGTGCAGGAAGGACTGTTGATGGAGTTAAGTGTGTGTAAGTATGAATATGTTTGTATTTTAGGTTTCCATCTCTGCCAAGCAGAGATGCTTCTGGTGCCAAGAGCTGCTGAGGGGTTACCTGTATCTCCTCAGGGCAATGTTTAGCTCAGCTCTGGGCATAAATAGCTGAGAAGAGTGTGGTCATCCTTGAGATGGGCACGAGAAATTAGCACTGATTTGTTGGATAAAGATTGCTTATCCAACAGTTCAAATCTGATAGGCATGAAAAGTTGATTTCCTCAGGTGATTTCCAGGTTTTCTGTTTTGTTGGGAGCTTCTGTTCAAAATTGTTCTTATTTCTAGTATTCATTATCTTTCCCAACAGGGAAACCACTTCGTGTTTAGCAAAAGGGTGAGGCAGAATCACCTTTGATGAAAATGTTGGTTCAAAGCCATTTCATTACAAATCAGTACAAGTTCCTGCAGCACTTTGGCATTTTGCTTGCAAATGTCAGCAGACAGCCTGAGTGATGCACACAAATACTGGAATCAAGCTACAAAAGTGCTTAAATAAGAAAATATTACCATACAGGTGAGGACCTTGTGTGGTGGAAGTAAATGAGGATGATAAAGCTGTAGGGTCTCCTGGCACAGATGGTATTTTACAATGTGTAAAACCACCTTTTGGGGACTGGGCCCACGTGTACTAGGTCACAGGTCTGTGGTGGCTAGAGATGTCCCTTTCCAGGCCACCAGGTGCATGGGAAGATGAAAGGAGTGTGTCCTGGGATGACAATCTGTCCATATCAGGCCAGACTGTGGGGTGGGGATTGGTGCAGGTTGAGTTTAGGGGATGTTTTGTTTTACTATTGTCCCAGTGAACTGATGGGCTTTATATCATCTTGAGTCCTGGGGAAAGCTGTGTGGGTCTGGTTTTGTGCCCAACCAGCCCTGTATAAATTCTGAGGGGCATTTGAGCATTCTGCACAGACAGCAAGAGACCACGGTTCCTGACCTAGGTTGTGGTAGAGAGAGGCTTCAATCAAAGGGCTTTATTTGTGTTTTTGCATTTCCCAGATGATGTGGCTGAAAACACCTTCCTGCTCTGTCCACACTGAAGTCTCTCTCACATGAATGTACCTGAGTGAGCCTTGGGAAAGGCCCTACAGACATGACTGTGAGAGCTGTAATTAAATACATAATAAATAATAAATGCCCTGCTCTCAGCAGTCCTGAGTCATTCCCTGTTCCCTCCTGCTCCAAGCAGGGGACTGAGAGGGCATTGCCCCCAGGCAAAGAGTTTGGAGCTTGCCATGAGAAAGAGGGGTTTATGTGCTTCCTTTCAGGTGTGACCTCTCACATGCTGTGCCCTGTGTTTGCTGCCCTGGCCAGAGCTGGTGTTGCACACCTCTGTTGGCAGAGCTGCTTTCCCTGCCTGCTCTGCACCCTGACTTTGTGTGTGACTGCACAAACATCTGACATATCACAAACAGCGACAGGAATGGGCCAGACAGGGCCAGGATTGCTGCTTCCACCCCCCAGTGACAATTTTGGTTTCAGTGCACATCAGGCTGCCACCAAAGGGAAGGGGAACAGAACTGAGAGCTTAAATATTGGCCAAATCACTGTCACTATGAGGAAATGTACTGATGAAGCTGACTGTGGGAAAAATTGCTGCTATTTCAGATTTCAAGGTGTGAGGAAATTCTTACTTTACCTAGTGCTAATTTGTAAATTGTAACCACATGAGTGTGGCTGTTGCAATTCAGGAATGGCATATACAACACTCGGGATGGATGCTGTGCATTTCATTTCAACCACATAACCTGCCTCGGGCTGGTTTTTAACATATCCCTTTTGAGATGAATTTTTTTCTGGAGGTCTCTTTAATTTTGAATGGCCTTCATGGATTGTAGCAACCCAGCACAGCAGGGATGAGTAAGAGGAGAGACAATGGTATTTCTGAATTTCCTTGTCTTTGAAGACTGAGGTTAGATACTTTGTTCTTCTGGCTGACATGGAAGCCTATTTAATTTTTCTGGTTTAATTTTTCTTGAATATGTGTATGTATTGCAAGTCTGTGCTTTCCCATAAGTGGTTTGCTGGCCTTTTAGAGGTTTCATTTCTAAAAACAAACAAACAAAAAACCCCAACAAAACAAAACAAAACAAAAAAAGAGTTGGAAGCATCTTTTAGACTGCAATTGCTTTTGAAATCTCACTGTGAGGAATGGGTTGAAGAAGAGCTGTGGTGCTGCATAACATGGGAATCTCATCTCAGTTGTATGTTCAGGGCAGCTTTTGCTCCAGCAAAGTGATCTGTTCCAGTGGTCTGGCAGAAACCCAGCAATACTGGGTATTTTACTGTCAAGGCAATGTAAAATACAAACAGTTTTTGTGCAAGGGGGCCCCAGTAATGCCAGTCACTCCAAACTCACTTTTCTGGAGAATGCTTGGCCCAGGCAAGAAGACTTTACCAAACAGATGGAGCCCACCTTCTATCAGGGCTCTGCTGTGGGTGCTCTGGGAGCAGCTGCAAAGTGCTTGTTGGAAAATTGGAGCAGTTCTCCTATAGACTAATGCAAAAATATTAAAAATGTGAGGTGTCTGCAGCAAGAGGGCGCAGGGGATGAGATGTCTGTGTGTGTCTGGTGGTCTGGGCAGCAATGCTGGGAGGTGAGTCTTGTTCTCACCTTTTTCTGTGGTGCTTCAATTCTTTTCCATGTTCATTGCCCTTTGCCCCATCTCTCATCTAAAAAGACACAAAAATTCAAGACCATCACATCAGCATCTGCTTGATTATTGTCTGGGCATCTGTGTCACCCTTGAGAAATCTTATTCTGTGTTGAACATGTTTGTATAAACTCTCACAGCTTTGGACCAACTGTCTGCTCCTGCCAGACAACCTCAGCCACTCTGCATCTGTCCTTGCCTTGTGTTGGGAGAGCTCCTTTTGAATTAAATGGAATGGAAGGGGGTTGTTTCATTTTGTGTGACAGCTCTTAAATGGGGAATTTCCTTTTCACCTTCACTTTTTTTAACAGTATGTAGGTATGGTGCTGCTAATCTGGCAACTTTAGCTAAGGCTGCCCAGGACTTTGCTGCATCTCAGAGTGGGGAAGTTGAATTTTTTGTGAGTCAGTTTCAGAAGAGATGCACCCGTTGGTTTGCAGTCCCCAACCTCTTGGAAATGTCTTAATTGCCAAGATTTAAGGAAAGATCTGTGAGAAGAAGTGTCTTACAGAAAGTGATTTTGTTTATCATTTTGCTGCATTACATGGCCTTTGATTCTTTTCTATTAAGGAATGAAACTGAATAAAATTTAGTTATATTTCCTTGGCATTTCTTCTGCAACAGTTCATTTATTATGTATAAATGCAATGTTATGTATTCCAGGTAATTTATATAATTGCTGTGCCATTAAATGTTTCTAGTTAGAATCAACAAAACTAGAAAATGTGAATTTTCAGTGTCTGCAGTAGTGATTGCCTGGTTATGTTATATCCTGAATGGGATTCCCATGTGAGATCCTTCCTTTCTCTTTTTTTTGTGTGTGTGAACCTTTAACAGCAGCATGAGTTGCATTAACACTAAATGATTAAACAGGAAAAATATTTCATTAGAATGACATATATGTAAAACATGACTTCTTTATTGATGTTATTAGAATATTTAATGTTTTCATTTCCTGGCCTCTGGGAATTTAGCTATGCAGCTTTAACATTGCACTCCAAAGGAAACAGGGAATGGTTTCCCCCTTGTTAATTCACAGAGCTGCTTGCCATGGGGTGTTACTGAGGGCCAAAATTCAATGTCTGAGATGATGCCAGTAATTAAATATACATGAACTGTTGGAGTAACAGAGATTTAAGGCAAAAATCTACCCAAAACACAACCCAGCCCTCTGAAAGGAAGAATATTGGATGGGATATGTCTTCATGCTTCAGGACATAGATCAATATTAAGTTTGGATTTGGGAAGAAGAAGGTTTTTCTGAAGCACGTCAGGAGGAATTGCTGTCACTGCTCCACCCTGTGTTCTGAGCCTCCCCTGCTCCTCCAGGATGCTCTCCCTGCCAGCAGAGATGTTCAACATGAAATATCAGAGCATCAATGGTTTGTAAAAGAGAAGGGATAGATAGAAAAGGGATTCCTCCTGCATTTCCCCACTGTTTCTGGAACTGTTTGCAGCTCCATTCTGGGTGCTGCTGTCATACCAAGACCTGTTTGGTCAGTTCTTAGAACCAAATAATCTTTCAGGTCTATTCCAGCCCAGGGCTTTCTGTGATTCTATAATTGTTATCCATCTGTGTTCAAGCCATGATTTCCACCTAGCCAAAAAAACATAATTAGGGACTGCAGGAGTGCTGGGGGATGTCTGTTCCTGGGTGGGAAGCTCTGCTGAACTGTTTAAAAAATAATAATCTGAAACATTTAAAATATCTTTGTCTTTATTGGTTTTATGTGGCCATCAGTCATCATACTGCTGTGCTTCTGCATGAAATCACTGCACTGGGAATATTTCTCAGTGTTTTTCTGCCAAGGACTATCAGGCAGCCCATGGATGTCCTGAATTCTCCCACACTTTCCTATCAGCAGTTGTCCAAGACTCGATGGCTCTTCTTTCATTTATAAAGATTGGAAGCATTGTCAAGCCAGGCTTTCCTGAGGTTTAAACATTCTTTTTGACTGTGTTTTCTTTGGAGATTTTTGTTGCATTAGATTATAAAAACTTGGTGGATCAAAGTGGGTTGAATTCCAGCTGGCACCAAAAAAAAAAAAAAAAAAGTCAAACCAAGAACTGTGATTTATTTTCTTTCATCCAGGATCTTCCCCAGGTACTGTTCTTAGTTTTAGAAAACAGTATTTTTCTGCAGGGGTTAGAGTTGGTTCATTCAGCCTTTAGGCCTTTCTTTGCTCCATGGTGGTTTTTATCAGTTCCAGTCTGAGAGCACAGTGCCCTTTTCCTTGTGAGAAAATGTGAAGCTGTAGAGGGAGGGGAAGGAAGAAAAAGAGCAGGAATGTTATTTCCTCTCTGAAGTAATCACCTACAGAACCAATGGCATTTTAATAGATGAGGTGCTTCCCATCCAATATTGTGATAGAAATTAATTGTCTGGAGGATCAGGGAAATTGGGAAATAAAAAGCACAGAAAAGAAACAAGAAAATACTGATTTGAGCTGGAAAGAAGGGGAAGGGCAAAATGTAATAAATGGGATAGTTAATATTCAGTGATTTAATGGGGTCCTGTCAACCTTGTCTAAGAACTCTTGGATCCTAATAAAAGAATTCAGAAATGTTGGGTAGAAACCAGCTGCTCTTGTCCAGCCAAATTATAGTGAAGGGTTTTTTAGATGTTTGCTTGATTGTACATTCAGTTTTTCTATTTGTTTTTAGAAAAGGGTTTGACTGATCTGGAATTGATCTCAGGAAATTAGGGTGACACATCAATTTTGGGGCAACAATTTGATTTTCTATGTGGGTGCTTTGCTTCTGTGGAGAATAATAGATCAGGCTTCAACATGTAAGCAATTGCCTGAGTTTATTATTTAGCTGTGCTGGTTTCTGTGTGTGAAATCTTTATTTTCCCACAGATTCAGCTTGTGGAGGCAGCTTTGGGGAAAGAAATTACTTCAGAGCTTCGAAGAAACAAAAAGTGCAACTTTAACAAATTTCATCTTGGCCAAAAGCATTTAATACCAAGAATATTAGAAATGCTTTCTGTTGGAATTACTCCCTCTGGGCTGCTAATCTGGGAGCAATTCAGGCGTTTGCTTCTGACCTTACCCCCTTCCTGGAGATCCGAGCACTTTGCTCATGAGAGTGCAGGACAAGGGAAGGAGGGGCTGGCAGAGCTGTTGTTTTCCAAAGGAAATGAAGTCATGTCACTTTTGGTTGGAATTACAGCCTCTGCAATGTCTTCAGAAAAGGTGACGCTCCTCAGAAAGGAAAAACAGCTGATGGGAGGTCCTTGAAGGTGCCTTGAATGTTTGCATGCTTTCTTCTCTGCCAGCAGTGCAGGCTGGCTGTAGCTTTATTTTATCACTTTATCTGCTTGTTTTCTGATGGATGGCAAATACATCTCCTGGGATTAATTCACCAAGGTTACACCTGCAGGAGCAGGACACAGAGCTGTGAAATCCCCAGGGAATGGGAAAGGTGGCCCTTAGTGTCCCTACAAACTGTGGGGTGTGATGTGGTCCCACTTCACCTTATCTTGCAAAAACTGCATTTTCATATTATTCTTTGTGAGGATCATGGTCCTGGCAGAGAGGGGCTCAGGCTGACACCCAGGCACCTGCATGGGCCTGTTGGATGGGTTTCCACCTGCAGGGCCTGTTGATTCTGCACTGTTTTAAGTCACAAGAGTGTTTAAAAACCTTCCAGCCTCAGCAGCGATGTGCAAACAGTGCTGAAGCCAAGACTGGCCTCCTGCAAATGGCAGCTTTGGGAGCTGCCAGGAGTTTTTGGTATCTGCAGCAGGTCCTTGCTTCTGCTGGAGCACTGTGCTCCTTGGGACTGTTCTGGAGGCTGGGACTCACTGGGGAGGGCTTTTACTCTGCTGGAGATAACCATACTGCTGTGCCCCCAGCCTTTTTAAGTGATCAGCTGCATTTTGTTGTTGTTATTTTCTCCTTTTTCTTCCCCTGTATGGGAAGGTTCAGTGATAGTGGAGCGCAGCAGTTTTATGTTCTTGTTTTTTTGAACTAACAAAAACTTCTAATATTCTTCTCCTGAGCTCACAGCAGCCAGGCAGCATGGTGGAGCTCCTGGAAGGGGCTGAGTGTGTGATGGTGCATCTGGGATGTTGGAGTTTGGCTGTTTGCATCTGTTAGTCCTCAATTTGCTCCACATCCACCAGGCTTTATTTGCATTTTCAATGGGACCTTGGCCTTTTGATGCAAAGCCTTTGCACACCCTATGACCTGTGCATGGGGCACCTTCTGCAGCTCATCCCTTGTGAAAGCTCAGGAAAGGTTAACAGAACTGTTTATCCATTTTTTTGCTCAATTTTTTACTTCTTCCTGCCTTTCCTGTTCTTACCCAGCCACTCGGGCTATGGGGGAGAAAAAAAACACAACAGGTTTCCTTGCAATATTGGTTTGAATGTTCTGGAAAACAGGAATCATGAGTCATTGGCCTTAAATTAACGTTTGTGTGCGAGGCTGAAATGACATGCAAGAGATGGGTCACCTCTGGAGACAGGAAGAATGTGGTAACATGCTCAGAACTCTCAAGGCTACAGTTCAGCTCTTCCGTTTATAAAATCCTCATTGGGGAGGTTTGTAAACACCTCTGTGTACATTGGTCTTGAATCCAGGGTCTCAGCCTGGGAGCAGGTTTTAAAAACAAACACCCCTCCTCTGTGGCTCTTCCACTTTAAAGTTTCTTTACATGTCCTTGGAGCTTGCAGGGATCAGCAGTTTCTGGAGGAATTTGTTCAGCCAGGTTTCTTTTGCAAAGTGTGAACACAAGCCACGAGGTTGAGATGGATTTCTGGATTTTGAGTCTTGAGGGTCTAGTTCTGAGATAATGGGTTTCTCTGCATCTCCTAGGGAATTTTTATCAGTTGAAAGATACTGGGGTTTCTTTTTATTTTTTTTTCCCCTCTCTCTTCTTCCTTTCCACTATTGCTAGACTCTGCCTTCCTGTTGTAGCTGGGCCATCATCTCCTCCTTCCCAGTCACCTGGACTGGAGCACACTGATTTCCTTTAATCCCCTGACTGGCAAAACCATCTGTGTAAGTGTCCTCATCTGCACACGCTGTGGAGCCAGAAGAGATTATTCCTGCCAGCATTAATTGCCTCCCATGACCAGGAGCTCTGTGAGGATCCTCTACTGATTTCTGAATGGATATTTTAGATAAGCAAGGTCTCACTAATTCAGTCCTCACTTTGCTCAGGTACTGTGTACTATTTTTAGGCACTGCTGGCTTTGACATTCTTTTTTCTTTTTGACAGAACAAAAATAGAACAATATTTATGCATCATTTGGGTCCATCCTGAGGTGTGTTGTTGTTGGTTTTTGTGGTGTTTGGTTTTCTGTTTGGTTTTTTTCCTTGTAGTGCTTGATCTTTGTCATTTTGGTAATCAGCATTAACCTGAAGGGTGCTGATTTTATCAAGCCTTGGAGTTCTAATTGGTTGATATTGTTTAAGAAGCCAAAGAAAGACATAGAACCTACCCAGGTTAAAAACAAATATCCTAAGTCAGGATGAAATTCCTCCTTCACCGAAATGTGGTTTAGAAAAATATTTCACCACTACAATGCCTTTCAAGAGCTTGACCTTGGCTTGTTAATCTCAAAAATATGCAGGGCAGATGAGGTTTTTCTTTTCTAGAGAGGGAAGAAATGCCATGTTTCTCAAAAGACCTCCCTGGAATTAAGAGAAACCAAACTAAAAACCGGAGTGGATGATAAATGGAGTACAGGCTAATCTAGGAGTTACAAGAATTTCATGCCATCAGAATCAGCTTTATTTTGTTAATTTGCCTTTTTTATCCCTTGCTGTCCCATTATTCTTGCTGCAATTTGCTATCTATCAATGTACACATGCTAGTAAGTGCTTTAATTCTGTGTGAGGAGCTGCAGCCTTGGAAGTTGAAATGCTCCATAGTCAGCCTCTGCTCATGTGCCTTACCCAGATTTCATCCAGGCTGCTCGGCTTGGGTGGGCTGAACCCCTCTGGGCATTTGGGACAGTTTCTGCTGTTTCAAACTACTGCTGAGGTGCCAATTTCACAGCTGCTGCCACCCAGACCTGGGGTTGGGTCAGGTTGGATCCCTCTGGACAAAGATCTCTGCCCAGCCTCCCAGCAGTGACCAGTCCAGCCTCTCAGGAGCAGAGATGGCCACTTGCTCAGGCCAGTCAAGGGACAGGAAAATTCCACTTTGGATGCTGGAGCTGGGTTTGGGGGTGCTGCTGGATTACAGCTGAAACTGCCCCAGTTGCTTTGAGCTGGTGGAGGGGCTGGGTGTGCCATGTGCAGGGGAGAGTTCTGCATCCAAAATGCAGTTTGTGGTGGGTGGTTTCAACCATCCAAAGAAAACCAGACAGCTCTTGGTGAGGCCAGGGTGCCCTCCCTGCTTTGCCTTCGGTCACTCGGCCACTGCTGCGCGCTGCTGGCAGCACAAACCTGCTTTCATCTCTCCTACTGTTCCTGCTTTGCTAATCTGCTCTTCCTAAATACACTTCCCATAATTTTAGAATTGGAATGGAAACATTAGGAAATTAGAGTTTCTATATTATACAGAATTATTTTGAAGGTTGGTTTAAAGTTTTTTTAATGTGCAAATGCAGTTCTGAATATATATGAGGTGTTGTACAACTATACTGACTGTTTCCACTATATTATTTCCTTTTGGTAATGCTCAAAGCCTTGTTAAAATGGGGTTTATTGCAATGCTTGTTCACACATTTATAGTAAAAGGGCATGTGTATAATCATCTGTTTCAAAATGAAGCATCAAATGGCAGCTCCACACTGGAGTGTAACAGAATCTATGTTTGAAGGCTTTTCTGTGGTTTTTTGGATTTTTTCCCTTCTACTTAGAGCCCTGTGGAACCCCTGCCTTTGTCCTCCTGGCTTGCTCACTCATTACTGTTGCATCTCCAGGTTATAACAAAACAGTCAAATGCTGTGGTCATTCATCTCTGAAACCTTTAATGAGCTTATCAGGAAAGAACTATAAATATGTATCTTGTACTTCTCTTGTGTGGGGAGATGCTTCCTCAGGCCATGAATAATTAGGTTGGCCCACCTAAACTAATTACAGACTGTCTCAATATTCAAAATACCCTCTGGGGAACATTGTTAGGACTCTCTTACCACGCTAATGGCTTCTCTGTAGCCTGAATATTACCTTGGCCTTTACTACCCTGATCAAAAATGCACTGTATGGGACCTTTTGCCATGCCAATCTGGGACTTGTTTTCTGCTAAAAGCATCATTTTTCCTCCTTCTTGAATGGTGATGTGAGAGGGACAGGGCAGAGCTGGTGTGGATCAGGCTCTTTGGAATCCATCCCTCAGTTCAGCAAACTGCAGTGTAGTTCAGCAGCACAGCCCTAAGTGTTTCTGTGAGAGTCTGTCGAGTGGCAAGGTGGAAAACAGCAAGTCCTAAATGTCCCTGGTAAATCTGATCGTTTGTGCTTCTGCCATGATTACCTTTCAAATCTGCTCAGTGTTGTCTAGCAAACTTAACTCACCCGCTGATCTTCGGGAAAACAAATGTACCAGTTATTGCCTACGAGCTGAGCTGTGTGGTTTTTTTTCTTTTCAGTGGGCTTGCTGTGATTTTGTTTTGACAGATTGAGCTGTGTTTCACTTTGCTTTCATTTTTCACCCTGTCAGAAGAATTTTTAGTGCATTTTTTTTCCCTTCCCCAGCCTCTTGCTGTCTGTATGGATCAGTGCACTGAAGCAGTGACTCCCTCTCCTCTGCATTGCTGGTTTGCAGCTTCTCGTGCCACAGAGGCCTGAGCTGAACCTTCCCCATGGCAAGTTTGGGTCAAACCTTGGCCATCTCAGTGGGCAGCATCTTCTGCCATGGCCAGGAGAGCTGGTAGGGGCAGGTGAGCCTCCGAGTGGGAATGTCTTAGGCAGTCTGAAAGTTTTCTTTATTTCTCACTTGACTCATGCTGTGTTTCCCTGACCCACCCCGAGGAGCAGCATGTCCTGGGCTGGATCAGCTGCTCTGCTCCTGAGCTGTGCACATCCCTCTGCCTGGGTGTGGAGAGGATGCAGGGCTGTTGCTGTTCCCAGCTGCACAGGCTGGTTTGCTGAAGCTGTGTGTGAGGTTTTGGGGTTCAGCTTCCACTGCTGCCCTCAGCTGAGGGACACCCCTTCATCAGCCCCTCAGCATTCACTGTGGTAATCTCAGGAAGCTTCCTGCCCATGTCCTGAAGTGTTGCCATGTGAGAAGAAAGCTGCTGTGCAATAACCAGAATAATTAGAAAAAGAGAGGGTTCACACCAAACTCACTTGAATATTTGCCAGGCCTAAACTGAGCTGGTGCTGAGAAGTTGAGTGGTGAGTGACTGAGCAGCACTGATTGAAGCCAGGGGAAGCTGAAGTCAGGTTTAACTGTGCCATCTTCATGACAGCAGTCTCTGTAACAGACCCTGCAGAATGGGCTGTGATCAGTGGTGTACATCTCTCGCTGATGCTGGGGAGCCTCTGCTCCAAGGGGAGCAGCACAGGAGCATGAGCTGCTGCCAGCACTGCAGCATGTGTGCTGCTGAAAATGAGGTGCCAGATCCCTCCTGCACTGAAGGCAGTCTGGGTGCATTAACCACGTTAGACACATCTTGGTTTGTTCTTTTTATTAGCAGAGGCCCTGTGTTTGTGCAGGGCAGGCACGTGGGGCTGCACTGGCACATTGCTCCCCTGGCTCTCACTGCCTTGGGATGTGTTCTCCAGGGACCAGGTACTGCTGCTCTGCTTGCAGGGAGCTGAACTGATCGTCATCATGTATCAAATTCTTAAATACTTTTTTCTTTTTTCTCTTCTGAGCTTGGATTTCTTTTCTTGGCTGCAGTTTCCCTTGTTTTATGGGCTCTATGTGCCAATCTTGCCTGCTTAATACTTCATTTCTTGAGAAGTTCAGTCGCAATGCAGTGATCAGCAGGCCTGGCTTTATTGTGAATTCTTCCAAATTCTCTCTCAGTGTCTAGCAGTGTACTTAGGACAAGCAGAGCTTTATTTGCATAACTGGTCAAACAGAGGTTAGTGTGAAATAAAATACATGCATGTGCTTCTCTCGGCCTCCCCCAATGCGAGGTCAAGGCTGGCTTATTTTTTCTGAGTCCTCCCATTGTCAGAACCTCTCAGGGATCTGGGCTCTGGTCCACTTGCTGTCAGTAGTAGTTTACTTTGCTTCTCAGTAAATTGTCCAAGTTTGCCAACCTCCCCCAAGGCTATCGTATGACAGCATCCCTCACGTGATGGGTCTGGTAGCAGGGAAAAAAAAAATCTGCTTTCTTGTAGTCCAAACATACAGCCCTTTCAATTATGTATGAGTGAAGTGCTCAAAGGATGCAAACCCCTTGAAGTTGGCTCAGGTGTCTCTTCTCCCCCCATTCTCCACCCTCCCTGGTGCTTTATCATAGTGGTGGGGTGGATTTGCTATTCACTGGGTGAAACAGAGGGAGAGAATGATCTGGAGAAACCCAACCAGGGCTATACCAAGATAACATTTCTGGCTGTGCTGGTCCTTGAGGCACAGCCTCTGCCAGGTGAAGTATCTTTGGGGAAGTACTGCCGTGCACTTGTCCTCCTCTGGGATTCTTCCTGAAGCAATTACTGGTGCTGTTCCTTGAGATAGAACTATGGAATGGGAGGACACGTGTTCTGACACCCTATGGCCTTTCTTCATGGACAAAATGAAGCCCTGAAGCAAGGCAGTTCAGTGCCTAAGTGATACAGAGCTCTCTGAATGGCTGTGGGCCAGCTCAGGTTTTGCCTCAAGTCCTGACCCCGTGGTGAGCCCAGGCCATTCCCCTCTTAGATATCCCTAAAACTGTGTGTTGGTTACACCTGGATCTGCTGCATGAGGTGCTTGGGGCAGGGTCTGAGGACAGGCTGAAGGGAGGAACTCACCTCTGAAGGTCTGTCCCTTCAAAAGGTGGATAATTATTGGCATGTGCCCCTCATGCCCTTTCTGGTCCTCTCCTGCCTCCGTAAGAAGTTACCAGAACTTTCCTCAAGCAGTGGGGTGATGCTGGAGAAGGGACTTGCCAGTGTTCACAGTCAATGTGTCCACAGCTTTCCAGTCCCAGATCTCTCTGAGCCATTCTTTGAGAGATTTGCTACTGGAAGTCCCTTCCCCGATGGCTGGAGAGCAATCGGAGATGAAAGGAATATAGTGATAACAGTGGAAAATGCTTTCTCCACTCCTTCCCTTTGAATGTAAAATGCTTCATTCTGCCTGGAGTTTAGCTACAGGTGACATTTAAAATGTTTGTTGAAGCTGGAAGTGGTTAGACTGGCAGCAAAAAATAAATAAAGGCAGTGACTTAAGACAGTGAGATAGGAGACAGTGGCAGCAGAGTTGTAACTGACTTATTTATTGCAGCCTTGAGAGCAAGAAATATTACAGAGGACAAAATTCTTGTAATGTTTATATAAGACTGCACGAAATTGATTACAGCTCAGGTATGTTTTGTTGCATGCTGCTGGGAGGAATCATAAAAGTAATGCAGCAAATTTTTGAACATTGTGTTATTGCCAGTCTGCTCCAAAGCCCCATTTGCCACAATGAAAACCTTTCATTTGTTCTTTTTGCTAATTCCAGCTGTGCTGGCTTCCAGCTTCTGTGAGTTGCTGCTTGCAGGATTCAGCTCTTTCAGGCTGCAGTCCTCTGGGGGTGAATTGTTTCTTCTAGTCTCAGCCATTTAAAACAAACAAACAAAAAAACCTCAGGATTTTGCGGAAGTGTTTCCCCACAGATGTGTTTTCTTTTAGTTATTATTTGTAATTTGTATTATTTGTCCTCTTCTGTCATACAAAGAACTTCGGAAAGGCTTTCCTAATGTTCTCCCCAGTTTATCCCACCTAATCCCACTGAACCATGCAGGACTTGATGCACCAGCACACGGTGCCCAGCAGCAGCTCTGGGAGAGGGCAGCTTTCCTGCAGCCTTCTGCCCTGGTGGGACCAAGCCCTTCACTTGCATCCTTGTCCTGGAGGATGTTTGGGCTCCTCAGCAGTGGCTTGAGCCCCTGGCCACCCCCTTCATGCAGCTTCAGAGCAAGTGTAAGCAATAGATCTTGTAAAGACTCATTTGGGGTTTGGCATTTATGGTGCTCTACAGCCAGAAATTCATCTCTCCTCTTGCTGTCCTTCCACTTGCCCAAGGCAGTGTGTAATAAATCTCTGTCTCTCAGCATCCATAAGCCTCTGCTGGTAAACAAAGTTACTTTTGCCTGTTTACGTTCTGACATTCTTTCAGGGAATGTGCATTAAATTGTTTTTAGGTGGATCTCCTCTGAATAAATGGCATCTTGTGTCACTTCAGGAACTGCAAGGAGCAGTAGAATGAAAGCCGTAAAAATAAAATATATGCATTGCTGGTGTCCAGCAAGACTAAAGACTAAAGCTGACAGTAAAAGGGACACAGAAGTGCTCTCCTCCTGCCTGGCACCTCGCAAGGTCCGTGGTCTGTGCAGGCCTGATGGAAGGTGTGCTGGAGCAGGCTGGGTTGCTCACGGTGATGCTGAGTGATCTGGGGCAGGGATTTCCTAGCAGTTACCTGTCGGAATCTGTGGGTATTGGTGATTCTCAGATTGTAGAAAGTCTCTGTCTTTCTGCCCCGCTGCCAAAGCAGAAGCCATAATTCGTCTGTGCTGGTTTCAAGGTTGTTTATTCTGTTTATCTCTAACATGTTCTGCTGCCCTGCCGCAGCTCTGTCCTGCAGGGCAGCGTGTGGGGCTCTGCCCTCAGTGGGATGTTACAAACATTAAATACCAGAAACTACCTGTGCTGGATTTACAATAACGTGCCAATATCTGTCACCTACGTTGGACAGTGTGTCCCCAGCCTAAACCAACAGAAAAATGCCAACACTACAGTGAAACATGGAGGGCATGAAGAAAAAGGACAAGGCACACCCAATTTCCTCCATTTTGTCCCCTTTGGACCCCTTATCTAGAATCCTAAAATTTTACTTTTGCACCCGTGCCACACTTAATTATTACTTGTATCAAACACTCAGAGCTTGTAATTCATCCTGTAAGATTGGAAACTCTTTTCCATGGACAGAGATCACAGACAGTGTCTCTGGGGGCTCTGTCCAGGGGGGTTCCTGACCCCTGCCAGGGTCCCAGACCTGCCAGGGCAGCCAGAGGGAAGCCCTGGACTCCCACAGTTACCCTGATTATTTGAGTTCATCCCTGAAAACACACTGCACACAGTGCCTTGCCCACATTTTTGTTGATAGCTTGGAGCTGACTGTAGAGGATGGTTTGGCCTTTGCTTGGCAGAGGTTTGTGTGCAGGACAGACAAGGTGGTTGGAGGTTATTGAGCCCACCTGCTGTTTGAGATGAGGGAGGGTGTGTGGGGGCTGAGTGTGCTGACAGACTGTTCCAGCACAGGTAAAACGGGTTTGATCCAAACTTGTTAGTCAATAGCTGAGCTCATGTGTTGCTGCAGCTGTTCTTTGCACACCTCTGCCCATGTCCTCATGTTGCTTCAAGGAGAAAAGTCTGGTAAGCTGGACACAGCATTGCTGAGCTGCACAAAAGCAGCTGTAAAACTGTTAACCTGCTAATTTTAAGCCGTTGCATTACTTTGTCACTGGCATCAATGAAAGCATCACTTGCCACTTATCTCCTGGCATATGCCTATGATTGAGCAGCAGAAAGAGGGATTGAAATTGTCATTTCCAGCTACACTAATGATCTGACACTCTCTGAGCAATCATCCCACCAGATCTCAGAAGATGGAAGTGCAAATCCCACTCAGTCTGTGTGAACCAAGAAGGAAAGTCAATGGAAGCACATCTGAAATAGCTGCAACCACAAGGAGAGGATTAAATAACACGGCCCTCAGACAAAAGGATTCAGTTGTGTTTATTTTGACATTAAGAGAATAGGGTTGAATGAGAATGCGTGTGGCATTGTTTTCAGCATGTCTGGCGTTTTGAGGTGTAGTTTTGTGTGAAAATGAAGTGCAGTCTCTGGTTGCAGAATCTTAAATATGATGATAATTTATTTGAAACTTCTCAAACAGTAGAGGCGGTACTTTTGGGAGGACTGAAATGTTTGCATATGGTTGTCTATGAAGCTGGATTTAATTTTGATACTACAAAAAGTGCCTTGACATTTTTTATTATTGTTATTGCTTTTATTATTATTTTATTGTTAAGTGCTGAGTATCTTTGGGCTTTCACTGACTAGAGGGAACTGCAAGATATTCAGTACATTTGATACTTCCTATGTACAAGATCCAAGCATGGATTTGAGTGCCTGCCTTCTCTAGTAAGGATCTTGATTCATGTAATGTAAACTTAGAAAAACAAAATTAAATTCAGATGCTCCCTTCTTTTTCTTCTTTTATTTTTTTTTGTCCCTGTTGCAGTCCTAAGCCAAATGATTTACTGTGGAATATAGTTGAATTGCTTGTTTTATCTCATAAAACAAATACGCCTTTGTTGCTCTTTTGGACTGATGTTTTCCTTAGCTTGCAGTTGTGGCTTAGCAATACCCTTCCTTCCCTCTTGGACTTTTTAATTTTTCTCACACCATGCACGGATCTTGAGTTTGGCCTTCTCTGCTGGCTGATGAAATTGTCTTTGCCATGCCATAGGAGCCTGCTGCCTAGGCAGTGGAGATACACTGATAAACCCTTTGCTTTTGTGTTAGAATTGGTGTTTTGTTTTGATATGGTGTGTATCATTTCCCATTTGAAACCGCTCTTATTGTATGCTTGGAAAAACCCTCTTACTTGGCATTGGCAAAGGAAGCAGAGTTTAAAAAGAAAAAAAAAAACAACTTTTAATTTAATAAGCAGTATTCCAGGGTTCCTTTTGTTACGTGCTGCCTTTTGAACTCTGCAAAGCAGCATGGAGATCTAATCCACACCAGCGTCACTGGCTGGGCTGCACAAGTAAACACTTTAAATGGGAGGAAGCACCTGCGCATCGCTATTGTCTCTCTTCTCCCATTAGCAAAAGTCTCGGGGCTGACTCTGCTCCAGCCAAACCCTCCAGGCAGTGGGAATCCACAGGCAGAGAGCAAACCTCCCTGCCCTGGGCTGGAGCAGTGGGAGCACCTCGGGGGACCGCTGGCCATGGAGGGGAGTGTGGGGCTGCGTGTGGACACCCGCATACGCGTGGGGTACCGGGCGCTCGCCCATCGCCTCGGCAGCGTGGGATGCAGGGATCACAGGGATCACAGGGACCACAGGAGCCAGCAAGGTGGGTCTGGGCAAGGCATGCTCTGCCTGGGACTGCTCTGGGGATGGGGAGGCTGATGGATCTTGAGAATGCTCTGGAATTATCACTGTCGTTCCACTCGTTTGTGTCACCGAGTGCTTGACTTGGTTGCTTTCCCATGGAGTTTGTGTTTTTACACCATTCCTTATTGAGGAACTGGTGAAATGTGTTATGGGCATAGATACAACCTGCAGCAAGTTTACACGACAAAAGTTTAAAGGTGAAAAAGCTGGTTTGAATAGAAGAGCATTAGAGGCTAAAATCTCTTTAATTTACGCAAGACAGGCTGGGTAAATTACCATGTGACTTACCATGACCCAAAAGTATCTGCAAACAGAAGTACTGGTATAAAGCTTCTTTTGAGCTAGGAAACCAAAACTTTTTAATGTTTTGGAGCTAAATTTGGTAAAATTCAACTTGGAAAATACTAGGATGGGGTTTTTGTTTCCATTGCTGTTTTAATGTTGTGCTCTGTGCCTAGTGAGAAATAGTGAGGAGGCATAGAAATCAGAGGATAAAGTGCTTAGTGTGATATAGGAAATCTTGTTAGAGTAGCATCACTTTGGGATTTTTAGGTTTTCAGTCTCTGTGAGACATTTGATGGTGGTGTAGTACCTGGGGAGCTGGAACTACATCTTAATTTATTGAGCGTTCATTTATTGAAGTTTGAGATGCCTTTGAAGATATGTTAGTAATTATTTTATTAATTCTTCTAACATCAGTTTCCATTTAGGAGAAATTGTCTTTGTGCCCTCTAGTGGAAAAACTATTTACTTGAAAGCTTCTAAATTGGGTGAAGTTTTTGCAAAGAAAGGTGGAATGTGTGAGAAAAGACAGAGGAGCAGAGCAACGCTGGAGAGATGAAGTGCTCTGTGCTTCCTCTGCTTCAGTCCTCCCAAAACTGTAATGGTGATGACATGCACAGACTTTGTCAAACAGAGAAGATATTATCCAATATTCACATCATCTGGGCTTGGTGAAATTATTCTAGGTATAATTATGAGGAAAATCCAGTCTAAGCAAGCTCTGAACACTGGTCAATCGTTAGTGATTGCCATCAATATCCCCCAGGGATGTCATGGACAGGGAAGAGCAAAGCAAAGCCCATGCTGGACCTTCAAAGGGAGGAAGGAAAGACCCAGAAAATGAAAGATCAAGGAATATAACACCGGTTTCTCAAAAAAGTTCCAGAGCACTTTGTTCATAGTGGAGAGGAGGATGGGATAAAAAAAAAAAAGGAAGGTGCAGAGGGTGCAGCAGCCGGGGTGGTACCGAGTGTCATGCATGGCCAGCCCAAACAAACCAACACCCTCCTGAGGTTTGAGGAAAAGACTCAAATCTCTCTCTGAGTCATCCTTACAGAAGCTCTGTGCCTAAGGCAGGGCTGGAAATCCCTTCCTGCTGCACCAAGGGGAGCTGGGCAGTGCAGGGCACAGGGAGAATGGTCACGGTGGCAAGTCTGGGGATGAACCACAGAGGTGGGAGACTCAGCAAATGAGGCTGGAGCGGGAATACTGGAGGAGCTGTATTTGGAAATATAAGCCTGAGTGCAAGCAACACATTTTCTGATGCATAAAAGATTTCTGTAAAAAGGGATCATTAGCTCTTAGTTGCTACTGGAGAAAAATACCTTGATTTGCCAGGAAAAAAATATTCAAGGTGCAGATTGGAGAAGAGTTTCTCACTAGGAGGTAATGAAGCAAGAGCAAAGGAAATTGTGAATCTGCTTGACTGGAGGATTTGCAGAGCAGTTAAAGCAGTGGCTCTTGCTGATGGTGTGATTTCTCCCCCTCTGTTGCCCTCTGTCCATCCACCCACTGCACAGGGTCTCTTTCACTCATTACCCTTCCAAGCTGGACTTTTTATTTCTGTTGCTAGAGTTGGTTTCAGGGGCCAGGGGTCAAAACCAGTAGCAGTGTAGTCAGCTATTGCATGGCTTTGGGATATAAATTCTGCTCTCAGTGCAGTCATGAAAACTTCAAGCACGGATGTAGATCACAAGAAGCTGCTGCTGTCCCATATATCTTCCCTTCTCTGTTTGTTTCTGGAGCTGCTCATTCGGGATGCTGTGAGAGCAGCAGATGTGAACGTGATGGAGTCCCCACGCCCCGCTCCCATCACTGTCATCCTCCCTTTCCTCATACTGGGCTGTCATTCTTGTTTATTTTGGTTTGAATTATAATTGCAAAGCCTCTTGCAGTGTTGTTTGTGTGCTGTGTATCGTGTGTTTGTGTTTGCTGCCGTTCTGTTCGTGTTGCCGATCCTCTCCCCGTCTCGCTTGCAGCCACAGTTCCCCATCCCAGTCTCCTGGAGCCTCTCCTGCTCTGAGTCTCCAGCACTCCTGTGAGTGCAGGGAAAAGCAAGCTGTCAGGGAAGATCCGGGATTAGCCTTTTTTTTTTCCTTTGTTTTAGCTTTCTTCTGGCATTTTCCAATGGTTCTTGTTCAAATCAAAAGATTCCTTGGAGATTCCTTCCCTGAAATCCCTGTGCTCAATTAGTCTCTTCTCATATTTCTACCGGGCAGTGAGATCAATACTGTGTTTTCTGGATTGCAGATTTCAGGAAGGGTGGGTGGAAATCATGCTAAAAAGACCTTCTTTGAAGTTCCTGAGGTGCTTATGTGCAATTCCAGCAGGTGCCATCACAGTGGAGGTGTTAATCCCTTCACTGCATTGTCACTGGGGTGCAGACTTCAGCATCCTGCACAAGGTCATAAGTTTGGACCAATTGGGGCTGACCACACTGGCCTCTGAGAAGGGCTGTGGGTGCTCTGGGTGGATAGGGAAGAGCCTCTCCATACCCTCATGGCCTTGGGTGATCCCTTGTACTGCTTCTTCATGCTCCTGGTAAAGTGCCATCACTGCTAGCCAAGAAATCCTACAGCTCTGTGCCTGGAAAATCTGAATGGTAATGGCTTACAAGTCTCTCTGTGGATTTATCAAGGAGAAACAGACAATTTCTTTATGTCAGCTTAATGGAGCTTCAGCTCACAGAGCTCCATGTGGGAGAATTAACAGTGGGAGTCTCTCTCAGGTTGTCCAGAAGCTCAGCAAATGTTTGATTGTGAATCTACTGTAAAATAGCTGCAAGATTCCCGTGCCTCAATTAGCAGCCTTGCTAGAGAGCAGGCAGATTTTCAGGTAAAAAATGTCCATTTTGACTCTTTAAGTGTTCTCAGGTGGCCCATGGAATGTAAATGTTTTACTCTATTTGTAATGCAAAACCTTTTAATTATCTCCAATTCATAAATCCCTAGTTTGTTACTTCACTGCTTGTAAGAGAATGCTCATCTTTTAGTGGGTAGTAATCAGTGTCAGAGGAAATGGGGAATAGATGGTGTGTTTTAAATGGTGTCAGTTCCAACAACGGGAATGTATAATTTAAGTCACTTACATTTAATCATCCTTTAAACACTGAATCCCAGCCTCTGCTTCTTGTCTCCCAGGAAGCTGACAGCTTTTTAATGCCACTATGGCAACACTTGAAAGTTCCTTAAACTGCTGTAGGCTGTGATGTGGCTCTGTGCCACGTGTGTTGGTGCATCCATGGCTGATTCTCTGAGCCTGGATGCAGCTGGATGCAGGGTTGGTTGGGCTCTGCTTCACTCCCTCCCAGCCCCAATTTTGGAAGTCTCAACTGTTTTACCTTTTTATGGAGCTGCAACATCTGTTGTAAGTACCACAGCAAATGTAACAGCTGCTGAGGGTGGGATTATGGATCTGGGGCGTGTGTATAACAGCTAAACACATTCTAGTAATTCAGAAGGTTGAAAAATAAGGCAGATCAAGCTGTGTTCATCATGCTCTGGAGCTGTGTGGTGGGGATGTTTCCTGATGGAGTGGAACTGTGCTGGCTCAGCCTAGGTTCCGGTGCCTGGAAGTGTGAGGCTTTGACCTCATGGATTTCAGCAAGGAAACAAGGCAATGTGGGGTGCAGCAGGTCCTGATCCTGCCTGGGGAGCAGAGCAGCAGTGCCCTCAGTGCTTGTGGGACCCCACCAGTTGTGATCATGGTGTGTGACATGCATGTAAGACACTTGCTATTCACTTCAGCGACAATGTGCATGATTTCAACCTGCACATGTAGATGCATACATAAATACATGTGCACATATATAAGGAAGACTGCAGGCACTTTTAAAAAGCAGAAGCCCTGTTTGGGATCATGTGGGATTCTGGCCCCTGGCTGCCTCCCCTCTGCCTGCTCCCTTGGCAGTCTGGCTGCAAATAATTTAATGCAATTCTTGCTCCCAGCAACTGTTTGATGACATTAATGGAGTGAGTGGAATTTCACCCTTAAAAAAAACCACATCTGGGCTGCTGGGGAGTGAGCCCCACAGTCAGAAAGGGTCAGTGGGTTCAGAGTTGGTCACCTCTATTTGCCATTGCCCGTTGAGATGGCATTAGAGCTGACTGACCAGCTACATGGGCAATAGGTATTTTTTGCTGTGCCTAGCGGTCAAATGGCATAGTCTTAAATTAGAAGCTGCCACTTCTGCTTAGGATAAAACTTGCATTTCTCTGTAGTATGAAAATGGGAGCGCTTCGAGCCCGCTGTTTGCCAAGGAGCCCATTAGTGCTTGCGGAGGCTGAGAGCGAGGAGGGGGCAGCGGGAGGGAACATCCTAATGAGCCAGGGTGAGGAGGTGATGTGAGGACACGGAGGGCTCGGGGGACACGGAGCTCTCAGAGCGCTCAGAGCCACCTTTGCTGCGGGGAGGACCCGGCTGTGGCTGCAGGAGTGGCAAATTTGGGGAGCGGGCGGCTCGGTGCTGCTGTCGCCCACGGGAGGAAGAGTAGGAGGTCTCCAAAGTGCTTCTCCCAGAGTGTCCTGCAGTGCTGGAGGTAGCTCAGATGTGGAGCAGGAGATGGTGGAGGAGCTTTGGCTCTTCGCTGCCCGCAGCCGCTGAGTGAATCAGCCCCAGAGGAGGGAAGAGCTGTGCTGACCCCATTTCCCTGCGGCTCAGGGGGCTCAGGTCAAGCATGGCAGGAGGGTGGCAAGAGCAGCCTGAGCTGTGGAAAGGATTCTGCTCCCCTGTGATAGCCCAGGAAATGGGTGGGAGAACAGCAGATGGGTGTCAGCCATGGTCTGAGCCCAGCAGAGCCCCATGGGAGTGCACTGGCTTCACTGAGGCTGCTTGGAGCATGGGCAGAACTGGCCCCTCTGGCTTCCAAAAAACCTCTTACAAACACACAGGCTCAGCACCAGCTGTGGTGGGGGCTGGCCTGGGGCTTCCCTGTGCTGGGACTCCTTCCTGGCAGTGCTGCCATGCCACATCTCCATTTCCTCACACCAAAGCCATCCTGGATGGGGACAAGAGACCCTCTGTGACCCTCCCTGGTGCCATGGGAATGACCCATGCTCATCAGAGCACATCTCAGGTTTCTGGCTTGAGGGATCTGCTAGAGGTGTGGTGGAAAAATCTGGTGGAGAGGGACACAGGGGTTTGTTTTTTATTAATATTCCTTAATTGTAGAGCTTCTGTTCCTGGAGTGGCTCAGAGTTGGCAGGTGCCACCGGGCTATGCTGTGTTTGCTTTCAGTGGCTGTCTCATCTCAAAAATTGGGGGATTTGTAGGGTTTGGGGAAGATCTTACAGTGGAACATGGAGTCTTTTGTCTGTGCCTTTAGAGCTCTCTAGGTTGTATTTAATTTTTAATTTTGTTATTTGAAAGATAGAGCACTCTGTAGTGACACGAGGAACTAATGGTATATTTGGGAGTTTGTTCTGTTCATGTCACCTTGCTTCATATTGCTGAAGGAGTGGTAGAAAGCACATAATTTCTTTGAATTTATTCACTGCTCAGAATTACTCACAGCATAAATTTCTGGGGGAAAAAAACCCCAAGCAAACAACTTAGATGTTCATGTAATTTGTGAGATAAGCTCCAAACAACAAAAAAAAGCATTTAGCTTACTTAGTGCCCACTCCCCCTGAGATTTAAAGCAACAGTAACTGTTGAAGGGTTCTTTGCTCTGGGATTTTTCCAGTTTTGTAATGTAAAGGTTCATTTTTCTTGTTTCCTGGGTAAAAAGATGATCTGAAAGCCTTTTCCTTAATAAAAGTGCATGTTTGTTCTTTATCGCATGACTCCAGGAGCTGAGTTACTTTAGGAAAACCATCAGATATGTGTGAAAATCATCAATGTTGGCAGCACTGAAGTCGTTAAGGACAAGTTCAGTGCTGTATTTGCTCAGGACTGAGTGTATTGGGACCAGGGAGTCTGGCGTGCTGAACAGCCTGGCTGTTTGAAAGCTCCTGCTGCAAGTGCCTATGATCATATTTTGAAGTTTATTTTGTGCTGCACTTGATAAAACTTTGTTCGTTGCACTGTTTGACTTTAAAAGGGAAAATCCCGGAGAAGTGCAAGTAGCTTCTTCAGGGAAACATGGATTTTGCTGTTGGCAAGCTGTTGATGTCAAAGCTGCAAGTGGAGGTGTGCTGTGCACCTTTGCTGTTCGGGGTGCTTGGAGGTTCCTCATTTTCGTGTCTCTGGTGACATGTGGCTGTCCAGTTGGGTGTCTTGAGCTGTACTGTGGTCCCAAAAACAACTCCTTGTGCAGGAGGAGGCCACAGCCATTCTGAGTGACTGGTGTGGCCTCTCACCCTGCTTTGCTGGGTGTTTGTACAGGAAGACCCAGTTTCAGCTGAACATCTTTGAATTTATGATTTTGTGAGCTGGACATTGACATCTCCCTGCTTCATGGTAAAGCATGAGGCTGCCAGGTCCTTTTCTGGTATCACCAGATTCCCCATGCTCAACATCACTTCCCAGTTGTGCTCTGTGGTGACAGTGACCCCTGGGGAAGGTGTGTAGCTCCTCTTCAGGGTTAACCCACACCTGCACCACTCCATCCTCCTCTTGCCTTTTCAGGTAGTTTAACATGTGCTAAATTTCACAGTAAAGTGAACCAGTCTCATACCACAGCTCCTGTGGGCACCAGGAGAGGCCTGGAGAAAGAAGAGGGCAGGATCACACCTGTGTTAGCTGTGCTCTGCTGACAGCTTCTGTCTGTACTTGTGAGTTACCAGTACCCAGGTACTCGAGTGCTCTGCTTTCAGTGGGACTGAGCTGCTTCTGCTCCCCCTGAGACCCACCTCAGCTAAAATGGCATATTTACAGCTTTGGAAGACCTGGGGAAATGGCATAATTTACAAGGCAGATACGCTAAAAATGGGCATTTCTGTGGCTGGACATGCACATCAGCATGCCAGCTCAGCCCCAGCTGGCTGGGGGGATGTCAGGCACTGCACAGGCACTCAGGGGAGCCCTGGTCCCCATCCCAGCTGTCTGGCCAGTTTGGCACCCGTGTCTTGCATGGAGAGTACATTTATGAGAAGCTGTCTGGTTTGGGATTTTCACCTGAGGTGCAGCATGGACGTGTTGTGGGGATCTTGCTGTGCAGTGGGCACAGAGATGCCTCCAGCTGGGAGAGCAGAGGCTGTTCAATTCGTGTGCTGACATAAGGAGGCTGGATGGAAACTGGATCAGATTCTGATGCAGGATTTCTGGCAAACTTCAGCTCCAGGGAAGCAGCAGTCCCTGAATCAAATGTGCACTTCCAGCTGTGGGGAAGCAGTCTGCCTTTTTCATCCTTCTGCTCGTTTTCCTTTCTGATCTGTAAGGTTTCACTTCTCGACTCCAGCAGCTTTGGTTCTATTGCTGGCACTGTTTGGATACTAGAGGAGACTTTTTTTGGCAGTCACTTGAGAGCTGTTCCTTATTTGCCCAAGTTCTGGGTTTGCAGTGATGCAAGCAACGTGATACTATTTAGCAGCTCTAATAGAGGTCAAGGTGCTGTTGTCTTAGGTATTGTAAAAATGCCTTGTAAAAGGCTGTACATTATCCAAATGGGCCACAGGGAAAACAAAAAGAAGGAATAAACCAGGCCCTCACAGCTGCTCCATATAGATGTGAAGCTGAGGCACAACCAAACATGCAGGTGTGTTTTGTCAGCAACTGACATGGGACCCAGCTCTCCTGAGTTTTGTTCTAAATGACTTTTTGTTCATTCGGGTTGATTCAGAGTTAGTTATTAAAACAAGCTAAGGCTGTGTGTGCTTTGCTCATTGCTTTATCGCCCTTTGAGTTTAAATGCTTTGAAAGGGATCTTGGGTAGAGCTCATCCACTGCTGGGACATCCCTAATCTACTTTCAGGGAAGATTTTTCCCCCTGAAACCTGGCCAGGAAGGAGGTGGGAGCATGCTCAGTGTCCCAGGTATGAAGCAGGGGCCGCACCCTCTGCCAGCAGCTCATCATTCTCTGCCTGGGGATCCCAAAACAGGAGGCAGCAGGTAAGGAATGCTGAGCACGGCTTGTACTCAACCTGAGCAGGCTTTGTCTTCTCCCCAAGATACAAGGAAGAGATTTGAGTAAGAGTGAGTGAGTCTGGAAAGAGTTTCTGAAGGTGCATCCCCCAGGTAGCTGCTGCAGCTCTTTGTTTGCTCCTTCTCCCCATCCTTTGCAGAGCCATGTTGAGAGCTGGGGTGATTGGGTTTGTTTCTGATGAAATTCCTGCTCTGTGGGCTGTCAGGGCAGAGCTTGGCCCATATCTGCATGCTTAGTGCCATTGTCAGCTTTGGCTCCAGCTTATATTTTTGGAAATTAGGTTTACAAGCTGCAAGTTTTATATAAAAAAAAAAATCTGTTGGATTTTTTTATTTTTTGGCTTTTAAGAAAAAAAATTACTCGATTTCTTGCTTCTCTGAAAATAGTAAAATTCTTACCCTGGCTGTTGTTAGGTGGCTGCCAGAAAGGGCAGTGCTCTGATCCTGTCCTGGCGTAGCTAAGAACTTGTGTGTGTTCTTTCCTGCACTGAAAGCCTAAATATTTATGTTACAGTTCTGGTTCCTTGCCATGATCTTTACTTATATATCATTGTGGTTATAGTTCCTAAATGATTTGAGTTCTAATAAATAGTTTATTCTGTTTCATATCAACCAGCCAAAATAATAATTGATCTTTCAGGATATAAAGTCCTTTTATTACTTGAGGTATTGTTTGCTTTTATGGTTCAAGTTGTTTACAAGGAATTGTTTTTATGCAATATATTGTTCGTTTGTGTATTCCAAAAGAATAACAATAAAACATCATTGTGCTCCTGATTTCCCTTTGAAAAGGCAAAGCAACCCTCCAAGCATGGTTGCTTTCCGTGCTCTAATGATTCTGTGCTCTTTACCATTGTGTTCCCTAAATAAAAAGCACAAGATGATCCTGCCGGACAGAAACACAACAATTGTTCCTGTAAACAGTGTGTGCTCTGCTATCTGTAGCAAGTAACTAGTTTCTTGTTTATTATTTTATCTCCTTAATGAGAAATCAAGTTGCTGATACTTCCTTGCTTTTTGGAACTAACTGTTCCATGATTTTAAAAAAAGCACTTAATATAATTGGGAGTCATTCACTTCTAAATGTGATGTAAATGGAAGAAGTCCTTATCTGAAGGGCTCTCATGGCACAGATACCCCAGCCAGGATTGCTCTGGGTGTGTGTTCAGTGAATTCCTTAAATCCACAGCCTCCTGTTCATGTCCAAATCTTACTCATTTTGGTAAGCATTGCCCCAGCCTAGAGATGCTGACTGCTCTCACTTGCTGGTGCGCTCGGTGCTCTTTCCAGCAGCAGCTTTGTCACAGTCTGTTGGTGACAAAAGCACCTGAGGAAGGCATGGGCTGGTTTCCCTGTGAGGATCCCTGGGTCCTCTGCTGTTTCCAGCACTGCTGGCAGCTCTCCTGAGTTCCTGTGCTTCTCTGACAGCAGGGCAAACCTTGGGTTATCTCATCATCCATCCTAATTAGGTGCTTTTTAAGGCAGAATGTTTTTTTTTTCTTGTTTCTTCTCCTTTTCTATCTTGAAGTAGCACTGCTGCAGCCCAGAGGCTTTATGTTCCCTCTGCAGAATCTTCTGACAGCAAAGCTTGAGGGATGTGGCCCTACTGGAAAACACTCTGGGATCACTTGCAGAAAAGATAGATTACAATCCCTGCTATGTTTTGCATGCCACAGCTTGAAACCTTCAAGCCTGGAAGGTGGGCTGCCCAACTCCTGTCTGCCAGAGAGAGCCTTTGAGAGGAGAAAAGTCTGTCTCTTGCTGCTTCCTATCTCCATCTCCAAAACTGTTTCCCTGTGAATGAATGGAATGGAAAAACAAAGCCTTGGCAATAAGTGGCCTTCCAAAATTGTGCATTTTCAGTCTTCTGATCTTGCTGCCTTTTGTCTCTGGGCTGTTCTGAGCTATTCATGTCAAGAGAGCAAAGAATCTGTGAGACTCTGATAAATTTGTACAGCCCCTGCATAGTCTAGGAGAAGGTTTGATTTGATCTGACATTTACTAATCTGCCAAGACTTTGTGATTTGTTTTCATACCAAGTTGAGTTTTATATCCCATAGAGAAATGGGTAAACATATTACATTGGTAACAACAGCAAGGGTATGAAGCCAAAAACTTGTATTCATGCACTTGGAAATTCCTTTCTGCTTGCTTTTTATGGGGGTTTATTCCTCTTGCTAATTGTCAGGTTGCTAATTTCATTCACCTGGTAAAGTGCTGGCAGAGTCTTAGCTGTGAATTATGTGAGCCATGTTGTTTGGGTTAGTCTTGCATTGCATTCATATTTTCCTAAGGCTGTTGCCTTAACACACTGGCTGTTAAAGTGATTCCAAATATCAGATCGTTTTTCTACCCACCACATGTGACTGGTCTGACAACAGCTTGTGTATAGATGTTCTTGAATTTATGGCCTTAAATGGCTCTCAAACTACAGTGGGAAATTCCTTGATTATTTATGTGTTTCTCACACTTTGTGAGTAAATTAATGAAACAGTAGAATTCTCCAGTGCATTTTTTATATGTGTTTGTTTGTGTGTCATTGGTTGTTGGTTCTTTTCCCCCTCCCTTTTCAACTTCTTTTCAATTTCTATTACTTCTTTTATATATTTTAGGATACCCTGATTAGGTACTAGTATAAAAAGTTTGTGTTTAGATCTGAAATCTGTATTCAATGAAATTACACTAGGAGTTCACTTGAACCCCTGGATTAGAACAAAAAATTTCACAGTTGTAGTTGTTGTATCTGAAGCCCAGAGGATGGTGATCCCTTTTTTGTAGATACTGTTCCCTTACAAGTCACTGCCCTGGTGACTTCACTGCTCCCTCCAAAAAACCCAAATTGGAGAAGTTTGTCTGTCCATTTTGGGGAGCACAGCCTACCTGTGCCCAAATGTAATGTGATTGTGAGTGTGGCACTGGTGGGGAATGATGCTGAAAGCCAGGGTGCTCTGCAGTCAGGTGGGGCAGGCTTTGTAAGACTGTCTCACAAAGCCAGTGTTACTAATACACTTAAATGCATTAATTGTCAGTATTTTGGACTGTATATGGGAAAAGATGGTGAACTAAAGGGGAGTCCTCCCTTAATTTCAGCTACTGCTGCTCTTGAGTTTTATGGTCCCTGAAACACATTCCTCCCCTTAACTCCTCTTATTTTTTGGGGCTGTGGCACATCCAGAGTGCAAAGGCATCAGCAGAGAAGAACTGGTCAATGTAGTAAAGACTCTTTTCCCTCCATTTCTTTTTATCTCCATCTCTATATTTTTCTTTTTTTTTTTTTTTTTTTAATGACCTGGCCAGTGCACTAAAGAGTTTGATTCTGAAGCTTTAAAAATGCTGGTTCAGGCCCAATTGCCGTTATATGCCAAGGTTAAGTATGATGTAGGTCTTAAATGTGTCAGAAGAAGCTTATGCATGCATAGCTTGCTTTATGTCTTCAAATATTTGACATATGCAAAAAAAAAAAAAAAAAGCTGTAACTCTTTGCTCACTGAGATGCTTTTAAAATAAGCTAAAAAACAGAGATTCTTCAGTTGCTTTCACTGTGCTAAATGTTACGTTATTAATTCAACTTGATATTCATCATTAGACAGTGCAGTTGGCAAAGTTCATCCCCTCTTCACCCAGGCAGGATGGACCTGGGCAATTAATGGCAAAGTGGAGCTGTTTGAATGGTCTTTGGAGAAAGCCTTCTGCAAAGGAGGAGGATTTTACCATGAAATATCTTGTTATCCTGACCAGAAGGCTGTTTGTTTAAGGGCCAAGAGCATCACAGGGGTCTTACTTCTCATGCCCAGAGTTCATTGTCCAGAGATTTAGCTTCTTTGTTAACTCTTTGCTGAACAAAAGTGATTTTAATGCTGTATATTAAGATAGGCTTCCTGTGCCAGCTGGGAGAGTGATCTGGGACTTGTTGCTGTCTGTTATTACAGAGAGTCTCTTTAAACATCTCTTACTCATCTTTTCTATGCAGAAGTACCTTGTTTTGTGTTCTTTTCGTTCAAGCAATTGGGAGATTATGTTCTTATTAGTCCACTCTTAAACAGCTACAGATTAAAAAAGGCTTTTTTATTAAAGCTCTGTTGTAATTTTGCAAGTAATGCATTGTCAGGAAATCGAATATTCTTTCTTTTTTTTTTACCCAAGTGGATAATTAACCACTGAAGCAATTTATCAAATGTTACCCAGTGGGTTCCCTGTCATGGAAGGTGTTAAGTCAAGGATTGATGTATAGGGAAATGCTCTAGTTAGAGCAGAAGCCAGGGAGGAATTGATTGATATGATGTGGCCTGTGTTACATGGGGAGATGGGAATAGATCATCTCGGGATCCCTTGAGGCTATAAATCCATATGAATCTGTTACCTATAAATACTGATAGGAGATTACATCTGGATGTGTAAAATGCCTCTAATTTCTCTGAGTGACAGCAATGCCATATTGAGGCACTGTCCTGGTCCCAGCACGGTGTCACCTTGTGAATTAGTGGGGTGATTTAATGAGCACTCATCTGTGTGTGCTCAGCAAAGTGAGCCTAGCTTAGCTGGAGAGAGGGGAGATCAGGTGCTCAGGGACCAGGATGCTGTGGCAGAAAAGATTCCACAGTGAGAACTATCCACCTCCAATGCTGGCTAAAAAACCCTCCAAACTGAACTAATGAAGACCTGTTTGTTTTATGCTTTTTTCCCTAAGGAAAAGCATCCATGTTGAGGAATTTTATATTATATATATATATATATATATATATATGTGTGTGTGTGTGAATGTGTTTTTTTATGTATTTACATATGTGTCTATATATATATATATCTAAAAGACTAAATGGATTTTTTTTCTCAGGTTTTTTTTTTTTTTTTTTTTTGAATGCATTTACTTGCTCACTTTCCTTAGTAGGAGAAAACCTTGGAGGCTTTCAGGTTTTAATAAACCCCTGGCTTTGAATTCCATCCAGTTCTGGTTGTAAAATGAATCCCCCCATTTAACAGCTGAGTAACTTTGGGAAGTGTTAGAAACCTGCAACCTGATTTGCCTTTCAGGATACTCCACATGTTTTGTAGGATTACTGAGAGTGTGCTTAAGAAAACGTTTTTCTATTTGTGCTTCTCTGCCAGTCATTGGATTCATACTAATGGTTGTCTTTACTTTGTATTAGCATTTATATAATCACAGATTTGTTTGAGCTGCAGCCTGTTTTGAAAGCAATTGCTGGCTGAGTGATGGTGTGGCTGTGGCTGGTGCTGGAGGATCCTGCCTGTGAATACTAAATGCTGGTGGAGTGGCACTTTGTGAGTTGGGGTTTAATGAAAAAGCTGTCTTTGATCCAATCACTTTGTTATTAAGTGTTGAGAGGACACATATAGTTGAATGAGGGGGTGAGAACCTACTCATGGATTTTAGAATCAAGGTGCTTAGATGTAAAAACATATTTAAAAAAGCCCAGAGTTGGTTGTTTACCTGGGGGTTTATTCTAAGTGGTTTGTTTTCCAGCAGTGACTCTTTATTTTTGTCTCCACTCTTCCAGCAGCTCGGTGTTGATGGGACTCTGCATGTCCCAGTCCTCCCTGGTGAATGGAGAATGGGATTTGGGCTCTGTCCCTGTGCTCTGCAGGTGGGAAATGCTGCTGGAGCCCCGGGGAGCCCAGCTCTGCTTTCAGAAAGCCAGGGCAGCAGAGTTGCCCTGTGATGAAAAACCTTCCCCTCCGTTTTTTTACGGAATTTTTATGGCCATGTCCCTCCCTGAGCACTGAGTCAGAGCCTGCCTGGGCTTCCAGCTGCCTCCCTCTCCCCATTTCCAGGCAGGATGGGGGAGCAGGGTGCTCCAGCACTGGGGATCTGCTGCAGGCTCTTGACCAGGTCCCACAAACAGATCTGCACCCTGTCTTTGAGACAGCAATTTTCTTGATCAATGCATTCAAAGGTTTATCTATCTCTGCTTTATTATTGCTATTTATTGCCTCAGTGTTTGTTTGGCAGAAGGTTTTTGTGTTTAATACCAGCCCTGCTGCCCATTGCAGGAAATTTAGAACCTGTGAGTGATTTCAAAGGCCATCTGACTCCAAAGCTTCCAGCAGGATTTATGTTTCTGCTGGTGCAGAGTTACAGTGTCATAAGCTTTTTATTTGTTCTTATTATATCATGGGCATCTGCAGACTGTTGAGTCCAGTTTTCTTCAGCTGTTTATGTGCAAATACATCTCTGATCTTGTGAAAGGAGGTCTTTCATTATTTCCACTGACTGCTGCTCCAAGGAAAAGGCTCCCCCCCATAAGTCATTAAAAGAAAATTGAATTAGTTGTGCCAAAACTGATGGCTACAAAATACATGTGACTCCACTGTTCGTATGAAGGCTGAAAAAAGCTCTTGGTTATTTGGAGGATACTCCTGATTCTGTGTCTGATCAGGTTTTATTCTGGTAAATCTGGCTTGCTGTCTACAGTTTAGCTGGCAATGGAACCTGGGGTGTACTGCCAGGGCTGCAGTGGGATCCCTGAAAGGCTTAATTTAGTTTCAAATTGTGGCAAACAATCATATATTAAACTCCTACTCTGTTTCCTGCCTGGCCAAAACAGTAGCAAATTCCCTTCCAAGATTATTTCAAAAATTTTGACTTTTGATGCAATCCAAAGGTTGCAGAGTTCAAGATTTGGGGTTTGGTCCTTCCTCCTTCTGGTCCTTGCAAATGACTTAGGAATTCTGAGTCAGGGCTTACTGTTGAAGCCCATTTCTGTCTGTTTTCAAAGTAAATGTGTTTATTAATGCAGTGATTTGAACAGCTGTCAAATGTAATAGAATAACTAGGTTTAGTTTTTAAAGTGCTTTTCTGGAGATACTAACTTTTTACTTTCTGGTATTTATTTTCTTTTTTTCTTTCCTTAAAAAAAAAAAAGGTTTTGCTGACTGACATGATATGTACTCCATCAGGGGAAATGAGAAATTTTCTAGGTACTGGTCTGGTGTCTGTGTGGGGGTATGTGGTGGGTGCTGGGTCACTATGGGATGAAGCAATGCAGTCATGGCATGACCAATCCTGACCCTTTATTTCTGCTTAAAGCTTTAGTACCTTCTGTCTAAGGATATGATGCATCCAAATAAAGCACATTTCTGTGCCACTAATAAGAGGTCTGTAACAGACTTCAGATCACGGAGTGATAAAACTCCATTTTTACTCCTCCCCCAAGTTTGAGCCATGTCTTTCAAATGTCATCTGGAGGTGTTGTCATTATCTGTATCTGCTTGTTGTGCCTTGGACTGGCAACAGAGGAATTTGTGTGGGAAAGCAATATCCTATAGAAGGTAATATATCTGAATGACTCTTCCAGCTTTTGCTAATGCCTCTGCAGAAAAGATGGATATTACTCCTGAGTCCTGGGCTGGCAGCACTGTTGGAGTGTGTGCCACGCTGTAATCTGTCTTCCCAGCATTTCATCTCGTATACATTTGCTTATCCAAATATTACTTTGTTATTTTTATAGCTGCCACTTGCAGTTCAGCTCAGAATAGCAAATGTCAGAAAAGAGTTACAAACAGCACCGGCATTTTTGGTGGTGCATTTGTTTGATGGCTGCTCCATGTAACTATTGGAAAGGGGAAGTATGGAACAGTGGAATGATTCTGCGAGGACAGTCAAGGATTTCTGGATTTTCATCCTAGGCATCCCTAGCAGGTAGCAAAGATGACAAGTCTTGTCCTGCAGAGCTCAATTTTTGTATAGCAATGTGTATTTTTACCCTAGTATTGATCCTCCTTTGTACAAGATTTCCAGCCAGGCAGGGAGGGAGGGGAGCCTCTGTTGAGCCCAGCTCCAGCTGGTCTGGAGGCACAGTCACAACCTGCTCTGATATTCTGAGGCACCTGTCCAAGCAGTTCTCCAGTGTGGCCTTAAGGCAGCATTCCTGGAAATCTCTCTTCTGGATCTTCTGTCAAATGTTTCAGATGGGGCTTTTTGAAAAATAATCTATATTATCTTTGTAAGGAAAGGTAGTTGTTCTGAAATGCATATTTCTCATGTAGTCATCCTGCTCCCTGAGAAGACTCTCTTGAAAATGAGCCCTGCTGTGCTTCACTGCTGGAATGATGTCATCTGGAACCTTATCTGTGAATTTTGGATGTGTTCTTGTTGTTGGAAAGAGCACTGGTGTTGATTCTGCTGATGTATTCCCAGATACACTGCTGGGTTTTCTAGTAGGCAGATTGAAAAGGAGCACTGAGGTATCAGTTGATACTCCATGTTCTGCTGTGAGGAGTTGTGTAATGATTTGTAGCATGTAACTGCACATCTTAGCATGGATGCAGATGTGTAATGCTAATTCTTGAACACACTGAGGTGGTTATTTTGAAATCAGCATTATATCAGTTTTCTGGCAGGCACTGGAATAGATAGGGGATCTCGCATATTTTTCTTGAAGTCAGTGGACTGTTGGCATGGCATTTGAAGGTGTTTGAGGCTGGGAAGCATTTTTATAAAATCTTCAGGAATCCTTCCCACCCTGCTGGGAAAACAGGGTGGTCTGGTGGGAAGGAAACTCCAGGCATTGTCCTCCAAGGTGGTCCCTGTGGAAGGATGATAATGGTAGCAGCTGATTTCTTTGAGTTTGCTTGGGTAATGGCTATTTCCATAAAACCTAGGCCTACAAAAAGCAAGTTTTGTTTTCATTGTTGCCATTGCTGTGAAAGTTGTTTGATGCTGTTGCTCCATTTGTGGGCTCACAGAACAGGACCATCCAAAAGCAGAAGTTTCCAGCTTGGCTGTGTGATTTGTACACCCAGAGGTGCCATTCCAAGGTCAGGAGCTAGGGTGGTTGTGAGATGGTCTTTGTCTCTGGGGCTGTAGGGGAGGACTCTGGGGAACCTGAGACTAATTTCAGCCCTTCTGTTATTATTTTTTTCCCCTTCCTTCCCCACAGTGAAATCTGGTTATTAGTATTTGTGGAAGTTTAATAAAAACCAAAATAAATGTGGGCTATTTCATTTTTCTTCCCCTGTAATTGCTGGCCCATATCTCCCTCCATTATCCTTTCATCTTCTTTTCAGACTGGCTAATAGTTGCTTAGTGATTACATTTAATGGTGTGAGAGCCTTTTAGTTTGGATACCCTGCTTTTCCTTCCCTCTTGCTTATAGAGATGTTTACATTTTTAGCCAGAGCTATGATTTGTCTCCTATATAATTGCATGGAAAGCAACAGTTCACATTCCTAGACGGGCACCCTGAATTTATTTTGATACCATTCTAATGCCTTTCCCACGCTCAGTTCACTCTGTAGAGTCTCTTGATTAGTTCAACTAACTGTTCCCCTTGCCATAGATTTATTTCTTTGCGGTGAACTGCATATTTTAGCTTGTCTTGTGTGGTCTGTAGGGCTTTGGGAAATTCGCAGTAAGCAGGTTGAGGTGGAGGAAACTGTGGTGAAGGAAGTATTTCACCAGGTTGTGCTTCATGTAGCTGGAGTCTGAGGAGTCACTGGGATGCTCTCCTTGCCCAGGTGCAGCTGGTGCTTGGAGAGCTTTGCCAGGGAAGGTTCCTCACTTGGAGCAAAGCAAGTGCTGGCAGGAGCTCTTTGGTGTTGGCTAACCAACCATGCTTGGAGAGTGTGGAGGTGTCATTTAAGAATTATCCACTTCATCAACGTTATTGATGCAAATTATCAGGATGGAGCTCATCCAGGGCTGACCTTCCACCCCACCTGTGTGGCTGCTGAGGCAGGAGTGGCCCTGAGCACCCTGACTGTGCCAGCACATCTCTGCCTGTGGCTGCGGGAGAGGGCTCAGCACAACTCTGCGAGCTCAGAGTCATCCTTGAGCTGCTCCACCTGTGAGCTGGGAAAAGGGGATGGTGTGAACACCCAAGGCACAAAGCAGCCACCTCTGGGATGAGAGCTGCAGCGCTGTTTCTTCAAGAGAAACTTTCTGTGCAGCACAAGGCGAGCGAGAGGCTGAAGCATCACAAGCCCTGTGAGTCTTCAGTCCCCGTCTCTTAAGGCTTTTATCTGTCTATCTCCTGTTCTGGCACCAAGAAATTTGGAAACTTCAGGAAGAATGTCCACTCTTAGACTTTGATGTAGCAGCATGGCTGACTCATCATCGCTTAAGCCTTTGTCAGGGAGAGAGGAATTTTTGCTTTTTGTTAAAGAGCCAGGAGCTGTCTGTTTTCATCACTGAGTTTGCAATCCTAGCAGTTGGAATGAAGCAAAATTCAAAGCTTTGGAAAAGTGGCTGGGGGTGTGTGGAATGAGTAATGATCCAATATGAGGCCTCAGCAGGGTGAAAAATGTAAAACTAGCATCTCTTCTGCTGTTGGGGCTTTTTTAAGATAAATTCACTAACAATGAGAAGTATTTTAAACGTTTCTGCTGTTGCTGATAGAAACAGGCCATTAAATTGCTACAGTCAACATTCCTTTGGGTCCTGGTCATAAGCCAAGCTGCCAACTATTTGTAAATTTACTGACAGTTAGTAAGCAGAATACAATATTTAAACTGTCAGAAAACTAATATTCGCTTGTTTCAGGGAAACGTAGCTCTCTTGGGCCCTGGCTTTTCAAAGTGTTTGGTTAGTGCTTTTATTTTCTGCCTCTCTGAACTCCAAGACTGACCCAGGAAAAAGCAGCGAGGAGATGAAGAAGAGGCTGCCTGCCTCCCTCCACCCTGTGCACCCTGTTCTTATCATCCTTAACAATATCCCAGTCCTTTTTGGCAGAGATGCTCCAGATTGCAGCCAAATTCCTGGGCTCTCAGACTTGCCATGCCTTGCAATAGATGCTGTTCCACCCGAGCGAGCTAGACAGACATTCACAAGTGCTAACCATAAATGCGTGGTGGCTTCCTGTGGTGTGCACTCAGAGATAGTGCAAAGCAGCTTGAGAGAGCCTAGAAAATACTTTGAACTTATTTATCATACTACTAAAATGTTGTGGGAAAAATGGCAGAATCATTTGTTTGCTGCTTGCTGTTGAAATGCAGGCCTGGTATGAATTACCCATGCAAAGAGAGCTCTCTGTTCTGAGCCAGCATTGCTGGGAGAAATCTGCTTTTCTTTACTCTACAGCAGCATTATGGGTTTACCCTGTTGTGGACCTTCATCTGAAATAGCTTTTTGTGTAACTACCCATGTGGACATTAATAAAATATAAATCCAGGTGGATTTTCCCCAGGCCCTGCTGAGCAATAACTCTCCTGTCCCATCAGAAGAATGAGGAGCTGAGCTGTTTGCAGGGGTGGGCCTCTCTCAGCATGGCAATCCTCCCCTTCCCATGCCTTGCTGAGGGACAGTGTCTTATTTGCCTCTGAGAAGTGATAATTTCACTGGGCAGTGTAGGCTGTGGCCTTGAAAAGCCAGGAAGATGAGTTTGAATGGACTGCTGTGGTGATTAGATTACAGGCAACAACAAAATAAGATATTTACTTATTTTTTCTTGTTGTTTAATTTAAAGAAGTCTTTTTTTCAGACCTCAGGAAAGCTCCTGTTCCATGTCAGGATTATGCCAAGCCTGAAATATTTGGACCAAGAGGATAAAGGGCACAAGAGTTGCTCCTTGCAGTGCAGTGGGTGATCCCTGCTGAGGGTTCACCAGCACTGCCAGACACCTGGGCTTGAGTTCTGTATTCCAGCTGAGTGCTGCAGAGCTGGATCCTTTCCTCTTGCATGCCTCTATCCTGCTGGTTTGGTCAGAATTTTTTCCCTGAAAATAAGAAGCTTTCCTCCTCAAAAGCAGCGTTCTGCCCCGAGCAGTCCTGGCTTGGGTGAATCATTGTGTTCATAGAAGAAATGTGTTGTAACTTGCTTGCATTCCCCACTGTCTGTGCTCCTGGGGCATGAAGTGTGTGGGAAAGCCGTGCTCTGAATTTCCACCAGCACCTCTGAAGTTTGGCCCAGCCAAAAGATGTAAGAAGTTGGTAGGTGTTGTGTGATCTGCAGCATCCTCAAGCTACAGCTGGTATTACCTGGGCATGGAGAGGCCACTTGTGTGTGCTGTTGTTGCTCAAGTGCAAATAAACATAATATTTATCACCGTGTGCTGTCAGCGTGTTCAAAATTAAGCTCAGAGCCAGCTATACCAATAAGTGTTTTACCAATCATTATAGCATTTGTCAACTTTATGGGCTGCAGTCTGGCAGTAATAAATGCATGGTGTTCCTGCTGGAGCAAATGGCTTTTCCAAGGAGAGGTGTATTTAATGAAGAATGAACAGCACAAAGCTGTAAAAGGAGCAAGATCAGTGATTTTTACAAATTGGTTGTAAATGGCACGAAGCAAGGTGGCACAGGCTGTGGAGTGATGTCCCTAAGGGTGCCCTGGAGTGAGCTGGGTTGGCCACCCCCACTCTTTGGAGGATGCATTGAAATTAAGAAAATGATGCATTGAAATTAAGAAAATGAAGGCAAGCCGCTGGTTGCTGGCTCTGCTTGCAGGGCTGGGAGGCAGGAGCCAGCCTGGTTTGTGTTGGTGGCCCTGGGGGAGCCTCCTCAGGGGGAGAGATGCTGAGCCAGAATTTCACCTCCCACCTGCACTGGGGCAGGGATAATGGGGTGGGTTCCTCACAGTGAGGGGATGGGTGTTCAGCAATGGCTTTAGAAAGGAGGAGGGAGCTGCCAAGGCTGCTCTTCCCTCCCTCCCTCTGGCTGGAACTGCACAGCTTGACTTTTGGTTTCTGCTCCCTTTATTTCAAAAGGGCAGTTTTGATGTGTGTTCAGCTTGCCAGATGGTGGTGTGCAAAAAAAAAGGCCTGAAAGCATGAGGGAGGGAAGGAGGAGGGAGAAGCATGTCCCTGCCTGGGACCTGGGGAAACCTGACTTTGAAATTGCTGTCAGCTGCTGGAGAACCACAGTAGTCTGTACTATAGAAATTTGGATTGTAGTATTCATTAACAACACATCTCCATCCTAGTATAGGTGGTGAGGCTTTGATATATAGTATTTATACCAACTTTTTTTCTCTTTTCATTAGCCCTGTGCATGAACTCTCATGTGAGAAGTGACTGTCATTTAGTTCCAGGACTGTTGTGCTCTGTGTGTGTGAGGGGGGTTGTCTTCCCTTGTACAAATTGGCATCAGTTGAGATCCAGAAGGTATTTTCATCTACTGGATGGAGAAGGAAGGAGAAGATGTGGTGAATCTTTTCTGGCCCCATATCCATACTGCTGAGGAGCACTGGAGTGGGACATCCAGGAATGCTGTAGCACAATTTAGAAAAAGTTGCATTCTCAAAATACCATGAGAAAGGAGAAATGAATCCCCAAGTTCATTTGTTTGCAAGATGGTGTGACTAAAGATTCAACTGAAGTAACAAAGCTGTTTGATTTAAAATTAACTTCATGTAGAGTTTGTTTCCTGAAGAAAAGTTGATGTGTTCTCTGCCTAACAAATAGCTCATGCTGCAAAACTGAAGCATGGCACCTTCCACAAATCAGACTGACTTTTATGAATGACAGTGTCACCTATCACTGGGTCAGCAAGATTCAGGGATGATTTTTCAAATGGTTCAAAAACATCTATTTTTCATTGTGTTTTCCCTATAATGAATATTCCACTTATACCCAAAACATTACTAAAATAGACTTTGTCTGCACTGCTTACAAATAAACACAATAAATAGTCATATATATGTTATGTACAGTATTGTCTACAGTGTGTGTGATTATCTAGTGTATCTATTTTAAATGTAAATATATATAAATAGTATTTATAGCTAAAGTAGCTCTTGTAAACACCTAGAAAGATTATGTCTGTGTAGGTACCAGACATCATGGTTACTTTGTTAATTCATGCCTATTAGCTACAAGTCAAAACTCAACTGGAATAACCTTGAGACCTTAATGCAAAGGTGTCCAGAGGTACAGTTACACCATCTGTCGCCCTGTTCTTTTTAAGTTCTTTTAAAAGATTTTTATGCCTTCTGATGTTTACATATTTCTACTGGAGTTCTCATGCACTGTTCATGTAAATGATGATTGTTTTACATTCTTTGTGGAAAGAGAGAATTGATGGACTGTTGGTTTGACCAGTGTGGTTGGAGAGGTGGCAATTCCATCCTCCAATCCACTGCCACTTTACAATTCTATATATTGCGAAGCCAGAAATAGAAGTTACTTCCTTTTGCTCTTTTGGTATGAGTACGTGAGTTATTTTGTGGCATAGTACGACACCATCTGTGTCAGAAATTGATCTTTTCCTCCTCTTCTGTACCTCATCCCTCCTACAGTGAGGTACTTAAGGTCTTAAGGCTTAATAACAATTCTGGCTCACATCTGTCTTTCACAAATGCGGTTCTAAAAATATTTATTATTCCCTTTAGGAAAGAACTTTCAAGTCAAGGTTCAGAAGATCCTCTGTTACTGCTCTATGCATATGTTTAATTTATAAAATCTTCCTTAGTTAAGGTGGTTTATCAGCTCAAGGTCAAGCCTGACCTGTGTCAAGCCATTGGATCCCACTCAGCAGTTCCTGGCATTCAGCTGCAGCAGTGACCCCCAGGGTCTCAGCAGACTTGCACATTCCACTGGGAATGTGGCTGTCCTTCTCACCCAGCTTGTTTTTTATCCTAAGAGGAGTTTTGTTTTATTTCTTTTGAGATCTGGCTGCAAAGCTTGTGTTTTCTGAGCCTGCTCTGGAAGATCACAGGAGTGCTCTGTGAGGCAGAGCGTCGCTGCTCCTGTGTGAAACAGCAGCGTGAGAAGGAGGGGGACACAGCCTGGGCTGCCACCTTGCATTGACCAGCCTCTCTGGGTGACCTTGTAGGACTTGCAGCACACAGGGAGTGTTAGAACAGGTTTCACTGTTACAAGAGCAGCATCAGGAGTGGGAATTTCCATCTGACGTGAGATTACACATCCCAGCGCATCAGCTCAGCTCACTGATTCACCCCTATGGAAATGGTAGCTGTGATACCTCTGTCATCAATTTGAACTTCAGCCTTGCAGCGAATCTCATGAAGTGGCAGGCACAAGACTTCATCATCATCCCTTTGGGGAAGGGAGGGAAAGGCAGTCCAAAGCAATATTTACTTCTCAGCAGTGATGAGATCAGGTTTTCAAAGCATCAGTGCCTGTGTGGTGATGCCTTTTAACTGTGGAGTTGAAAGGGTGAAGCAATTTCTAAGTGTTGTGCCAAAAAGGCAAAGTGTGTCAAAAGAGATAACCGTTGGCAGTGTCTAAAGGGAAGAAGGTTGATATTTTTGATTTTTTTTTTAATCTGGCTGAGGAGGGTTGTAGCGTGATAGGACTGAATTCTGAGCAGCTCCTGGCAAACCCAAGTAAATGAGCTGAAGTTCAGTTAGAGCAGGGGAAGAGATTATCCATATCCTTTATACAGAGGCACTCCAATTTATGAAGGAAAGCACTGATTTTTTTTTTTCCCCCCCTGTGGCCAACTGTGCTGCCTTAAGTACTTTTGCAATCCCCTTTAATTAAAGGGCGTCTGTCAGCCTTTCTCAAGTTTTCTGTTATCATAAGCAGCACAGTAATGGGTACCTGGAGAGAACACCAAATACCTTTTGGTGCTAAATGAGCTTTGCAATCTCTATTTAGCTGAAACATTTTAATACCACCCAGGTGTTGCTGTGACAGTACTCTAGAATAGTGCCAACTATTCTAGAGGCTTTGCACATCTTTTTTTCACCATGTTCTGTACCTTGTCTACCCTCATCCCATTTCAGATACGAAGTTTGGAGCTACTGTAAAGATCAATTTCAAAATCTCTGGATTTTAATCCTTTTTAACCATGGTGACCACACAGAAAGGTATAAAAGATCTGCCTGCAGGAAGCTTGGTCAGTAATTTTTTACTCTGTGCGTATAGAAGTAAATTAACTTTTTGTACTTTAAAAGTCTGAAGGTTTTGCGTCTTTTGTAAAGCATCACTTTGAACTGAGCGTTGATGACCGTGGCATCGCTCAGGAGAAAGTGTTTCATGTTTTTCAAGTGTGTGCGTGTGGTTTTGTACGTGCCTGGCTGCCTGCCTGGTGTTGCAAACTATAACAGTGCTGCTTCATGGTGTTAAAAAAAAAAAAGAAAAGTCTTAGAGGTCTTGTCACTGAGCTCTTTGTTTGCATAAGGAAACATCTGTCTGAGATTTAATGTGCTGTTCGTAACACTGCTGTTAGAGAGCTGTAAATCCTTCCCACTTCTTCTCCAGGGATTTGATCATTGTGTTTTTCCTCTCTTCCTAATCAAAGAGCTGTAGTTGAGTGTTGTAATTAGTGTGTATTAATTAATTAATTTACAACCAGATTGTCACTGGTTGTAGTAATCTGTGATAATAACATGACAGAATTTTATTAGTTCTATAATAAAATGTTTAAATATTGTCACTTTAAATAACATTAAGATAGAGCTTTCATATGTTGTTTTTTATTATCAATTTGTTATGATTGACTAATTGCACTTGTTTGTACTGACACCATTCATTCCTGCAAACACAAGCTGTTTAAAGATTTAATTCTCATTTTTTTAACTTGTTCTCAGGCAATTGGAGGAGGGGAGGGGAAAGGGATCTTGGGCAGAGTTGTATGCACTAGGTGTGTGACATATGAAAATAAATTGTGTTTTCTGCTACTTACTCAGCTGGTTTGGGCACAAAATGAAGCATGAATTTTTTCCTCCCAGACTAACAGCATGCTTTTTAAAATATGAAGTTGTCCTCTCACTTTGTTACCTTACCAACACCTCCAGCTTGGCAATTCTCATGGATTGCAGTTCAATTTAAATTCCTGGTCAAAGTGTTAGATAAAACCAGTGCTCCACATCAGTAACTTACCTGGAACATGCATGTGGGTGTTTTAGCAGGATGGATTGGTGTGCTGGGTGTTCACTCCTTTAGCACTCTTGTCTGATCTATAGCAGCTTGTTTCAATGAAGTGCTGTGAAATTCCCCTCCCTTGGGACCCCTGTGAGCCCCAGAAGGGAGTTTGTGTGGGGAGTGGGACACCAAACCCTTTATGGGCTCTTGGAGCCTGTCTTTGGAGACTTCACAGGGAAAGCACTGTCCATTTGGGCAGGGAAGGGAGTTTGGGTGCCTGCTGTCCACCTCTGGGGGTGTCTCAGCCCCTCTCATCTTGGCTCCCTGTGGCTTTTCTGGAAACTTAAATAAGATTTTTGGATAATGCTGAGGATGTCAGAAGTCACTTGCTATTTGTTGTGACAGTGGCTTGGGAAATTTTTGAGCCAAGATAGCAGATCTCCCATGTGTGAAGTGGTCCAAGGGCCACTGGTGCCAGGACATGCAGAGATGCTGCAGAGCTCTGCTGCAGTGCATGCCAGGCCTGGCTGGGACTGTGTGTGTACTTCTGCAGGCTGCTAGGGTAAAACACCTCGCAGAACTCAGCCTGAGGCAAGGAGACAGCAGGAAAGGAAGAAAGGTCAGGAGGCACCACTAATTCTTTGCTTCTTGTTGGTCTCCTGCATGTCCCAAAACGTTTGGACTCAAAGGCAAGGTGAGCAAGGTGGAGGAACAGCAAAAGGAGGAGTTGGTGGCCTGGTCTGGGAGCCTTCAGGGAAGAAAGGGAGAAGATACAGGGAGTGTTTTCTACTGTGACCTGAACATTTGTCAAGTGTAAAACCTTCACAGCTCGAAGCTGAGTGTTTTGGCTCCCTCTGCAAGGTGTTCTCCAAATGTGTTAGTGTCTCTCCCTGGAGGCATCTGTGCCCAAAGTGCTGCCAGTCCTTAAACAGAGCACTTGCCATGGGCTGCTGTATAATAAAGCAGATTGGGAGGTACAAGCAGTGAATTTTCCTTCTGAATAAGCACATTTTCCCTGCCTCTTCTAGGAGCACACTTAGTGCTACTATAAAATGTGTAAACCTAATAAATGTCACCTCTGTGGATGGATTTGGTGTTCAGTGTTTTTTTCCCAGATTGTGTGCTGGCCCCTCCCGAGCTCTAGTTCCATAAATCAGGGAGTAATGAGTTGTGTTACTGTCAGGGGTATCATCTTGCAGTTTGGCAGTGGCTGTGGTCTAACAAATGGTCCCAGTGTGGCAAAGCCCATTTGAAGAGAGCAGAAGGTAGGCTTGTACAGAAGTTCTGCCAGCAACATCCATCAGCAATTTCATCTCTCTCTTATGTCTTTATTATTTTTTCTGGTGTTATGTTTGCTTTGTGTTTTCAGGAGACAGATTGCTCTGATTTCTAGGGAGAAATAAAAACCACCAAAGTTTGGTCAGAAAGCTTTTGCAAATGACTGGGAACTCTGAAGTGTGTTGGTCAGCCCTCTGGGCTGTGTCTAATTGCTCTGTCTCCCTGCTACCATGGGAAATTTACAGTGATTACTCTGTTCTTTAAAATAATGAAGCTTTTCCAGACTATTTTGCCTGTAGATAGTAAAATGTCTTCTGTTTACCGTTGCAGTGTTACAGCTGCTCTTTGCTCAGACAGGGAGGGATGATTTAACTGCAGATGCAAAGTGTGGTGGCACTGGGGGAGTTCAAGGCCAAGCCTTCCTACATTTTTGCATGTTTTCCTTCTATATATACTGACTTTAGTTTTTTAGAGCCGCAACAATAGCAATGACTATTTGGTATAAGAAGGGAAGTGAAATGAGTTTTGAAGTTTGAGTGGTATTGAGGAAAGGCAGCAATAAGGAAGGGAAACTTAAATGAACTGTAACATCACACATTTGGAAATATGATAAGGACTACAGTTTATCAGAGACTACCTTTCCCTGGAATTAAGCAAGCAATCCAACATAAAAGCAATTATTTCTGTACCCAGGAGTTTGACCATCTCATTTTTCATTTTCATGGGATCTTCCAAGTAATCACGCCTAATGACATATCTGCAAACCCAGGGCAGTACATTGCTGCAAAACTCTGAATCTAAACTTTAATTATAAGAAGAATGCTTTCTTCCTTTGGAGGGACTATTTTTCTGCGTTCAGGAAATGAAAAGGAAATTATTTCACTTTTGTATACAGGAATGCAAATGTCAATTTTCTGATGTAATGGGAAAGACTTCAGGTGGGATTTAGTGTTTTTGGCTCAAGGCTTTGGTGTGAAAAATGGTGCCTGCCTGGTAGATCCCTCTTGGCTATGAATCTGAAGTTCTTCATTGTATGGAACCTGTCTTACTCATAAGGTTTGTGTTGTGGGGGGAGGAATTAAGCTTTTACTCATACTTTGCCCTGCCTTATTTATCAATTGCAACATGAAGCACAAAGTTAAGTTAAAACAAAGAGCTTGTGTATTACAAGCTCTTTGCTGGGAATCCAAACGCGAGTTAGTGCCTGGGATTTTCGGTCTGTTTATGAAAGGTCAGTATTTAAGAGTTAAAGATTTAGTATATCTGTTTCAGAGATCACTATTGCCTTACCAAGTGCCACAAACATGGCAACATCTGAATGACACCAGTGTGTCTGTGTGTGAAATGATAGTGTGTGCATGCCAGGGTAAGGCTTGCCCATGAATTTAGCCTAGGCTTTAGTGACCTGTTAGTAGATGCAGTTTTATTACCAGATTTTTTTCTTTTTCTGAGGATTAAGTGGCATTTGGGGCATGTCAATTCAGTCAACTGATGCTTTTGTTAGTAATGTGCTTTACTGAAGCAGCGTGGTCTGAAAGGGGGACAGAACTGGCATTTAGTTATGTGTAGCAAAGATGGAGGCAATGACTATGTGAAATACATGTAAAACAAACAAAAAAAAAAATCCCAATTCCTTTTTCTCTACCTATAACATCTGTATGTTCAGTGTTACCGCAATAAGCAAGAGATTAAAGGCAGCAGGAGCTTGGAAGGGATTTGGTTTGTGTTTGCAGTTGGCTCATTTCTTGACTCCCTGCACTAGGGAGTGGAGCATGGAGCCAGCTGGCCAGGAGCTAAAGCCAGGCTCTGGGCTGGGACTGTGCTTTGAAACTCTAGACCGAGGATGTGAGAGCTCAGTGAGAGGCTGTGCAGGATGGGAGAGCCCTGAGACACAGCTTGGGACATGTGGCAAAACCAGAGCTTTCCCTGTGGGGAAAAGTGCACTGCCAGCCCTGCTCCTGCCCAGTGGCCATCAAGGAATCCTGGAGACCTGTTTGGGGTTCTGCAGAAGTATGTGGAGTCCCAGCCAAGTTTCTGAAAGTCAGAAAGATCTTTCATGTTCTGGTAGCAGACAATCAACCATATTGCCAGTATAAAATTTAATTGCCAGCATATGGGCCATTTGTCTGACCACAAAAGCTTTTATTCACATGCTTTAAATTTTTAAAAGCTTATTATCAGCAGAAATATCACACAGCATGAAGGGATTTCTTCTTTTGCAGCCACAGAGATGTGTGGCACAGCAAGAGGGTGGCAGGAGTGTGCCACCACCACTTTGGCTGTGAGCTGGAGTGTTTGGGGTGGGGAGCCCATGCTGCTGGGTGAGTAATCAGCAAGTGACTATTAGCCATGTTTGTCTGTGAGGAGAGGAGGAGCTGGGCACAGGGAAGCTCTAATCCTTTGTCAGAGACCCTGGTGGTGTGTGGCTGCTGTTGGGGTCATGCAGTGCACTCATGTATTCAGATCACTTATTAAGAGTGGCATGTGGCATTCTTGCAGGTACAAAATTATTGGGCAAAATGTCTTTATTTGTCTCTTACCAGGTTCATTTGTGTATAGAAGTGCCACTGTGGTGTGGTACCTTCTGGTCTCATCTATTCATAGCATTCTCCTGTTGTTTGTGCAAGTCTTCTGGAGGAGAGGCTTCTGAACATTTTGTAAGACTATGGAAGTGTGGCTGTTAAAGCACTTGAAAGCACTTATGACTTCTCTCCAAATGATTAGATGTCAAATTAGCAATGTCCTTAACAGCAAAAACATGTACTGTCCTGAATTATGAACAAGGTGAAACACATCACACCATCGGCATTAGGTAGCTAAAGACAAACTGTTGTTCTTTTATACAAAGCACTTGAAGTTCATAACTTTGTCAATCAAAACCATAATATTTTCAAATCTGCTATTTATTTAAAAGCTGTCTGGACTGCAAAAGAAATGTTATCTGCATGAGCTACTGAGGTGTTACCCCTGGTGAAGGATAAAGATAGATCTTGGTGTTTCATTAGCTGCTTTGTGGAAGATTTCTCTTTTGTGTGTTTGAGATACAAAACTGGGTCATTTCTTCAGACCCCTAAGTGCCAGGAGGAATCATACCTCATACAATAGTTTTAGAGAATTTAATGACATAATTTTCCTGTTTTTGCCTCAGATGTTCCAAACCTCACTGGCTTGGTGGTTAAAAGCCTTCATAAGGAGCCCTCTCCTGTGCCATAGTGGGCAGGTGGGCACAGCAGTGTCCAAGCTCCTGGTGGTTCACAGAGAGTGGCATTAGTGTGAGTGCTCAGAGTTCTAGAGGTTGCCTCATGTTTTGCATCCTCTCTTTTTATAAAGATGTTTTCCAGCAGATGCGTTTTTATTTATACCCAGCCCAAAGCTTCCCTGCCCTGCGTTGGAGAGGGTTGGTGTGGGATGCAGGGAGGCTCTGCTGGCAGATGTGTGCTCATGCATTTCTTGGGAATATTTGCCAGTCTGGCCTCAGCCCTGATTTGTCTTGGCATGGCATTACCTATTTAGCACTATACAAAAATAGAACATATCCTCCTGTTCTCTACAGACTGTCACTTTTTAATTGCTACAGAGGCAGCACTTCAAAGAGTTTCTGTAAATTTTTTTCCCCTTAAATACAAAATTTTTCTCACTTGAAATATCATTAGTGGATCAAAGAAGCCTTTATCATTTCCTTGGGATAACTGCTAAAAGCTGGTGGTTACGTTCTTGCAGTGGCCAGTTTCTCGGATTATTGTGTAATTAATCATCTTATTGAAGGAGAGAAGATTAAATGGAAGTTAAATCATAACTAACTTCTTTGCATCATCCATCAAAATTCATCAAGGCCTTTCCAGAGCTTATCAACTCCTTTCCAGGTTATGAGTTTGTCTCTCCCCAGCAGTCTCAGCTGTTTCTGTCTGAGTTGTTCTCCTGTTGGTTGGGACAGGACATTGGTCCCTATGTTAAATGTCACCATAAAGTATTATAAAACATCTTCTGAAGGGATCTTGGAAATTGAAGTTTTTTGTTACCAGAGATGATCAACTTTTCTTCAACCTGCCTGAGCAGGTATTTATTTAATATGCCCATTAAAAGACCTTCTAACAAAGACATCCTCTCAGTTCTGTCAGGTCACTTATCTCCTTGCTTATCAGAGATGAGAAGCAACAGCCAGAATCTGGATCTTGGGGACATTTGGGCTTGCTATACTTAAAATTTCTCTCTACATGCTTCTCCCTTAATTATCTTGGGTGTGTTTCCTTGTGATTCTGGTTGCTAATTAACATAGTAAAGATTATTCCTGTGAGTACAGTCAGGGTTTTTTTAAAAGTTTTATCTGCTGATATCTGTGCACAGACTGCCTGAAAGATTGAATCATTTAATTAAAGAAAGAACAAACAAGAGGATTAATGTAATCTATGGGATGGGGACAGGAGACTGGAAAGGGTCAGGCAAGAGCTACACAGGGCCCACTCCAATGCCTGGTGAAAGGCACACATGGTTCACTGCCTGCTGAAATTGGTAAATAGAAATCCTTTAATGCTTCTGGCAAATAGCAAAATCTTGGTGTCAAATATGAATGTTCTCATTTACATTTAAATAGTTTAGGTTTCCTTATGTGTGTCACACATAGGATAAAACAGTGCTCTGTTACTGCAAATATTACCTGTAGTGAAAGTAAATATCATTGTCACCAGTGTTAATCTGCTGCACTCAGGAGTCTGTTTCCAAATATTGATTTCTGGTAAATGACCTTTATCAGTGTCGCAAGATTTTGTTTGGAAAATGTTTTGTGTCAAAGCCTGGGAACGTTCATCGGTGACCTGGTTACATTTGTTAGTAGCCATCAACATCCATTTGCCTGATGTCTTACAGACCTGCGAAGGGTAGAGCATCCTCTCTCTCAAAAATTTTGGGGCTCTGATGATTTGGTGGCCAATTGGGACTCAATTGGCAATTGATTGGCAATCACTGAGTGATTGAGAAAGGAAGAGAGATCAGCAGATCTCAAAGCTATAGGATGACCACTTCCAGGGACATCAACTTTGTGTGAATTTGAAGCCCCAATGTGGATCTGAGTGTGGCACAGATGTTTAAGAAACCATTCTGGCCTGCAGAGCTGGATGCTGGTCCTCATTTCCCAGCTTGGATCCAAAGCTGGGGACTGAGTGAACCTCTCCTACCAAGGGATTTTCTCTTTTTAAAAATTATTGCAGTTTATCAGGGCTGACTTGGAAATAGCTTACTCATCTACATAATTAGGCTATAAATAGCAAAGTAAATGAACTTGCCTTTCAGCTTTACAATGAGGTTGTTTTTTCTTCTTGAAGCTCAGGAGACTTATTGCCCAGTATGTGAGTGATTTTCCTAAATCTTTGTCTTTGCTAAAATGATGGTTATTCATTCTGGGGTTCTATAGAGTCAGGTGTTATTTGGGAGTAATTAAACAATGACTTTGAGTTATAGGAGCCTGTGAGTGACAATGGCAGTTAGGAAAACCTCTCCCATTTTTGTATTCTTCTGTATAAACTATGAAACTGGAAGGTAGAGAGAGACAGGACAAACAGACATGGTTTCCTGTTGGCATTTTCGCTACCTCTGAAATAAAAATGAGATGACTGAGGTCACCAGTTGGCTACAAGTCAGCGAGTTTGTGTTGGAAGCAGTCCTGCCCCTTGGCCAATGTTATTGATAAACCAGATAACAGCTTCTGCCATTGAAGTTTGCACTTAATTTATTGCAGAGAAAGTCATGCTGACTGTCCCTGTAGATGGTTTTTCCTATTGGGATAGGCTCTGACTTGGAGCCAGGATTCTGGCATGGATGCTGGAGGAACAGCCCTTGTACCAGCTGCTGGGTGCCACACGGAGCAGCTGATACAGGGGATTGGGTTACCAGGCTAAAAAGTTTGTTTGCTGCCTGTTGGGAAGTGCTTATCTAAAAAAAGGCGAGAAACTCATGCTTAGTTTTTAGATGAAAATCAGCCATGCACAACAAGAAACAGTTTAAAGTGGCTTGAAACTCAGTCTCTTGTGATGCCAGAGTAGCAGATGGCCTGTTGTCACTGCCGATGAAAATTATGTTAATTAATATATTACAAAACTGACTCTGGTTGAACATTTGTTTCTTATGAGCATGTGATTATCAGCTTTTATGGAAGATAAATTTTGGGAATATTTCAACTGATATATTTCTCTGAAATAGCTTTCTGGAGGTTTAATGAGCTGTTTGTTTTTGGTGCTGTAGTGCTAAATGGATATCAGTCATTCTGCTGGTGTTAAAGAACTTGGAGATAGTGGAAAGCAGAGTGAGAAAACCTAGAAAATTCTCTGAGAGTGTACACTCTCACCTGCTGCACACGTGGGTGCCCCAGGGATGGCCACACCATGGCCCTGTCTTGAGCAGCAGATGTTTCCCATATTTACAGCAGTGATTTTATGGAGGGATGGATTGAGTGAAGATCTGGATTCTTTCCTATTTGTGTGCCATTTATGCACCCTTTTTTGCTCTAAAAGAAAGCTGCAGAAATCCAGGATGTTTTCAGGGGACTCTGCCCATCATGTAGATTTTCTGGGTTTTATTAAACGCTGGCTTGAGGATGGATGTTTCCTTTGGTAAATTTCCCAAGTCAGGGCCATGACCATGTTTTTACAAATAAAAATTAAGTTTTACATGGCCTGATAGAATCAAGATTTAATTTCTGTTCTTCTAAATTACTGAAAAGTCTTGCATGCTGGCACTGAGTGCATTCCTTGCCTGTGGAAGCTGCTGGCTCAGGCTGAAGAATGGATTTGACAATAGCAGGCACAGATGCTTCACAAGGTGTAAATCCTCCCCAGTGGCAGATGCAGATAATTTGTCCCCTACTGTTAGCCACATCCTGATCTCTAACAGATAAAGACTGACTTAATCCCCAAAACATGAGCTTTAATATCCTTTCCAAAAGCCTCCTCCTAATTCGAAAGGCCCTGGTATGGTTTTCTCCCCCTGAGAGCTCTTCAGGGCTGTCTGAAATTCAGGCAGAGAGGTGTTTGCTGGAAGGGCTGGTCACTGCCTCAGAGCTGCTACCAGCTTCCTCTCTGCAATTTGCAGGCTGCTGACTTTTGTTTACTGTTTATTAATTGCTTAAAACTCATTTTATTATCTCCTCTTTGACTTGCTCTCTTTCTTATGCAGAGTTGTTTTTGTGGTGATGCAGCCCTTGCTGCCATGTCTTTAGTGTGATACAGCCCCATTCCTTCAGTTCTGCAGGGAAATGGAGAGATGGGGCTGTTGAAGGCACTGAGCATTGCTTTGTTTTGTGACCAAAGCAGCCCTTTCCCATCCCAAAAGGCTGGGATTTGCCTTCCTGCAGGTCAGCACTGGCTGGGTGGGATCAGGAGCCCCTGTGTCTGTGCAGGTCCCAGTGCAGCAAGTGAAACCCAGCCTGACGCTGGTGCCAGTGTGAAGGATGATTTTGCTGCCACAGTGGTGATTTTGGCTCAGGAAAGCATCTTGGGTGAGTTGTGAGAAAAGCCAGCCTTGCTCTGTGCAGAGAGCTCCGTGCCCTCTCTGAGCACATGCCCCTCTGCAAAAGTCTGAGCAAATCTGACTTTTACCCTCCCTGAAACCATGTGTGATGCTGCTCCACCCCAGTGTTTGTTCCCTGGGAGGCAGCAGTGACCTGGAACATCTCCATGTGCCTGACTCTGTGTAAGCACAAGGCTGACCCTTCCCTGCTGTACTGAACATTTGTGAAGCATTTGAGATCCTGTATGGAAATTACAGCAGAATACTTTGGTTGTATTTCCCTAGTCTCTGTAAAAGCACAGTGTGAGCACTTGTTTTGGACAAATCTGGAGGGAGTAATGAGCTTGTGTTGAAGGTTGAGGAGTTTTGATTTTTTTTTTTTCTTTTTAGGGAAACATGTTTGTTTTAAGTAAATTGAAAAGGACTCTGAACACTCATGAGAGCAGCTTTTAATTGCTTTGTAGCAAGTGTTATTTTTCTTCACAATCTCACAATTAACCTACTCCCTGTGGCTTCCCAGTGAAAGTTCTGCTGTTGGTACAAATTGATTTTGCCTCTTCCTTTTGTATTGGGAGGAGAGGGGAAATTAATTCCCAGTGCCCTTGGCTCACTGGAAATCTTTTCCTGCCAGGGTCTCTGAACCTAAATGGTGTTCTGGGATTATTTAAGGGCTGAGCATTTTGTATTATCCTGAATGCTATTTCACTTCCTTCCACCACCCCTCCAGTCTTTATTTTTCCTAGAATTTAAATTACAGCTGGTATTAGTGATGAGCAGGATTACACAGGTGTGAGTGACTCAGTGATAAACCTTGTGTTTCAGTGGCTTGTTAAATTTGCAGAAGAAATGGGGAAAAAATCCTGTCATTTTGAGCTGAAAATGTGAATGCCAGAACTAAACCAGCAATTCGTTATATTTGAAGGAAAGTTTGGACAGGGATTTGCTTGCCTAATTTGAAATTGTCTTTGAATTAGTCTGTGGCAGTCTTTGTATGAAAACTCCAAGAGTTTTATTTTGCTGTCAGTGCCTAATCAGTGCATAATGGCAGCTTGAGTTGGTGAAGAGGTGGCAAATCGTGTAGTTTGCACAGCTTCCAGGGCCATAAATAGACTCTGGCACATATTTCTTTTAAAACCTTGATTTGTGCAGCAAATAAGCATGTGTGTAAGCATCTCACCAATTCCTTTGTGACTCTGGTAGTGGTAAGAAGGACATTAAAATCCCAAAGGAGAGCAATGGGTCTGCGTGCGAGTGTGCCAGCACGGACACACAGCTGTCTGTGCACGTGCTGCTGGTGTCTAAAGTTTTCTTTTTTTTTAAAGTGGAGAGGTGTGGGAAAATAGTGACATTAGATACTGCTGGCAAGCCCTGTGTGCTTTGTGCAGACATGGGATGGCTGCTGGAGGCTGTGGGTCATTGTTCCTGTGCAGGGTGGATCACACTGACCTCAGTGGTGGGGAAACGGTGCTCAGGCACACCCCAGCCTGTGAGCCTGTGCTGAGAGTGCCTGGTGTGTTCTGGATGTGTCTTCAGCTACATCCAGAATGAGCAGATATCACTGCAGAGGGGAAAACACATCTTCCAGTCTGAGAGTGCACAGGAGAATGGGAAATGATGGCCGGAGGATGTCAGAAATCAGCCAGGAAGGATTTCTGAGAACGTGCCCTCAGCCCTGAGAGCAGCTCCACCGCCAAGAGGCTGCTCCTGGCAAGCAAAAAGGGAGACTCTGGGTGGGGGTTTGGAGCAGTGCTCAAGTCAGTGAACCAAAGGTTTGCAGCCACAACCAACTATAGGTAACAGATGGTTTGATCCTGGAGCTGGAGGTCAAAACCAAAAGGCTGGTGATGTGGAGCCACATTTGTCTTGTCTTGCTCAGCAGCCTGGTGTGGTCATCTGGGGGAGTGTCAAATAAAACATCCAGCCTGCTCCTTGGTTTCAGCCCATGTTGCTCCTTGGAGGAGGACAGAGGGGTTCCCAGTGACCCTGACCAGACCATGCACAGTGACATGGCCATCACTGCCATGTCACACAGTCACACTCCTTTCTGTGGATCATGGGTATCTTTTAGCAGTGCTTTAAATGCCTGTGGTCACAGTCTGTCTCACCTTAGGATAAAGTTTAATGTATATCTGTTTCTTTAGTTGCTGTTAGTTGCTTTGCTCTATAATTTTTGGCTGCTTCACTTAAAAAATGGATCTCAGGTCTGTGCTTTCATTGCTTTGCCCTCTTGTGTAAGTGATGAAAAAGATGTGCTGAGGATGTCAGCCTCACTCATCCCTTGTACTTCTGTTGATAGCAGGGTTTTAAAAGGCATAAAAATAAGTGATCTCATTCTGTTGCAAATATTTGTAGACAGAACTGCCTTTATCATCTTTTTTTCTCTCTCTCTCTGTATGTGCATGTTGTTCTTCTCTTCACTGTCTTTTCTCAAATACAGTTTGACATAGAACATGTCCATACAGGGATCTTCAGGAAAGCTGAATTAAATTAACTAGAGGTGTGAATTTAAAAAGGATTATTTAAACCTCATTAAACCTCTGTGTTTGCACACTTTTCAAAATTAAAGTTGCTTTAATTTGATTTCAGTTCACTCCACTTCCAAAGTGGAGTAATCTCAATTTAATTAAGGCAAATTAATTGAGTAAATGTCCAAAGAGAGATTTAATGTCAGGTAGAAGAGGAGCATTCAGGGAAAATGAGTAAAAGGGAAGTCGAAATTATTCAAATCTAATAAAAGCAGAAACTCTTTCCAGTCTGAGATGTTGCAAGAATTAGATGTGATCTGTGGCAAACACTGGAATTGTTATCTTGTAAAGGATACTATCAACAAGTGAGAGCCATTTCTTTTGGCTCATATGAACAAACTCTCATCACTCCTTCAATTCTGGGCACCAGCCCAATATTGTGAAAGGAGAAAGCTACGTGTATTGAATGTCTTTTCTTTTTACTTTATTTATTCCTTTAGGAACCAGAGTAGATTTATACCAAATAATAAGCTGTTTGTTTTTATTTTACCTCCCTGTCTCCTCCATCTGTTTCTTGCACAATATTTTTCTAGTGCTTTTTTTCTTGAAGAGAAAAGAGATTGGGAGGCAGAGGGATGAAAACACATACCTTCTTTCATGTGAAGGGGCTTGTCTCCACCTGTGCAGGGGGTGCTTGGCAAAATCTCATTTCTACCTTTTTTTCCAAAGAAATTCAGGTAGGTCCCCATCTGTCAGTTCTGCAGGAGGTCCAACAGCAGCAGTGGTGAGGAAGGTGAAGGGGTGTCATTGATGGCACCAGGAGGGTGGAAGGCAAAGGCAGGATGTTACGTGGTGCTGGAGGTGCTCAGGTGACCTTCAGTCTGATTTTCATCATCTGAGAAATGCAGTAATTAATGAGGAACCTTCTCTGCTGTAGAGGCAGGATTTGAGCAGCATTAAACATCATGAAAGCCAGGAAAGAGGTGTGATCTACAGTCCTAAGACCTGTTTCCTCTTTGGACCAGGGGTGTTAGCTTTGTTCATGCCTGTACTCTCATTGTTGGGTTAACAAATCCAAGCATATGGATGAGGGATTCTGCAAGTATTTTCAAGTTTCCTTGCTTTGCTTCTGTGACAGAACAAATATTTAATTAACTGAAGCTCATCCTGGGATAAGCTAGGCCAGCACTTTGTATTTTTTATCCTCTTACGTTGTATTTTTAACGGTGGGAATGAGCTTCTCTGGGTTTCTTCTTGGTAGGCTACTGATTTCTCTAGCAGCAGTAAATTACATTATGTAGTTAGAAAGCTTGAAAAAATTTATGAATACAGACATAGGTATTTAGATTGACCTGTGTTAATAAGGCAAAAGTATCTCTTACATAAGTAATTTATGCTTATATTTTATTCAGGCAATTTATTGCTGTGGAATTGATGATAGTGGTCTTTAGACACCATTTAAAACTAAAGTAATAGCTAATGAAGGTGAGTTGAAATGAATAAAAAATCCTGTTATGTTTGATTTGCACATCATCAGAGAACTAAAATGCCATTGGAGATCTGTCAAGGCAGCTCTTTGGATTTGATATTGCCCTCTAGCAGATGCAAACCCTATTTCTTTGAATTGGAAACATCTACATTTTACCATCAGTCAGAGCCAGCAGCCTTCTATGCCTGAGTCACAGGACTCAGGCTTTCACAGGCTCTGCAGTGAGACATAAATGTGAATTTCTTCCTGTGGATGTTCTCCAGTTGACTGATGGTGAGCAGTTTCCTAAAGATGGTGCTTTTTGTCAGCCAGTCTACCATCATGGACTTTTTTGGATTCTTTAGTACTCAAATGAAGTGAAGACATTCCTGCTGTGCTCAGCATGTTCTCAGCAGTGTTTCTGCCCTCTCCTGCAGTGTGTTTCTGTCTGAAGGATATTGCAGCCAGTGCTGGAGCCCTGAGTTCCCAGGGAAGGCAAAGTGTTACCTAAGAGTTGCATCAAGTGTCATTGCAAGATCTGTAGTAGCAATAGGAAATGGTTAAAAGGAAACATCCCAAGGCTCCTCTTGCTGCCCAAACCCATTTGACTGTAAGTTTCAATAATCTCCCAAGGCACCCTTTAACTTTTGAAAGGTTTTTGGAGATGGCTCAGAGCTGGTGAGGTCCCTGGCACACGGTTTAGTCCCGTACCCTGTCTGAAGGTGTGCTGTTCATCAGCCCTTGCCTCTTTCTCCTGGAGTTACTCAGGACTCTGCAGTGGGCTCAGTGAAGTCATGCACTGTGTGGAGGTCAAGGTGATGTTGGGTGGAGCAGCAGCCTGAATTCTGATGTGCTGTCATGAAGTAAATTTGTCCTGCAAATGAAGAAAGTGCCTTCAGGAGGACAGGCTTCTTGTCTGGACAGCTGATGAATGGATTTATCTAATGAGGCTCATCTTGCATGTAGCCTATTGTATGTGTGTTTGCCAGACGTTCAGGATGTGCCTCTTTGTTGATTTAACATTAGAGGTGCATCAAAAGTTACTGATTTTAGTCTTCAGAGCTTTTTTGTTCTTCCTACTACACTCTTACAGCTCCAGTGAGAAGCAAATCCTGAGGGAGTTTGGTGTGCTACTGAACTCTCATTTCAGGGACACTGTTGTAGGGTTTTAATGAACATTAAAAAAAAAAAAAAAAGCTGAAAGTTCTTTCATTAGACCACTGGGTATTGTGCAAGTTATTAAGCTTATGAGTTTGTTTTTTTTTTCTTTTCTTGCGTTTCTTTTTCCTGCTATCTGCAAAACCAGGCTTTAGGAAAGGAAGACTGGGCTGGTTTGTTAGATGGCATTAGGAAATGGATGTGGTTTTCTTTCCTCTCTGCAGCATCTTGCCTTTTAGAGGAAAGAAGCAGTCAATGGGAAACAGGTGGTGATCGGTGTAAGAGTTTCTGTAAGCTGTATCTGCATACTTGAACTTCAGGTCCTGACATGGTTTCTTGTCTTGCCCAGACTGTGCTGACAGTTGTAGCTCTTTTGAGAAAGCTGGAATGAGCAGACAGTGAAGCCTTTCAAAATAGGAGTTACTTTATCCTTCCATTTCCTATTGTGAAGCCTCTCATTGGGGTGAATTTCTTACCCCCTGCAAATCAGACACTGAAATGATGGAAGCTCTGCCCTCAAAGCTTGTTTGCCATATTTTAAAAGCAGAGAATGTCTTCCCTGTTAAGAACAGAGATCAGAATGTTTCACACCCAGTCAGGGCCCAAGAAGAAATCCAGCTTGCCCCTTGAACCCTCTTGGAAACGCCAGTCCCTGTTCCCAAAGGATGCAGCCAAGCATCTCTGTCAGTGAGGCTGGGTGGAAGGCAGTGGGAGGATGCAGGAGCCTGGGTACCTCCCAGCTCCTGAGAAGCTGAGCTGCTGGAACAGAGTGGGAATTGTATTGTTGTTCTCTGGGGCTGGCTGACCTCGGGCTGAGCTCTGGCAGAAGCTCAGTGATGTGTTGCTGCTTTCCCATCCTGTGCCAAAGCTTTAATGAAAAACATTTAAGGAAATATTAAGGAAATAGTTGCAATATTTGTGTCTGCTCTCCATGGCATAAACTGCATTTTGCAAATTCCACAGTGTAGCAAAGCAAAGAAAAGGTTTTCTCATCCTTAGTTTTGAACTGTGGTACAGCTTATGAATGAGCTTCTAGCAAAATTAACAGACAAATGTTAATATTTAGAGCAAATAACCTTTCTTTTTTTCCCCTCAACTTTCTTCTGCTTCATTGTGTAAACTAATTAACAATAAAGCCTTAAACAAGCACTGTAGCAAAGTAACTGTTGTCTTTACATATATAATGGTAATTAAAAGGCATTTCCTTATGGTCTTTCAAATCTAAATCCTTATACAATTGGATCTCTCTACTGCAATGATTTTCAGAGGTTTCATTAGTTCTCAGTGTACCAGCATTTATCGCTTTCTGTTCTCTCCTGAAAACTTAGTGGCTGTTAAGATTGAGAATTGCATTGCAGTGCTGTCTACGCTAATTAGTTTTTTTTTTTCCAGCCGTGGTTTATGCCTCAGAGATGTGCTGCAGAAAAGAAAAACAGTTAGATAAAGAAAGCTGTTACAGAACTAATGAATCTGTGCAGCTTGACTGAGAGGTGGCGTGAGCTGATGGCAGCAGGCTCTGGGGCAGGGAACACTTTGGGGACAACAGTCCACAAAGACCCTGAACTCACCCAAGTGAAACATGACCCCTCTGCCTCCTTTCTGTGACTGCAGAACCAGATCAGGACAGCCCTGTTAGTAAATAAGAAAGATGCTGCCAAGAGTGCTTCGTGCTCTGTCATTAAATGCTTTGCTGCCTTCCACCAAGGGATGGGATTGAAGCATTGCAAGATCTTTCCCTGGAAATGTAGCTGGTAAGGACTGAGTGGTTTTCTGTGGCTTCCTCCATAAAGGTGCCTCCTGTCTGCTGCAAGCACACAGTCCTGTCATGCTCCTTTCTTCTCCAAGGTTGAATGTGTGTGGAAACCTCATGAGCAAAAAACCCCACTGGTTAGGAGGCCCTGGCTGGCCTGAATTGCAATTCAAAACTCTTCCTTAGAAATGCAGTGCCAGGCTCCAGGTGCCCCCCAGCATGGGCAGTTATGGGCAAAGGAGAGGGTGGAAACCTTGGAGCATCCTGTTGGTCCCAGTGCCAAAGCATGCAGTCATTCTGGTTAAGAACAGTCCCGTTCTTCTGACTCTTCCTTTTGTGCTTAGTGGTGTCTCCTTTGTTTAAGCAAAAGCGATTGTGCCAGGATTTTATTTGTAAGGTGTTTAATGGCCAGGGCTGCTGTGATCCTTGGTGCCTCTGAGATGGACCCAGCAATGTAATTCCCTCTGGCATGGAGCTCTGGTCAGAAACCTGCTGCTGTAGTGCGGTCATTGACAAGGAATACAAAAGTGAAAGGTGTTTTAAGTGGGTTCTTTTTTTCTCCATCCCTCCTTTTAATTTTTAAATTTTTTTTTTTAGCCTATGGCTTTCAATCAACAAAAAATAGTGTTCAGCTGTAGCCAGCATTTCTGCCTCTGCCATTATTGATGGGAAGGTTCAAATTGAAGATTCCCTGTAGCAGCCTGTCATTTTGCAAGTGCCAGTAGCCAGACTTGAGACTCAGTCCTGGCGGTGAGGACTGACCCTGCTTAGCTCCAAGCTGGGCTCATCAGGGTATGAGCAAGTCTTAAATCTGCCACATAACAGTCAGCTACAGTGGTTCTGCACAGTCAAAGAAATACTGTCTTATCTCCTTCATGTAGCATTGGCATCTTGACTGGGGGTTGTTGTGTGTTTTAGTTTACATGCAGTGCCTCTGGGCAGATAGCTGCCATAATGAGGCTTTCAAGAGTATTAAACCTTGGAATGGGGAGCTAATTTGGCTCTAAATCAAGAGATGCAAACGCACAGGACTGTCAGAGGGAGAGGGAAAGATTAATCAGAAGCTGTTTTGATAAAAACATCGTGCTTTTGGCAGAAGTCCTGCTGAGCATGCTGCATCCAGGACACACGGCTTTGTTGTAGTCTTTTACTTCTTCTTCTCTCCAACTGACATTAAACATGAGAATTAAAGCAACAGAGATTAACATGTCATGCCCAGCTTTTCATTTGTCCTCCTTTATTTTTTCTTTTTCTGTGAGCTACTCAGTTTTCCCTTAATTCAGCAGATTATGTATTTTAAGGAAGGTTGATGCTACAGCATGTTGGTGGCAGAGGGAGGTAAAAAGTCTTGCTCTCCATCTGGAATTTCTTCATATAAATACGTTGTTGTATGTTAATGAAAGAAAATTATCTTTGTTAGCAGCCTTTCTTCTGGCAATAAGCTTGGCATAGCAGGAGTTTTGTGGCATTAAGAATAGAGATTTATTTCCAAATGACCATCTAGACTGTTCAAAAGGATTTTGATTTTCTTAATTAGTTTTTTCTGCTCGCATTTTTTACTGTCTTTATCTTCTTTGCTTGAGCAATGCAAAGCTTTTCATTTAAACACATGTACTTGCATTTCTTTGATTTTATTCTGCTTGATATAATAAATGCATCCAGACAGTGTTATAAATCTTCTTCTATGTGATTTCTGCCCAAAATGCTCATTATAGTGTAATGAGTGTTAGTAGAACCTCTGTATAAATGGTGTTATATCACAACAGCATTCTGATATGAGGAAAGATAAAGGGATTGATCTGTTCCAGAGCAAAAGAATGTCTGGGGCTGTGGTGCCCCACCTCATAATCCTGCAGAGGGGACCTAGGAATTCTGCAGTGAAAGGAGCCATAGCTCACCAGGTGCATTTTTTTTTTTTTTTGCTTTCTCCTTGGAGGGTATATCTTTACCTGTGAGCAAACCATATGCAATACTGAAACAGCCCTTAAGTACCTAGTAGAAACTTTTCCACGGCACAGCACAAAGGTGGGCTGCTGCGCTTGAGCGGTGCCAGTGGTCAGCCGGGCTCCCTGTACAGAACACATCTCCTGGTGAGTTGTTTCTGCTCCCTCAGGACACTAAGTGGTCCAGTTTGCTCCACTTCCAATTTACCTGCTGAAGCTGGTGGTGAGACAGACATCAGAGAAGTTGTGGAGCTGCCTGTGAGCTGTGCTTTTGCCCTATGGGATGTCCAGGGGAAGGGGTGAGCATCCCTTGGCTGGCAGGCTGGCACTGTGCTCCTGTCCTGTTCTGCTTTGGGTTTTAAAGGTGGAGAGTAAAGCTCTGAACCTGCTCAAAGGCAGAGCAGAGCTGTGAGCCACCACCTCCCACCTTTTGATGTCTCTGGTTTATTAGATTCCTGCTGTGGCTCTCACCTGGATGGCCAGACCAGAAGCAGCTCCTGAGGGATGTTCTCCTGCTGGGAGGGGCTGATGTAAAAAGGGCAGAGGAGGCTGAATTGTGACATGCACCACATTTGCTGGAAGTGAGCACCTGGGAGCCTCTCCTGCTGCTCTGGCAGCCTTGGTCTGTTGCACAGCACAGAATGGGAGTGCTCCTTGGCTAAGTCCTTGTTAGTGAGATGTTAAACTGAAGTCCATTAGTCTTCCAGTGAATGAGCTGTAGCACAGATGCATATCTTATGTTTTTTAGAGGCATGCAGCAGGTAGAGCTAAACCAGCCTCTCTAACTGTGTCTTGTTGCTTTATTTATCTGCAAAATGTGCTCTCCTGCTTTGCTGGAAGCCAGAGTGTTTGCCAGCCTGGCTCTTGTGTGTCTCTGGGATTTAGTTTCCACTCACAAAGGCTGACTGCTGCTATGCAGACAGAAAACCACAAAACTTTGATTTTAGTTGGCAGTCATACTTGGACCACTGTAAAAGAGAAAACGTATCTGGGCTATGTCTGCCCATAACTCGCCCACCCCTCCACACTTTGACCTCTAAGAAGAGATCAAGGCAAATGCTCTGCTCTGGATTAGAGTTGACACAGCTTTGAGATAGACTATTCCCACCTTAGAGAAAGGGTAATGAATCTGGGGAAGCTTTGGGAAGGTATAGGACCCTGAATGTGTCTCTAATGCAGCCAAGTTACTGCAAGTTATGGAGATGAAATTGATGGACCTGAAAGTCCAACTGTTTTGGGTGCTGATCAACACCTGCTTTTAGAATTTAGCACCTTCTGAGGATATTGGTGGCCCCTTCAGCAAGCTGCCTTGGGTAAATCTTAAAAGAATCAGTGCAATTCTTCCCTGCAGTGAGGATGTTCTTGCCTCTCCAGGACTTGCTCCCCTGGGAAGCAATGAACCTCTGTCTTTGCTCTTGGCTGTGTGTTCTGCCCATGTCAAGGTGTGTTGGGTGGCCTTTCTGACCCTCCCAATCTGCTCATCTCTCATCTGCTTTGTATGACCACAGTGCTCAGAAGCTGTCCAGCTGAGCACAGTCCAAGGTTAGCACAGTTCAAGCAATTACAAAAGGAGGCCTTGTTCTCTTGTTTAACAAGGCAAAAACATCACTACAGGTGTTTGGGAGGAGTTGCATAGAAGATGCTCTTACATCTTTTCAACAGACTGCTTTTTACTTTTCTTCTCAATTACCTATTGGTTTGTTCTTCTGTGGGCCCTTTTCTCTGGGTGTTTCAAACCCAGAGCATGTTTTTTGAGTGCAAACTGCTCTTTTCCTCCACTACACACATGTATGGGTGCACCCACACGCTCGTCTGGCAGCACTCAAGTGTTTGTGTTCTTTATAAAACAATCTGCTTTGTTTCACTACAATAGCACAACGCACACGATGGCTGTCACTTTTTGTGGGGAAAAGCAGCTTCCTTACATACTCATCATCCAGTGCAGGAGAGATTCCCCTTGTACCCTCTCTGCTTTTGCCCTGCAGAGCCTTTGTGGTGGTTCAGCTGCTGTTGTTGTGTGCTGGCCTCTGGCTGGCACTGCAAAAGCGAGACAGGGGCTCCCTCTGGAGCCAGCACCACTGTGGCTCCAGGGACTGTCTCTTGCTGAAGCTGTCATGATTTTCAGCTAAATATTTTAACCCAAGCAGTCTTTAGTTTTACCATTAAGGAGGCCTATTTCCTGCCCAGTGGTATTCTTAGAAAATAGTAATTAGCTCAAAAGTTCAAACAAAAGCTGTACAAAGAGGGACATGGACTTGATGCTCTATAATTATTATTTTATACCTCCATTTAGCTGTCACCTTCCATCCCAGAAGTTTCATTTCTCAAATAGAGATTCATATCTTTGAAATAATATCTGTGCAATATTTCTATGGATAAATTTCACTGAATTTGCCTGGCTGTAAGTGGAATTATCCCTTGTCAGGATAGACCAGTACAGCAGCCAGCATACAATGAGAGCAGTGCTGTGGTTACTGTGCATGCTCCTGGGTGAAGTGATGGTCCTAAATAGTGAATACCATTTGCATTATTGGGGTTTTCTAATTAATTCTTTAGATAAAGTAGCAGTATTGCTTTGATTGCTTTCAGGAGAGTGGGCAGTTGTACAGGGCTGTACACTTAAATTCAGCATAGCTGGGTGTTGCTGCACTGTACAGGATCCTTAACTGGGCTTCTAGCATCAAGGTTGTTTTACAGACAGAGAGTAGGTGACAATCCTGCCCCGGACAGCGTAAACATTTGTGGCACATAGCTCAGCCTGTGAGCAAAAGCTGCCTTAGAGGATGCCCCCTGAAGGAGATGACTGGCATTTTGGCTGACTGGGGTGGGCCCAATGGAAGTTTCTTGGATCTGGGCTTCCTGCATGGCTGCTCCTGCAGCAAATAGTGCCAAATGTGTCAGGCTCCCTTGTCAGCCCTGTCCTGGCATCATCTCTGCCTGTTTAGGGCTGAACCAAGGCTGGGTGGAAAGCTGTGACTGGTGTGGGTGCAGTGAAGCAGTGCTTCTGCCTGGTGTGCTGCAGGGCTGGAGTCTGTAGGATTGGTGCTGGCATTGTTTGGGTCAGTTAATCCTGACAGGATGCTGGAAAGGAACTGGGGGGAAGGCTGGGGAAGGGAAGGGATGTCTGGAATGTGTAGGTTAAGACTCATCTCTAACTTGCTGGATTCTAGCAAGGTCTGGGGCTTGTAACCTGTGCTGGGAAGGAGGTGTGGTCATCCTGGTCAGTGTTTGTCTGCCTGAGAGGTTCCTGGAGCAGATGGGGCAGCAGTGCTCTGGCTCTGCTATGGACAGTCCTGTACCCTTCTCATGTGCCAATCTCTGAAGTGTCACCTCAGATGTCACCTGTGCTATGTGCTGGGAAGATGGCAACTCCTAGAGTACCATCTTCTGGAGAGGGTGGATAAGCTCTCTAGTCATGATGGGGGGGATTTTGCTTAATTGTTCTGTTTATATTCTCTTAGCATCAAGACTATTTAGTATTTCTATTTGTATCATTTCTGACCTCGCAAAACTAAGGAAAACCTTCATCCCTCCTTTTGAGACACAGCATCCACTAATTTTGATGCATACCAGCTTCTGAAGAGCCTTCCTTAGCTGCTAAGTGCTTTCCAGAGGTGTCTGTTGGTATAAGAATGACCCACAGAGATGTTCAGGCTGTGGCACAGTAGTTGCATTCCCTGGGCCCACTTGTGACAGTTTTCTGTTGTGCCTCTGGAGCTGGTGTGAAATCAAATGTCCTTTGGCAGCCTTAATTTAAGAAACAACTTGGCATCAATCCTCTGCCTTTGCCAGCCAGATGTTGATTCTCATGCCCATTTGCTGCTAGAAAATTTTAGGATAAATTGGACTGTTAAATATTTTGGCTTTCATTGATTTTCTGCCAGTATTTGTTTGAATGACTGCTCTGGTGCAGGAAGTCACACTGAATTCATCAGATTTTCTTGCAAGCTGGATTATAATGGTTTCCTTAGCATTGTACATGGCTATATTTCAATATAAAGAAAGTTTTGACACAGATGCTGAGTTTTTATTATCAACAGGCTTTGTGGTGTCAAGGAGTAGAAAAGAGTCATTGTTAATTGTGTCATTATACAGAGCCCTGATCTCAGGCTTGTAGAAATATGAGAGCAAATGGAGAGCAAGTTTCCTTTGAAATGTTTTGAAAAGGTTTATTAGCAGGGAAATTGATGTGGAAAGCCCTGAATGGGATGGCACAGAGTAAGGTATTGGAGCCAGTGTTGGCTGCTCCCTTTTTGAATGAGTACTTGCCAAGGAAAAGTATCACAGTTTTGCCTCCAATCAGAAAGGAATAATAACTGGACATGTGAATTAATTGTGTGTTGTTCAAATAGTTGAATTAAAATGTATTTTTTTCTTTTAGGTTGATTGTACTTGCTGTATTTTCTAGCAATTTGTTAAACTAATATGTAATTTTATTTTGTATTGTAAAGGGATGTTTTATTTGTAATGCTTTTCATAAAGTTTTGGGGAAATGCTAATGTTTATATTGGATAAATATATGGATAAATAAATATATAGATAAGTATATAGGCAAATAAATATATAGATAAATATATATATAAATAAATATATAGATAAATACAATGGTGAATAAAGGAAAATATATATCCTTTTAGCAATGGGGTTGCAGTGGATGCAGTCTAATCTACTATTAACTAAAGAAGGTAATGGGCTATCTTCTCTATTTAAAAAAATTGCAGCAAAAGATGTCTGAATACAAACCTGTGATATGAAATAATGACCTTCCTGCAGATCTGCATTCTCAGCTCCCAGGCAGCATTTGGAACAGAGCAGTGCTGCTCTGTCTGCAGAGGTTTCCAGCGTGCTCTGACAAATGCAGCCCAGAAATGAAGCTGGCAAGGCAGTGTGTGTTATTCTGCAGCTTGAAGGAGAGATGAGTGCTTCCTTTCATAGAAAATTTTAATATCAGTACTTCTGAGTGCAGTTTAACCACATAAATAATTTGCTTACTAGAAGTGCAGCATTGACTTTGTGAGCATTCTGAAATCACAGCTGACATTTCGAGGTGACAGCAGAAGTGCAAAGTACCTTTGGTGTCCACACAGCACCAGTGTCAGCAAAGAAATGCTCAGCCTGTCACAAAATGTTTGTCCTGGATCAAGCCTGAGCGCGCTTATTGACGTGTCACATTTTCAATCCTTGTGCTGCCTTTTCCCCGAGCACTTTCCCACCTCATGCCCCAAGCCTTTATTCCCTCACCGGAATAACATCTGCTCCTAAGTCAGAGTTTTCTGCTTTAGGTTTTTACAACGTGCCCTCTCGTGGTAAGCAGCAGTTTGTGCACACTGAATTTATTTATTTATTTGTGAAAATCTGTTACAGAACACAGATGTCATGGTTGTCTCTTAGTCCTCTGGGTAAGTGTCTTGAGTTCATACAGATAAATTTTCCTCTTTGACTCTTGTGTCATTACAATGATGGTTTTGCTGAGGCTGGAGGATGTGCCCCTTAGTGCCCAGGGGATGGTGTGAAATCCTCAGGAATTTGGGGTAATGAGTTTCAGCAGCTTCTAAAGTTGTGGCTGTGGTCTTTCACCTTGATTTAGTGGGATATATTATATCATCTGTCTATTTAGTCTATTAACTGGATTGCAAAGAAGCATTCATTTACTTTGAAAAGACGAAAGAAAAACCTGAAATGTGAAATTTTTATGTGCAGACTGTGACCCTACACCTCTGAACCTGTGACTGGTACTGTTCCATATGGCTTGGACCCCAGCTTTTAGGAAATGGGAGCACTTTTCTTTATGAAAGATAAGTTGCATCTTCCCAAGTCTTTTTTGTTATGCTTACCAGATAGTAATTCAGTTGAAGATATGAATACAAATAGGATTTTGGGAGCAAAGGAGCATCACTGTGACTAAAATTTGTAATTTTTGAGTAATACTCAAGTTAAAAAAACCCCAACAAACCCCCAAAAACTATCCTAAATGATAAAGTAATTATTGTTCTTAAAAGCTCTTTTTACATGAAACATGCAACCCATTCAGTGCAGACAATTTCTTCAGAATTATGCTAAAGAGGTTTGAACTTCTCAAACTTCTCCTTCGATGTCTTGTTAATTTGTGCCCAAAATGTGTAATTTGACTGACTCATCAGAGAAGATGCTAACCTAGAAAAAGAGACTGTTTGCACAGGCTGAACAGTGAATCACCAGTATCTGAGCTATCAAACTTGAAGCACAAATGCTAGATGGGACAAATACTGATTATTTCAGTCTAGGACAGCTAAAAATTAGAGCTTTCTCTAAACTTTTTAGAGCCTAGCTGGGACCTTGCGAAGTCAGTTGGAGATGAGTTGAATTAATTTGCTCACACGTAGCTGCAGAGCAAGGCTGTTTGCATTAATAGTGGCAGTGTGACTGGTTGGTGATGGAAGAGGTCATATCTGCAGTAATGTGTGCTGGAGCATAAATTGAGTGTTGGAGATGAAAGGGAGGCTCAGTAACTTGCTACTGTTGTGGAATTTAAGAAATTTGCACTGCTTCCAGCTATCTATTTAAAAGTCAATGACTGGAAACCAAATTACTCCTTGGCCTTAAAGGCACCTTTGAGTAATTTTTCATGAAGTGATTAGATAAGGGAAGGGGGTGAGCAAGAGATGATAAATATTTGTTCTGATTTATCTCATGAATTGTACTTGCAAGGTGTAATACAACCAGAAGTTCCCTTTGAAGAGGAAGTATTTAAATGCGAGTATTACAAATTATCCATTGTTATAATGAAAGCTTCTCTCAGAAGTTAAGAACAGTGTGAAAGGCAGGAGCCAAACCCATCTGGAGACACAAATTAGTGATCACATGCTGCTTGCTGTAATTCTGACAAGGCTATAATCATAAAGGGTGTTTGGCAAGGCAAAATCCCTGTTGCAAACTCAGGGTTAATACCACCCATAAACACTGAAGAGAATGCTGCACAGCACACTTGAACATGGGTGTGCCTGTCTTGGCCCATATGTGTTTTAAATGTGTGCTCACATCCTGTATGCTGTGCTCTCTAGAGGAGTTACCCATATTTAAACTCCTACTTCAGGGAAAAAAGGAGGTAAATCAAAGTAACTTCTTGATCTTTGAAAACAAGATGAGCTGTCTGATGTTTACTGTGTAAGGACATGGAACAAGTAATATGGAGATTTGTGGTGAATTTCTGTCTTAGAGGAACATTTTCCAGCACCTGTATCCTGGAGCTACTCAGGTTGGGGATTTGGGAGAGGTGAATCATGAATACTTCCCATGTACTGGAAACCTCATGTATTAAGGACTTTTTCCTGAAGCATAAATCTAAGATTATATTTGTATTAAATTCATGAGGAGCAGAAGAAAATACTTGCTAGTTTTACTGGCAGAAGAGGGGGGATCTGTGCTCTTTGTAGGAATGCAGACCTGTGATCTGTGCGCAGCTGAACAAGGCATTCAGACACAGTGGTAACAGGAGAACCTGCAATTGAAAGGAGGGTTTGTCAGGGGGATTAAATGACCACTTGTTAACTAATCGCACAAGTGTCTTTCATCTGCTCCTGGCTGTAGGCAACACAGAAACATGCTTTCTATTAAATCTGAGGCACCAGCTTTCATTGTTATCATCCTTTTTTTTTTTTTTTTTTTTTTTTTAGTTTTTTTCCCCCCATTCTAATGGGTGATACTGGATTTCATTATTTTAGTGGTATGCATGCCCAAAGTTTCTATGTCCCTGCCAACAAAATTAAATCTCCTTTCAATTTGATATAATTTTAACATATGTGAGGGTTTCTATATTGGTTATTTTTAAAATAGCTTATTTTTATACCTTTTTAAAAAGAAAGTGAAATTTAACTCCGTGGAACTGCTTTATTTGTGGTTTCTTGAGTGGTATATTTATTTGTTCTAAATGAAGATACTGGCCAATAAAATGGGTTTTCTCAGTGGTATTTAAAGCTATTCTGCAGATCTCTCATCTTTAGGGTCTTTATTATTTTTATTACTATCATGTGAACAATGCAATAATGTGTATTTCTGTCATATGGTATTGGGACTTTTTGTCTTTTCATCTTGATCTCCCATGACTCAAATGACAAACCTAAATAATATTTTGATTTCCTTTTCTAGTCCTAGTCATCTGTAATAGGTTATCCCAGACTTCTGCCCTCAGACTTCATGTTTTGGCCATACTGTTTGCAACCAAATGAAGGGACCACCTGATTTTAATGGACAAGATAATCCTATGGGCTACACAGTCAGATTAGATGTTAAAATCTTTGGTTGTTTCTTGCATCAGGGGAACAGGTGATGATCTAGTGTTGACGATCTCTGTGTTGCAGGCACTGGTCAGTGCCCTGTGCAAAGTGTTCTTGCCTATCCTCCCTCATCTCTTGGGGATGCTGGGAAAGTTTTTTCACTTTTCTGTGATTTTTCTACTCATGACACAAAGTACAAGGTGAATTCAATTGAAAGTCCAGTGAGAAAGGGGCAGATATTTGCTGAATTAAAAGGACTCCTGCATGTGATGCTAGGGAACTTTCCCTAAGGTGTGTTTCTTTACATGATTGAGTCCCAACATTAGCTCAGCAAAACAGGTCTTGTTTGCCTTGGGTGCCAGTTCATCAAACTATATTAAGTAGGTATTTACACTTCTCCCGGCTGAGAAAGGCATTCAGGCGTGTAATTAGGTCCTATCTAAATCAGTGGGATTTAAGTACAAGCCTCAAGTTAAACATGTTGAAATGCTCTGCTGAGCAGGGAGGGGTTGCTGGGTGGAGGGGCAAGGCCCATCTGTGTTTTCCATTTTGGGCAGGCGAGTGTGATGTGAGAAGCCAGGTGTAAAAGCAGCCCCTTGCCAGCATCCTCCTGCTGTGCTCTCTGCTCCGGAGCATTCCCAGTCCTGCCAAAACAGCTGTTTATTTGGGGGGAGGAGGAGGGGTTGTGGTTTGGTTTTGGGTTTTTTCCTGGCCCTTTATCCCTTGTGTCTTGGCCTTGGTGAAACACAATCCTGAAACAGGAGTGGAGCCAGCCCAGCAAAGGCTTCAGCTGGCACCAGCCTGGTACTCTGTGACACCCAAGCTTTCCCTAGCCTGGGGCTGGCACTCACATTGCTGCCTTGCTGAGGAGCAAAAGCCTGACTAGACCATTTTGACTCCATCCAAAGTAATGGTACAGCTATTATAAATATACCCCTGCTGTGCCCTGCAGGGTAACACCGTGGTAACACCAGGGGAGATAAAGAATGGACTATCAGCAGTATAAGGCATCTTCCTCCCACTATCCCCTGTTTGCATTAGTTATAACCAGTGTAATTGTATTGATTTAAAATACACCACATTAAAATCATCCCTCCCTTTGGTATAATTATGCACCACTTTATGGGGGCCTTTAAATCAAGGTAAATCTTAAAACTAAAAGAGTGTTGGGCTTGATCTTTTATTATGATTTAAAAAATAGTGAAATAAACTCTTAGGGGAGTGGGGTGGAGCCTGAAAGCAGCTGTGGGAAATCTGAATCAATGTTTCAGGTTTTTTTTTTTTTGTTTTTTTTTTTTTTTTTTTTTTGTTAGCTGTGATTTAACCCTTCACTGGATATCCATGTCCTGGTTTCTGACTCTGTTAATGGACTTAGTCTGCTGTTGCTTTTTAGGCCACAAAAGCTGAGAAAAGATGAGTAAACACCATTGCTTTCACAGGAGAGAAAAACTCAGGATGGCAGAATTACAGCAGGAGCTGGCGTTTCCCCTCAGCCTTGTGGTGTGGTGACCTTGTCCCTCTGCCACCTCTCCACCCTTTGCCTCCTGAGCAGGACAAGGGGAGAGAATAAGACCAAAAAGCTTGTTGGTCAAGGTGAAGGCAGGGAGATTGCTCACCAGTTACTGACACAGGCAAAACAGATTCAGCTTGGTGAAAAGTCCATAGAGCCAGTCAAGCCAGGTTTGGATAGTGAGAAGCTAAGCCAAATTCAAAGAATTCTTCCCCAGGCTCAGCTTCAGTCCATCATTCCTGAATCCTCTAAGCCCTGCTCTCCCCAGGGCATGCCCAGTCCATCACAGCTCTTCCCTCCTCCCCTCTGGAGGCTCCTCTTGGGCTGCAGTCCCTCCAGAGCTGCTCTAGCATGGATCCATTGCAGTGAGCTCAGTTTTGGAGTCACTGTGCACCCTGTACCTAATGAATGTCTCCCTCTAGGTCAAGTGGCTTCTCATTTTGGAGGCTGAAGCCATCTGCTAGATTTGCTGTTGAGCTTGGCCTTACTGTTGGGCCACTGCAGTCCTCATTATCTACATCCCTGTGGCATTAAGAGCAAACAAAATAAGCTGGAACATTTCAAGTCGTGTGTTTGAAATAGTTTAAATTTTACCCTACATGCAGATATTAAAACGCTTTGGTATTTTTTTTAATAACAGTTTCTTCCCAGGGTTTCAGCACTTTTCTTTTATCTCCTTTATTCTCATTTTCACCTGTCTTTTGTGCAACCTTTCCACTCATCAAAGCCTTAATGAGATTTAAAAGTGAGCCTGGTTAGTAGGGAAAGAAGTAAGTGTTATAGGGGTCATTCATGAGTGGCTGAACAGTTTTGAATTCAGATTTCTTTAAGCAACTATTTTGAATTACAAATTCAAAGAAGAGGAAGAATTAAAAAAAAAAATAAAAAAAATAGAGAGGCTACAGGAACAGAAGACCTGCCTGATCCCTGAGCTGGATCTGCCCATGAGCTGTTAGTCCAGCTCAACCAAGAGATTGCCTGAACTGTTCTGGACTAATATCCCTTCATAAAAATATAGACTATATCCTCTCCAATTAAGCAGTACAGTAAAAAGGAATTGTATATTTATCTGCTTCCAGCGATTTAGGTATTTTTTTATTCCCAGCTAACTAGTGTGGAGGTACCTTCATTTTTCTCCAGAAGATTCTCTGTGGCACAAGACCTTTGAGATCTGGAAATGCTTAATAACCTCAGCCTACAGTACTGCCTTTTAGCTGAATTTAACTTGCAGCATAAGGTTGTAAATTGGTTTGTGAATATTTCATTCAGAAGAAAGTATAGCTCTGTAGTAATTTCAGCTGCTGGAGGATGACCTACCAAGGAGGGTCCCCGACTGTTGTGTTGGTGATATTTCCTCCCCTTGCTGAAGGAACATTTCCTCTGTTTAATATGGTGCAACTTCAGTTTGCACCTGAGAGATGAGGAGAAGTCAGTGTCTCCACAAAGAGTCTCACGTCAGGCATGAGCCTGGCTGGCTGGGTGAGGTAAGTTTTGGGGGCATCAGGGCCACAGCAGTCCTCTTGAAATAGCATCTTCTCTGTGGTGGATCCTGGGGATTCTTCCACTGCTGCAAAGAAGCATTTCCCACTTGTTTCATGTCTCTTCCCTCCAACACTGCCAGTTGCTCCTGACAACAGAGATTCAGCTGCAGAGACGGGCGCTGGGCACTGCCTTGGCTGCCAGCTTGGGACTGCAGCTTTTCCTCTGGTGATCAAAATTAATTTTACTGGCACTGTCAATGGGCGGGACATTTCCCAGTGCATTATGAGAGGGATGAGGTGATGTTTGCCAGACAGTAAAGGTGTTTCAGGTACCTGTGCACTGACCTCTCCAAACCTTATTTTAGTTATACTAGCACTGGGTCTGGCTCTTCCATATAGGTGCAGATGCACACTGTGTATTCTTTTTGTTGTGCCTGTTTATGTACTGTTCAGATTTTTGGTTTGAATTGATGCTCCCTTTTACCCATATATCCTTCCTTTTGCATTTAGTGACATGGTTTTGTGCTGGGTTTCTTCTGGATCATTTTTGCTGCTGTTTGAGGGGGCGGGGATAAGTCATATGGATGGTTAGGCTCAGATTCTTTTTCTGTGAATTTCTTTTAAAATAAGCTGAAGTTGAAGCAAGTGCAGAAAAACTTTGCCTTTTCATCAGCTACATGAGCAGCTGTGTCTTGAGGAACTGGGTTCTGCTGATGTGTCCACTCCTGCCTTTCAGGATGAATGATGAGTGGTGTATAACTGAAGGCAACAGCATCAACTCTTTATATTTGGTTGCACTCATAAAACTGTGTGTTATTCCCCCTCTATTTTTTTGCATTTTGCTGACAGCTCTTGATAAAGATGATGTCAGTAGGAAGTGAAGGTGCAAACACTGCATATCTTTAGAATTATATAGAATGAAAGGCAGTGTTGTTTATGAACAAATAACGTTGTTCCTCATTTATTTTGAGACTTTGACGAATCATCCAAATGGGAGAGACTTTGTATAAACTGTCTTGGGCTGTTATTGACATGACCTAGTGGACTACAACCACGAACCATCAATAATTTTACTTATTTTTGACAATGTGAATGAAAAATGTTTTCTGGTATTACATTACAAGATGCAGTGATTAGAAGTAATAGCCTTGGCATAATTTCATGGGTGTAACCCATGAGTATAAACATAAAAATATGCCTGATGTTGAAATGTGGGCATGCTGAAAGTGTGGCTGTGTGCTGGGATCTACCCCAGGGTCTCTTTTGTGTACCCACAGCTGTCTGAGATTGGGAAGAAAGAGTTTGGCTGATTTTCCTCAGTGTTGCTGCCATGGAATTTCCTATGGGTCATGTGTGCATCAGAGGGATGTCTGGCAAGAAGACTCAGCCCTTTTCCTGCCCATTGCCACATTTTGTTCCTTCCTGGCTGCAGTTCTCTGTTCTCACAGTGTTGGTGATGCCTCTCCAGCCCTTCCTGTCGTAACCCCAGGGGGAACCGCTGGCTCAGAGCAAATTTAATAAAATCTGTGCCCACCTAAAGGTGGGGGGACCCCTGTGCAGATCCACTTTGCAGAGAGGGGCGTGTGTTGAGGGAGCAGCCCAGGGTCTGCAGGGGAGGTGGGGGGAGAGGGAAGCTGAGAGGTGGAGGAGCTGCTGGGGCATGAGGACCCTCAGCTTTCCTGGGGTGGCAGGAGCAGCCACATCCAGAGCCTCAACACCACAGCTTGCTGGCTGGATGCTCTTGTTCTTCTATTTCTGTTGGCTCCATCTCGCTGAGAATATGGGAAGTTAAAAATCCATTAGCTGATTCTGCCATAAACCCAGGCTTTTCCTGTTCTTGTGAATCTTACACTAGGGAGGCAAAAAAAAGCTGCCTGAACTCGGTAAATATCACTTTAATAACACCGTAATAACAAATAACCCTATCATTTTATATCAACAATTTACGCTTCTTATATTTTTTAGACTCTGGACCAAGAAAGTGTAGTAATAACTGGTGTCAATTTAAATAAAGGAAGGACATAATCATAACCTTTGAAATAACTGGAACTTTTAATGTACTTTGCAAATATATTCTTTGAAAGGTTATGCTAGTGCTTTAGCTAGACATGGAAATTTTAGTGTCTTTCTCCCCATAATTTCTTCAGCAGCATTTTCTTTTTATTAGTATAATTATTGCAGGTTAGCACTGCTATCATTTTCTCTTTTCATGGCTCTGTAGCATGCTATTATTTTCAGGAAGCAAAAAATAGGTGTCTTTTATAGTGCCATTACTGCTCTTCAGCCTTTAAATTTCCTATAAAAAGCTAGTTAAGGGGTATGATCCTAGTGTTAAAATTGCTCTCCATGGAATGCAATAAGATGATTTATAACATAAATATAAACCCTTAATAGGCACCCAAAATGGCAACCCTCTGAGATTTAGTAGCCCCAGTACTAAGCTTTTGATCACTTTAACAGTACATTCACAGAATTTTTATGCAGAGAGGAAAATTTATTTCCTTAGCAATGGATCTCTGGGCATCGGCTTGTCCGTGTTTCATTCTGTTGCCCTGGAATTTAGGTAATTTATTGACAGTATTGAGATGTAGGGAAGGCAGTCCTGGGGGTTTAGGATGTCAGCAGTGAAAATTCAGATCAGTTTAGAAGGGACTGAAGCTTTTCATGCACAAAAGGATTTGGTGTTTGTTACCCACACCTGGGAATTTGTTGCTGTGAGTGGCACCAGTTGGCAATGCAGTAGCTGTTGGAGCTGTGATGGCCATAACAAAGCAGCCTGAAGCTTTGGGGCTGTGATTTTTGGTGGTCAATAATTTCTGACTCATTGGTCATGTTTTCCCAATAGTTTTTAGTGGTTCTGCACCACAGCATAGCTGCAGCTCTCTTCCCCTGCAGCTCTGCATGACTTAACCATTCATCTGCCAGGGCAGGTTTCTGTTCCCTCCTCTCCTGTGCAGAAAGGTATCTGGCCAGCTCATTTCTTTCCCTGCCAAGGAAGGGAGTATTTATTTTTAGTTATTTGGGTTTATCTGACCTTTCTCTGAGGCTCCATTTGGCTGCAGCAAGGTCAGGGTCAGAAGGCCTTGGCAGCAGAGCAGTCGCTCTGTTATCACCCACCTACAAGTAATGAATTACACTGTTCTGAGTTGGTAATAATTAGTTCCCAAATGACCTTTCTCTGGGTCCTCTCTCAAGTTTCAATGCAGCAACACAGAGCTGAGTCTTTGGTCTGAATCTGAATCATGTCATTATTTTTAATGCTGAGGAATGTGTTTGTGCTACCTGTTGTGCCTTTGCCCTGTCCATCTACCTAGTCCTCTGCAATATGTAGGGCTGGACACTCATCCCCCAGGGCAGGAGCTTGGCAACCAGTAGTTGGGGGAAAAAAAAACCCACAAAGATCTGGTTTCACAAAACATGTGGCAGTATTTAACATGGGAACATTTCAATACCAAACGTTTCCAGATTTCATCAGAAATTCAGGTAACTGACCTCATTTGCTGTCAATATTTACTCAAACAGCTGAGAAACTACTTGCTCTCTGAGCTGTTGGAATATTAATTTGACTGCAGATAATGTTCAGTTTTGCTGTTTCCCTTTGGCATTTCTTTATTTGCTACCAGTGAACCACTAACTTCCCACCCTTAGCCAGGGCTTAGTACTTAGATGAGTGTTAGTCTATACCTAAGGTTGGAGTCATGACTTTTTTAGCCATGATATTTTTTAGCCTTTGGAGGAAGCAAATGTTAGGAAACTATTTTTCTCCCCACGCAGCTGTGTTCAGAAAGCTGCTAGTGAAAGCTATTGATGCTAAAATAACACTGAATTTTTAAACAAGTGCTTCATCCTGTTATACACAATATGGTGTTCTTTTAAAGTTATGAAATAAAGATTCTTTTCCAGCTTTTATTACTGGCATACCATGAAACCATAGAGACGTATAAGCTTGTTTGGCTGTGCCATAATCTTCAAGCTAATTGCTAAGATAACATAGCTGCAATGTAGAACCTGCAGCAATTCTGCAAGAAAGTTTAATTGTTTGATGTTTTAGTTTTCTATCCCATTTCAATTGCTGCTGTTTTTTTCTGCAAGTCTGTGTGTCATGTTTATAAAGCCATATCAGAATATTTTCCGTTTTCCTTTAAGAACATTGTTTTTATTACTATATTTCTGGTATAAACAGTGCATTCATCACCAGGATAGTCTCATATGCCAGCTCAAGAAATTAAAAGCATCTGGGAAAGATCAGCTAAATGCTCTGACCTGTCCCTTTCAATTACTTTACATTTTATATTTTCCAGTATACCCAAGGCCAGAGTCACATGTATTCAATGTCTAAATGTTTGTTTTATTCTGAAATGAGGAGAGGGAAGTCTTTTTTTAAGACCCCCCATTTAACAGTCAAAGCTGGCTTTGTTATTCCTTCTCTATATGCTGGAAGTGGGATTAAGATGTCCCTGCTGTGCCCTTTGAGTCCTGACCTCCCAAAATCAGGTATCTCTGGGACAGACAGGGTGCAGAGGGAGGGCTGAGGTGTGGATTTGTCCAGGACTACCTGGCACACTGGCAGCAGGGTCAGGATTGTCATCGCTGTGTCTCAGCTGATGTGCTGAGTGTTGTGTGTCAGGTGCAGTGCAAGGGAGCCCAGTTTGGGGGGCTGATGTCACCAGGAATGGCATTCTGCCCCAGATTTCATGGGGACCTCTCAGGGATGATCAAGTAGCGAGCTGGGAAAGAATACAACCTTTAAAAATCTCCGTGAAAAACTTTTCAGAAGTGGTGGCAAATATGAAGGAAATGCCAGTGCAAGGTTTCTCTGGAAAACATTCAGATAATTCCTATATGGCTATGAGCATTTCTGCCAGCCCAGCACCAAGCAGATAAGTCACTCTGTTCCTTGTCCCAAATGTATGCATTTTAAATGGGAATGTCACACTCCAGATCCAAGTCCCCAGACTGTATCAGGTTTCCCGTGACACTGAAGTGTTGCTGTGCAAAGAGTCGTGTGTCACCATCATGTGTTAATGACACCTCTCAGTGTGTAGGGTGACTTCAGACACAGCAGCTCAGTGTGTGGGTTAGCAGAGCTCTGCAGGAAGGAATGAGCCCCTCTACTTAATGGGGGGATGAGGCAAAATCTCCCCTCTGCAGGGGAACCAAGAGGTGCTGCTGAGAATGAACAACTATGCTTGTGCTGTTTCCTAACATCAGAGCCTGTAACGTTGGAATAAATTTTGCTTTTCTTTCTGTGTCATGTTGAGTTGAGCCAACAACATCTGTGTCAAATTTCTATCAAATATGGTTAAAACCTGTCAGTTTTGAGCCCTTGTGCATCACACATCTGTAACAGGAAGGGGTGTTTGAGCTGAAGTGAGCCAGGCAAGCAGCGTGAGCTGACATTATACTGAAATGGATAAAGGAGACACTTTGTTCTCCTTGTGCTTTGGGGCACTGCTGAATCCATATCTCATAAACCTTTGCTCATTGTTGTGGGGTTGCCTGATGTCTGCTCTTTGGGAGAGAGTGGGCAGTCATTTGGGTACAGACAATTCTGCTCTGATGTTATCTCATGGTGCAAACCTGTGGGGAAAATAAAATGCATCAGCTCTGATCAGGTAAGTTGAAGAATGTCCCTTGAACTTGGAGACACTCTGGAAAGACCTGCCAGTGCACCTTTGTCAGAAAACCTGTTAAAATACCATGATCTGGTTATCTCTTGCTTTCTTAAACACAGGAGAGAAATTTGTCTCTGAAGTGCCTTCCTTGCAGATAAAGGTACTTTAAGAAAATCACATTAAAAGATATGGGGTGCAGGGAGCTCTCACAAATTTCCTGCGCAGTGAAGCTGAACTTCCTTCAGTTTAATTATTAAATGCGAGATGGTTTCCTTACAGAAAGGGAAGCATAAATACTGCAGAACTGAGTGTTTTGGAGATACTTTGATTAGATTGATGGATGCCTATTCCTTTCAACTTAAACCAGTGCTCTACCCTAAAAGCCCATGGCATAATTAAAATTCAATTAAAATCTTCCAGGAGAAGAAATTTCATAGATCTTTACCTGAGAAAGCCAGGGAGCCAGAATAGGTCCTTTGGATATATTAGATATTTCTCCTTGAATCTCCATAATTTTTTATTTATGTGCATTAAGAGTTCAACCCTAGACTTACTAAAGTTTTCTTCCCTTGCCTCTAGTAGCAGGATTGGAATGCATTTTGAGGAGGAAGAGGGGAGGAAAAGGAGGGCACAGTTTTTGTGGAATGAAATGTGGCCATTAAAAGTTCTCATAGTTTCTTGGGCATTTGCACTTTGTTTGATTTGGATGGATTCCCATTGCTGCTTGAAGATGTCAGTAAAGAGCTGCAGTGTTTTACTGATGCTTTCTTTTTAGTGTTGTGGGTTTTGTCCCTCGTGGAAGCTTTATACATTAATACCTTTTTTAAATGAGTATAATCCATCTATGACTGCAGCTGAGGACTTCATGGCAGCTGTATGGATTCTGCCTAGATCCCTGTGGATTTCAGATGATTCCAGGCTTATGGGTTCGTTCCTATTTACTGCAGAGACTTGCACCAAAAACATTTAATACCTGAGCAGAGCCCCAGGGGTCTGTTCACATCTAATACAAATTGATCCAGGTGGAAAGGAACTGCAGATCTGCACTCAGATGTGAGTGCAACACGGGGGAAATGAAAATGAAAATGCTCCCTGAAATTTCCCCTGAACACCAGTCTGGGATTCAGCCCAGAGCCAAGGGACACTCACTTGCCTGTGCACATCTCCCACCTGTGCCTCCTGCCAGGGCTGGGTTTAGATCTATGAGTTCTGTGTGAGACCCCAGGGCAGGAGAACTGCTCCAGAACTTGTGCCATGCTCCCGTCCCAGAGAGCTTTCCCTGGGCAAAGGAGGACCCTTAGGGTGTGCTGGTGTTTTGGATGTTAACTCCCTTCTCCTGATGCCTGGGGGATCAAACGACTTCAGTCCTTGAGCAGGGGGTAATTATGGGAAGTGTTGTACTCCAGTGAGCTTGTATCTGGTAAGAATGTTAATCACGTTGCTGTATTTGGTATAAATATTTACATCTCAACTGTTTTAATTGGAAACTACTGTTGATTTTAAAAACATTCTACACAAGTGATGTAGCATCTTTGCATGCCTAATAGGAGGAACTGGTTTCGTGTGTGATTTAGGGTACTAAATAACACATTAAGTTATGCAGAGCAAAATGTAAATGTGTGTTTCTTATTTATGTTTTTCAGGTAAGAAATTGCATTCCGTTAAGCAAGGCTGCCTGAGGGAGTTGACAGATGCTGGCTCTGTGCATTCATTTGTAAGCTACCAAATCATGCAAAGTATTCTAGCATTAATCCTGTTTGATATTTTGGCAGCTTTCTGAATTAAATTATTGCTTTTAAAATATCCAAACAAAGTATTTCCTCAAAATTCTGTTGTTATATTCCTTCCCTTTGCAAAACTGTTTTTTAAATACTATCTAATCTAAAGAATAGTTTCTGGTCCTTCCATAGGCCTGCATGTTTTTCAGTGAATAATATGCAAATTTTGCCTGATTACTCTAGGTCTTTCTGATATCTCTCAGATAATCAGTTGCATGGATATTTTTTTTAAATAAATGTCATAAGAGGCAGTCTGCATCTTGAGTAAAATATTTAAGTATTCCCAGATAGTATTTTATCTCCACATTGATATATTCTCCCCCAGGATCAAGGCTTAATTTTGCCTTCCCTTTTTTTTTTTTTTTTTTTTTTCTTCTTTTTGGGTTCCTCTCTGCAGTAAGCAATATAAAATGCATAAAACTTACAGCTAGGAAGTCTACCAACTACAATCAATAACTCTGAATTTCTAGGGTAAATTAAATGAAAGCAATATACATGATTCTCCCTCATTACACAGGAGAGGAACAGAAAGCTAGAAACGTGATCTGGTTCTTGTAGATACTTGATGAAAAATAATACAGCTTTGCAGCAAGATAGCCACCAGGAGTCTAAAATTGATTTTCTTCATTATAGCTGCTTGAAATTTGCATTTTTCATATCAAGAAACTTTTACAGTGGGAGGCATTTTTCCTTCTGAAATAGTTTCTTTGGTAAGACAAGGAGAGAAACGATTTTATGCAAACAAAAAAACCCTCAAGTGTTACTTTAAGAAGGCAAAGCTACTGTCCATCTTTGCCATGAATACAGCGAGGCACAGGTGCAAGAGAGTTAATTCAAGTCATTAATCCTAATATGACTACATTTCCTTGCCTTTCAGCACCAAAAGGGTTGTTTGAAGGAGGTCACTATTTTATCTCTGGAAGTAGATGGAGAAAAGGTGCCTTAAAATTGCAATGTGGGGCCCTGGTTCTGATTGGGCTCCAAAAAGGAGCTGTTTAAATACTGCATTTTAATGGTGATTATTTTCATCAGGCCTTATCTAGAGCATGACTCATCTCATGGGAGCCAAAGTGGATTTCAGCTGTGTGGTACAAGCTCACATGCAAGAGCCTTGGGCAGCACTTGGGGCTCCATCCCACTGCCACATGGCGTTCCCTGTGCTGGAACAGCTCTTCCAAGCTGTCCCTGGTGGTGTGTCTGTGGTAAAGGGAGCAGCTACACTGGCTTTTGGACTGAGCTGTGGGTTAGGCACAAGTGGAACCCTCAGCTGCCCATCTACTTGGTTGCAATCTGTTCCCCTGCAAACAGGGACTTTTGTTGGGTGATAGATGTTGAGAATGGCCACCAGTCTTTTTAATGGTATGGGCAAGCCTTATTATTCTTAGCTGAACATAAGGCTGGAAAATATTTGGCAGGAAGATGCCTTTGCATTTTAATTAATCAGTGGTTTTTTTTGCTATTTTTCCTGGAAACAAATTGAACCCTGTGCACTTGGTTGGCTTTGACAGTGGAGAGCAATTCCACAGCAGAGCCCACAATTTACTCCTTAGTTTCAAAATAGAGCCCTGGACCTGGGCAAAGAAGGTTATATGGGAGTTATGCTGGTTTAGAATTTGCCCTGCATCTTCATTTTGTTTCCCTGCATGAAGCTTTCAGCCAACAGAGATGGCCCTGTAGTATCATAAAAGGGATGGATGTGAATGTTTTTGTTGAAGACGTTAAACCCAGATTTATGTATCTGGAAAATTGGGTCTGCTATCCAACTGATGCAGTGTGTGAATTTTCAAACTGCAGGCTCTGCTGTAGAGATTCCTCTTGCCCCTTTCAAACTGTTTCCTCAGAAGGAGAAGTGCCAGCATAATTTGAATATGCATAAACTGTGGAGGAAATGATGATAATTAACAGCAGGGTGGCCAATTTTGAAATCCTGTATTTATCCTTCTTTATAGGTCTTTTTTTATCATTCTCACTTTCCATCAGGCTGGAAAAGATTTCTCTTAGTCCATGGCTGAGGAAAAAAAAATTCTCTGAGGTTTTCTTGCAGAAAAGAGAGAAGGTGATCTAGGGAAGCCAGAGCCTAGTCCTACTATTTGTTAAGTCAGCTCCAAGGTTGTTACATATTTTACCAGTTCTAAGGTCTATAGAGTATAGCTCATCCAGAAATACTCCAGACTTCTGTAGGACAAAATCAGTACAATAGAAATAGGTTCCTCTTCCTTCATTGTCCATGCTGCTGCCTTTAGATTTAACACAGAATTTCATTCCTATGCTAAGTTTCATATGGAATATTATCATCATTAATTCATTTTTGCCATCATGTAGAATTTGAATCAGCTGGGAACTTCAGTCTTTCAATTCAAAACATAACTTAAATCCATAAGGAATTGCAGTTGTTGTTAATGACTCTCATATAATTAATTTCTTCATGAAACAGAATGAATGCATAAGTGTCTCAGGTACTAAATGGCCTGTATTCTTACAATGCAATTTCAATTTTAATTTAATTAAACTGTGGGATATCTCATTGGGAAACATTATATGTGAAAAAGAACTTACTTAATGTGAAAGACAAAGTGCTATTACTCTTGCAGTGATAAAACCTAAATCAGATGGAAGTGGAAATCTAAATCAAGTGGAAGACTAGTGCAGAGCCAGTAATCTCAGCTTAAAATGAGACACTTTGCAGTCAATAATTTAATCTCATTTGTTTTCAGACCAGTCTTATTTTAAAAGTGGATTTTCTTTCATTGCTTTGTGTTCCTGTGCAGAGCAAGTTGTGGCATCTGAGGTGGCTTACACAAGGCTCCTGATTTTGTTCATTTATTGCACTTTTGTACAACTGTAAATCTACTCAATAAACACTCAGCTGGCCATGAATCTCTTAAACTCAATAGATGGCAGTGGTTTACACAGTTCTTGCCTGTTGTCTTTGCCAAGGGGATTACTGTTCTGCAAAGGCTTGTGAGAAAATATGTGAGCTTTTGTATGTGCAGTGGTCTGTATGTTGTGGGCTACTGTGGGTTTTTTGGGATTGTTTGTTTTAACACATGCACTGTAATTTAGTGTTTTCAGAACATATTGTCTTTATAACTGTATGTCCTGTGTACTACTTGTGCTTGTGACAAATACCATCAAATTATTTGCATTGGAAAGATTCCTGGGGGATTGTATAGTTCAGCCTCTTGCTCAAAGCTGGGACAGCACTGACTTTGTACCAGCTTGCTCAGGGTTTAGTCTACACCTTCAAGGACAGAGATTCCTCATCTCCCCTGGCCTCCTGTACCAATCCCTAATTATAGCCAGGGGAGTGTGTCTAGAATTTCCAGTCCAGACAGTCTTTCCTCAATGAAGGGCATGGCTGTGTTCTCTGTAAGCCCTACGTTGGCACTTGATGGCTTCTGTCAGCCCCGCAAAGGCTTCTCCTTTCCTCAGCCTCTCCTCACAGCTTGCATGCTCCAGTGCTGACCATCCTGGTGGCCTCAGGAGGACTTCCCCAAGCTGCTCAACATCTTTCTTATACTAGGAGAGCCTCAAGATTGGAGGCACAATTCCAGCTGTGGTTGAAAGAGCTGAGGAAGGGGAATAATGACTTTCCTTGATCAAGTGCCTCATACACTTGTTGTTGCAGCCTTTGGATCCTGGCACCCTTCACTGCTGGTAGGGCTCACGTGCTGCCAAGTGCCCACCTGGATCCCAGGTCCCTGGGCAGTGTTTGCACAGATGTGGTCCTAGACAAAAGTTTGCAGAACGCTGTTTTTTACTAAGCAAGGAAAACACTGCATTGACGTCTTAAAACTTTAACTCGCATTTGCCCTTGCCAAAAGAGTGAGCCACCTGCTATTAATTAAAACCAGCCTACTACAGCTAATGGCTAAAACCCAATTCAGGCCTATGCATCTTCTATTTTAACCATTCATGTGACTCTCCTGGCATCCTGTGTCTTTAAAAGGCCAAATTCAATGCTTTGTCTTGACTCCCACAGGCTTTGAGCTGTGCCTAAAACATTTCCTTTCAGTCAAAAGCTGTCCAACTACTGCTTTCTAGGCTGCCCACACATGCAATGAAAGAGCCATGTGGGGGCATTAGAGTGAATTAGAATGAATTAGAGGAGCCAGGTTTTATAAAGGCTGGAGGAAATGCAATGTAAATGGTAGTGACAGAGAGGAACTGCCAGTTCCTTCAAGCTGAAATCTTGTTTACGTCTTTGTGTGCGTGCTTTTCCTTTTTCACAGAACGAACTGCCTCTATGCCCTTCCTCACAGCTCAGTGCTGTCTTTGTCTAGCAAGTCACTTGTCTTCACTTGTGAATTATATTTATTTTCATCCAAGTCACCTTTCTCAGTTAATACCAGATTTTCCACTGCTGACGTTAGTGGGACCCTTTCCTCTGTCCTTTCTCGTTCCCAATTTGCACTGCTTTTCTTGCCAACACAGACCTTAGACCCCAGGCACCATTTTCTTTTCCCATCAGGTACAGTTTAAAAAAAGAAGCTGTCATTTAAACTCCTGGCTTTTAAAATAACTTTCTGCTAGAACTGTGAGGTCCAGCTGATTTCTAGCACTTACCTTTTCTTTATATAATTAGAAGTTTAGACACAAACAAAGGTTTATTTCACAAACCCAAATCCAGATCTTTACAAAAAGGAAGCCGAGGACTGGTAGAAATACTGCTGCTTGTGGTAGCCAAACTTTAAATTTATTTATCTTCTGACAGGGCTGCAATAAGAACTGAACCTTTTAAATGGTGCCTTACTATTTTCAAAGTACTCTGAAGTAGTTTATGAAAAAGCTGTGTTCATAGGGGTTGGCATTGTGGCTGCAGGCAATACTAACAACTGTTCAAAAGCCACAACAAATGGCAGAACTTGGGGTGTTTTTGGATGAAGGGTCCTTGGGCCAGCACCCTCTCCTTGGCTGTAGCCATTCTGTTTAGTTTCACATGGGCAGCAGTGCTGAGCTGTTGCCATTTGTTTTCCCCTGTGCCTAGGGAATATTTAACTGTAGGATGTGTGGGTTGATCTCCTCCTGCACATTTCTTGTGTTCTGGGAATTGTTTGATTCCCAGGAGACCGAGTGTGCCAGTGCATCCTCTGCTGTGGCCTGCCTGAGTGCTTCCAACACTCCTGAGAGTCACCTTTTCTCATTCATCCTCACACACCATGTTCTGTATGGAATTTGTAAAGCGTGCCCAGGTGTTTGAATGAAGTCTCTCATAAGCTGGAGTGATGATGGCTACCTGGCATGCAGAGAATGTGGATCTGGAGGGAAACTGTCCTGGGGAGGTGCAGCACAGGGGTTTGTCCTGCTGAGGAAACCTCCCCTCCCACTGTCCCCCCAGCACCTGCTGGTTTGCTGAGCTGCAGCAGGAGAGGGAGGGAGGTCTGTGGGTGCACAGCTTGCTGCCTTAAGATGTGTTTAGGGGTTTGTCTTTGGGCACAGGGAGGCATCTGACCCTGCCTAAGCCTTTTGCTTTGTTTGAGCAGCTGCTGGAGATGTTTGGGGCTGTCAGTGCCCCTCCAAAGGTGTTCTGGTGGTGGGGTGACTCCTGGACCTGGGAATTGTCTTTGCTGTCAAGTCAGTGTATAGCCTTGGGGCAGACTGTTTAATCTCAGCTTGATCTCCTCTGAAGATCTGACCTTATTTCCCTTCTGTGTAATTTTTACAGCCACATGAGGATTGAGGATTAATTAGTTAATGTCTGTGAAGTGTTTTGAGTGTGTTAGTTAAGGGTGAAGTATTATCATAAGTCTCTAGGGAAGTGTCATCGTGTTTAACATGTGTACTGGTGTCTGTCCTTCCCAGAAACTTGTGACAGATAAATCCTGTTCCAAATCCTTTGATTTCCATGTCTTCATTACTCATTTTGCCCTATTTTGAAATGCGTTTTTCATTTGATTTTAATAGAAATATAGCTTCTATATGGCACTAGCATGTAAAGTTAATTTCAGCTTTTGGACATGTTATTAGTTTTAGCAATATTTCTGAGAAATACTACCAGAATCACTCCAGTCTATAGAGCTGAGGAAGTACTCTAATTCCTGGCAGTAATTGTTGGGGTTTAGGGTGCTTCTTTTTGTTTCTTTCTCTCAGGGACTTTCCTCCCCTATGCATTGCTAGGGGAGAAGAACAACTGGGTACTTAAGAGAGATAAAAGAAGTTGCCAAGTGCAGGGGAGGGGAGCACTTGGCTGCACTCCTCTTACCTGAGGGAGTCTCTGGGATAAGCAGAGATACCTGGAGAATTGGGATGTGAAAAGGGGCTGGAGCAGCTTCAAGCTCCTTCTTTCTGTCTTCCGCATTCAGAGGGGAAGGAGGCTGCAGTCACTGTGGGAATTATAAAAATTCTGAGGGAAGGGGATCTTATTTTCCATTCCAAGTGAGGCTCCTGCTTTGAAACACGGACTTTAAGAAATTTAGAGATTTTAGAAGAGCTAAGATTTTAGTTAGACATAAGCCTTACTAGAGTTAATTAAAATAAATGAGTAAGCCCTGATGAAGTTAAGAGTTAGTAGTTAACTAATAATTGATTGCTTCTCAACACAATGTTTAGTTAGCTGGGTTTATAATGAAGAATATAGAAACTGACAAATAGCTTTTAGGAACATAAGACAATTGTGAGCCTCCTCTGTTCTGAAACCAATTGAAGACAAGGAATGGGAGTTCTACCAAGAGTTCATTTGTCATATTTGCATTGAAAAGGTAGAAAGGTCAGAATGAGGAAGACTTCATTGACTTCCTCATTTTGGGACCCCTCCCCATGAAAGGGACACCGACCCATTTCAAGGGACAAACCACGCATGCTGAATGGCTTTTGAAATGATCAGCATACGAAGTGAGGGATGGGATGTACCAAAATTATGAATATGTATTTGTATTTTGGGTGTTCAATACTTGTATGGGTAAAAGGGCTCTGTAATCACTTGGATGACACGGTGTGGATTTAGGAACTATCCCACACACAATAAACACTGTCTAACTTTACACTGTTAGAGAGTTTTTGTCTGTCACAGTTGGATATCGGTACTAGATCAATATCCATATTTCTTTAATAATTCACTTTCCTTAGCAGACACCTGTCTTTCAAACCAAGACAGTAATTTTAACTGCATGTACTTTTCTAGAATTACTGTATCTTTTACAATTACTTTTATCCTAATACATTTGCACAATACTTAGAGGGGAAGCTGTAATGACTCTCAGCAGTGAAGAGGATGCTCAGAAGGGCACTTAACTTTGTTCCCCCTGTCAGCTAAGGAAATACTCAGAAAGACTCACACACACATGCAGTGTTTCCTTGGAGAGTTAGCCATTACAACGAGAGATGGAAAAGCTGGCATTCTTGCCTCTGCCTCTAAGATAAACTGCTTTATAGATTTTAATTTCAAGTTTTCTGTGCGGAGTTTATCCTGTGACTTTTGCTGTGCTTATCCCTTAATTCCTTGCTCCTCCCCATCTCTAATGCTGTCATCAACTGTTGTTTCATGGGAAGCTTGCAAAATGTGCAAACTAATCATCTTTCCTTCTGCCTGAAGTTTTCTCCCTAGGGATCCTTAGAAGGGAATTTCTTTTATCTGTATCAGGGTGGCAGAAATCAGACTCTGGTTTGCTGATTCCATGCAGTGCCATTTGGTATGTTTGAGCTCTCCCCCTTCTTGTTAATAATCTGTCCTGCCCTCCAAATGTGTATTTTGTACCTGTCCACTCCAATGAGTTGTTATATGTCTTGCTTTCAGAAGAAACCCTGTAGATGCTGTCAAGTATGTGGTCTTTTAGACAGTTCAGGAATCCTGAGGTGGTGTCTGGACAAATTTCTCTGTAGTCCAAGGTAACCCTTGTTGTGGGGCAGGGCAGAAGGACAGCAGGGGACAAAGCCAAACTGGCATCCTCCCAGAGGATGTGTACAGGGAGGATGGGATTAGCCTGGTAGTGCAACCAGCAGCGCCTGAGTTGTTGCTGGGGTTGCTGGAGGGCACAGAACTGTGCCTGGACTCAGTGGTGTTTCCTCATCTGCTGTCTGCAGGCTGTTGTGGAAGGCGCCCAAGGGAAGAATTGCAAGTTCTACATTTGCTCTTGCTCTTTTGGCCTTGGCAGCAACACAGGGACTGTATTTGGCATGAAAACTGCTTTTCTCTACTGCAGCTTGTCACATAAATGGTGCCTTAGGTCTAGAATGGATTAAATAGGACTCCACTCCAGCCTGTGTATATTGTATATAGATAACTATTTGTTCATCCATATGGGAATTGCTTTCCATTTTTAGCATCCATATAAAAATCCACACTATATATAAATAAGCAGCCTTATCAAGACCTGAAACTTCTTCCTGCAATGCTGACACTTTTAGAGAAGTGGGGGGGTCGCAACAACCAAAACAAAATCCAACGTTCGGCATCCGGAAGATCTGTCTTCTGACACAAAGTGCACTCATTCTCACACAGGCCAATTTTCTACTCTGCCAATCCCTTTTGAATACTTGGGGAGGTCAGTGACCTGGCAATCTAGGTAACTCATGACTAGAAGTAATGTGAAGGCACCATTACAGAATGGTCAATAGAGAACCATTTGTCTGTCTTGCTCACTCTGAGCTTAATGCTCACAAATTCGTGGCTTAATTTCATTCAGTAGTTGAGGGCAAAACTTGTGCTGGGGGAGGGTTTTCCACTGCTGTTCTGGGAGATCTGTGCCAGTCCCTTTTTCCTGTCTCCTCTTTAGTAAGGTAGCTCACAAGCTGGCCAAGGGAGCCAAAGCATGCTGGGCTCTGAACTGCAAACACTGGCTTGCACTTGCTCAGCTTTCTGGAAATCATTCCTGTGCTCTGATTTGTAAAAGGAATGAATTATAACTTTTTAAAACTCTTAATCTTGCTTTCTTTTTTGTGTGTTTGTGTAAAGTACAAATATCTTGAGGTAAGAATAAGTGGTTTGGTCTAATCAGTTTCCATAAATATTTCATTGGTGTGATTACCTGCTACTTAAACTTATTTCCTTGCATGGCTTGTGCCTGATTAAAATACAAAATCTAACTCATTTCTGTTGTGTCAGTTTGAAATAAATGTGTGGATGTATTTGTAAAACCTGTTAGAGGAAAGAGGGGAAAAAAGAGTCATGCAGGGGAAAAACATCCAATTGCTTTCAACAATGTGAGATGAAATCAAAAAATACCCTTCCAAATTTGTGAAAGTCACTTGATTAAAAAAGTATTTTGAAATGCAGATTGTAGGAACATATAGAAAAAGAACAAATCAGGTCTGAATACATTTCCCTTTTTTCCCCTTTCTCATTTTAAATGCTTGTGTGAGAGAGCTCCTAAGTAATACTGCAGCAGGTCTGAAAAATCTGTCTTAAATACCTGTAAATATTATTATGATTCTTTTGGATTTAGCAATGTTTGTTTTGTTTTTTCTCATTTTGTTTTTGCTTTTCTCCCCATCAACTAATTTTCTTTATGGAATGCTCTATTATTTACTGCAAAAGTAGCCAAGGCTTTTCTAAATTATTCTAATGACATCATTTATATCAGAGAGATTTCTTTAGAGTATTTTGCTTATTTCTGGAAGACTGAACAGAACTGCAGCATATACAGGAGTTCATGCTCCTTTGTCCAATTATTTTAGGTCTTTTTCCCTTTAATTAGACTATGTTTATTGTTCTTAAATCCACACCAAAAAAACCACAGCTGATGTCAGCAGGCTCAGATCACCATGGAGATCTTCCTAAAGTAAAACCTGCTATTAGTTACTATTGGCCAGTAACAAAAAACATTATGGATCAACAAAAGCAAGCACCCCAAAACCCCAAATCTTCTTGGGCATTTCATACCTCGTAAAAAGGAGCTGCAAATTCATGGCCTGATCCCTGATAAATCCCAACCCTGCAGCTGCCTCTGGAATTGCAAGGGTGTGTTTTCCCAGGATCCCCATGCCTGCACTCTGGGAATCAGCCACTGCAGAGGATGGAGCAGTGTGTCCTGTGTGAGCACATTGCTGAATAAACTTGCATGAAAACAAGAGATTCCTATGTTGACATCGGACAGGGAGTCTGAGTTTACTAACCTTGAATTTCACCAGGGCAATCTGGGCACTGTGAGCAAATCCTGCCCTGTGAGGAGAGACTGACTGGTGCCAAAAATGCACATATTTGGGTCTGAATGCAGGCACTGCAGCGAGAGGATCTTTGCCTACACTGAGCAGGGTTGCTTTGTACTTGGAGGCTCCCTCACGCCAGTACCCAGTGGGTGGCACTGCTCAAGCTTTGCATGACTCTGTAGGCTTTTATTATTTTTTTAATTCGCCAGCTAGTTTCCATGGTGATGACTGCAGCTTTGATGCCTGTGCAGAAGTGGAGAGGGAAAGAGAAATAAGAGGGCGATATTGCATTAAACTAGGACTTGGGTAACCCATGGAAGTCACAGTGGTCACAGCCAAGTGCAAGTCCTGCCAATAATGCAGTAGTGGGCAGAGAAATTGTGGATTCCTGAAGAGCAGCTCCCACCAAGCTGTTCTGATGTGGTGGTCTAAAGGTGGAAATAAACCTGAGAGATTGAGAGGGGACAAACCAAGGCAAATGTGATGTATTCACATTAAGTGAACTAGACTCACTTCTGGAGTTTTTAGGGGATTTTTGCATTATATGGGTAAAGCTGTGATAAAAATTATAATGCACAGTAAAACCAAACATGGATTCTCATGACAGTAGTTTAAAGGGATACATTTAATTAACACTGTGGATTTAAATGCCAGGTCACAAAAGCATCTTTTTTTATGAACTTAATCAAGTTTTTGCTCGGATTTAATTTTATTTTCTGGTACAAGAAATAATTGTCAGGCTTGAAATTTGGATTTCTTAAAACTCTATCTATAATTCTCTTTTGAACCCATTGAGCCTCCTCTACAGTAGTGTAACCTCCAGATTACACAGTAGAGGCCTTGGAATCAGGCACTGCAGTAATTATCAATACTGTTGACTTTGCACCATAATCTTTTGTGGCTGCTATGAGACGTGGCTGAATTTAATGCCCACATTTTACAGCTTATCAGCATAGATTGATCCAGGCATGTTTTGTGTAAAAGCTGCTGATCAAGGACTGCTACAGGTTTGTTTCTCAGACCTGCTTCTTCCCTGCTGCTTCAATTCAATCAACTTGTCTCCCTTATTTTGAGCAGAGTCTGTCACATGGAGGGGGATCTGCCAAACCCTTGTGAGGGAGCAAAGTCCAAACGTGCACTTCAACATCTGGAACTCCAAAACTGTGCTATTTGCTTGGAATTTAGCTGTGTATCAAAGTTCTTGTTCGTTTGTTTGAGCTCTTTTGGGTTTTGTTTCAAAGAGGAAAAGAAAGGGATGTCCAGAGGGGTACTTTACTGGTGCAGCTTGTGGGACAGAGATGTGGATGTTTCTCCAAACTTCCCTAGGCTTCTAGTAAAACTGCAGCCCAAATTCTTCATTAGGGATATTCTAGCTTTTCCCAGTTTTTCTCCCTCTTTCCTACATCTCTCGTTGCTCCCTGAGCAGCAGCCAGACACCAACAAGAGTGTCCCTGTTTGAGAGACTGCCTTGCTGAGGATCTCACCAGCCCCTGAAGTGATTCTTCCCTCATATGGCTAAACTCTCTTTCAGCCTCCTGCCTTCTACAGCAGATCTTGTGTTTATCTCCCAAAATGTGCTTCATGTGCAGCCACAGGTGGTACAGGGGGAAGGCTGAGCCTGCATCACCTCTGGAGGAGATGAATTTAAAGCTTCGTGTCTGATGTTGATTCTTTGGTTCTGAGGTAAAGGTACATGTAGTAGGATCTGGAAAACTGTTGTTGGAGGGACAGATTGTTGCTTCTTTGACCGCTAGAAGGGAAATAGGGATGACAAACCTTGTTCACAGAAATTGCAGTGTGTGTTAATGCTTCTCAGTTTTCTGAAGGATCAAACAGGAGGAAAATCAGCCTTTTGTCAGCTCCGGGTATCTGAGTGTGCACAGGAGGTGTGCAGGGCTGGACAAGAGAAGAAAGTAGACAAAGAGATTGCTGGGCCTTCTTTTTCTTTTCTGTAGTTGCTTTTCTCTGTGGATGTACCTCCTTTTTCTCATTCTCAGTGTGAACATTTTTTTAATGAAAGATGATCAGCTGCATTAGTCAGATGATTCCTGGTCCTCAAAGCAGCTCTTCTGTATGGGGGGAGAGCTGGGCATTGCCTACTATGAGTCTTCAACAAGTGATCTTTGTAACAAAGGATGACCAGACAAGATTAAATAGAATTTCCCACTGTGTTTAATACAGAATATTTAAGGTTATTTTTCCTCTATAGAGTTAAGTTACATTTCAGGGAGATGACTTGGTTAAATTGACTTAATGAGCATGAAACCTTCACTGTCATTGTGGAAAATCAGCTTACTCAGAGGAGTTGTTTTCTGGACTTAGACAGGTTCTTGCAAGCTGTTTAAGCAATGCTAAATATATTGCAGCCAAGAAAAGCTGACAAGGATTGTAGCTGCCAAATTTCTAATAGCAACTTTGTAACTTCATTGCTTTTTCAGCAACAACAAAAGAGAAAAATACTGTTAACTTGGCAAAATCCGTTTTCTGTTTCTTGGGGTGTGGTAACAAACCTCACTAAAATAACTGAATATAAGTCAGCAAAAATATAACCTGCTTTCAACAAAAATTGGAGCTATGTAACCCTACCAGTATCGAAAATCTGTGTATGAATTTTCCTGGTTGAAATTCACCGCCCTTCTGCAAATGAATTAGGCAGTCTGAAACTCGAGACGTGAGGATTAGTAGAGGGCTTAATTAAAACATCATCAGTGTTGTCCCTGCAGAATCAAAATCCTGACACTCTGGTTACTGAACTATATGTGAGCCTTAATTTTAAATGACTCCTTTTTACTTTAAAGGGATCATCACTTAGAAACTTTAACGTGGCTTTCTTTTCAGAATTGTTACCTTATGTGTGTTTGCAGATCAAAAATCATTCTCACTCTTTTATTAGTAATATGATACCATTTTTCAGGTGCTACAATGTGCATCTAGAGTTTTGCCAAGTTAATGGTGGTCTTGACTCTCAAAATATAGTATTTATAGTTGGACAGAGTCTTTCAGATTTACAGCATTCATCCTCCCCAGAGGTCCATGTTTCCCAGAAGACTGATACCAGTTTGGCTTTAGCCTGTCAAATGAGCCCAAGAAATGCATGCCAATTTCAAATCCTAATCTTCAGCAAAAAGTCTGCTTTTTCAGTCTTGGCAAGGAACACTGAAGTCAATAAAAATTTAAAATTAAGAATACCGAAGGAGTCCAAAAAGTTCAGGCATTTGGTAGTAAAAAGAAGAGAGCTCATGTGTCTAGTGTTATGATCAGGAATCCAAATTGGGGACTAGAAGCTAGAAGTTCTGGTTATAGTTTGGTTTTTAGGCCTTTCTTTGTGATATGTCTATGTAACAGAAGATACCCCAGCAACTGGTGCAGCTGCTGATGCTCTGAGGTAGAGTTCACCTGCTGTAGCTAAACCAGGGCTTTGTACCTGCTGTACAACCATGCTATGCCAGAGGACTGGGGAAAAGATCTCTGCAAGTCTCTTTGCTAAGTCAGATGCATGAAAATGAGTGTGTATTAAATGGTAGAAAATACTTGATTTTCAAAAAGCTGTGATGAATTACACACAAGTTTAAGTTTGCATATTTTAAGGTTCAAGGAGAACTTGTCTTAGTTCTTGATTTTTCTTTCTGAATTGCATGTTGCTGTAGCAGGTGGTGAAAGCCTGTTTTTCTAGGAGCTTTAAAACCAATTTTGTTGTTTAACTAACTCAGCTTCCCAAAATTGTAGGTACCCTGACTCTGCCTTTGACCTTTCCATGTTTTTCATCTCGCACATTAAACAGTTTGTGGCCAGCCCTGTGCTACTAAATGCATGACATTTGTTAGAGGTTTTGCTGTGGTGAGTAATAGTGGAGGGAGAATATATTTTGTGGACCTTTGCAGATTAAATGCCTTAATTCATGGGTACCTGCAATTTCAGGAGACTGGATTTGACATTGATGGTGGCCTTCAGCCTGATGTTCCTCAAGTGGTTGGGTGGAGATGTGACTGTCTTGACTTGCAGTCTAATGGGCTGAGATCACGAGTGTTGCTTTCATAGAGTTCTGTAATTACCTGGGCATATTCTGTGTCTGCAGTCTGAAATCACATATTTTAAAAAAAATTAAATTTCAAACACATTTGGAGTAGCTTTTCTCTTTATGACTCGTGGTTCAGGCTATTTTGTGGGCTTGTGCCAGTGTAATTATTGTCAGAGAATGGCTCTAAGGAAATCATGACCATGCTGTATCCTGGGAGTGAATGGCTGAAACTTGAATGTGATGAATTCCCTACAAAACTACTGTTTGCCTCTCACTCAAACATGAATAAATTAGGTGTAGTGCCACTCAAGTCAGGGCTTCAGGAGGAATGTAAATGGTAGAAGTATGTGATCCAATATTTCAGGATATGCCATTTAAGGGGTTCAGATAATTTGCATAGTCTCACGTTCAAATCTCTGAATGTCACTGCAAGTTTTGGGTACAACACCTCCTAGTCTCTTGCAAATTAAGCAGAACTCCTAGGCACAGACTGCTAAGCCGAAATGACCTATCCATGACTTTTAGAAAATTCAAAAGGGCAGATCTTCTGTGTTATCTCTAAATGTCAACATTGAATCTACTTGATTTTCTGCAATAAAAGCAGGCGCAGATGTAAACGAAATGCACATCAGATTAAAGTCTTCAAGAAATTTCAAATAGCTCTTGGCTAGTAAGGATTTTCTCCACTTGTAGTCTGAGTTTCCCTCTGGGGAGGCATACGACCACTTTGATGGCTGCATGTTTAAATTATTTACTGAGCATTGGTTTTTTGTTTTTGTTTTGGGGTTTTTTTTTGGGTTTTTTTTGTGGTATTAGCCTGAAGCCACCCAAACAATGGACCAGCAGCAGTTCTGGAGACCAGCTGTGTAAAGTAACATCTTAGCTGGCTATTTTAGTTCCTCAGGCCTGCTAACCACAAGTGAAAAAGCAGAAACCCTGCCTTTGCTTGCGTCCTGGCTACGAATGCAAGCGCAAGATTTCCTCGTGGCTTCCACATTAATGTGCTCTAAATTGCTAAGTCAGAGCTCTTATTTTCCCCTCAAGCAGCTCTGGCCATCTCCCTTTAATCCACACATTAGGCATACATTTTAAAGTGTGTTGTTTTTGGAAAGATGTTCAGTGACTTCCCTTTGGAATCCAGGCACAGAGGTCTCTTTCCAGAATTGATGGGCTGTACTCGAGTGAACTGCTCTGTCTCTGGGCTTTGTGAAAGACCAAGTCTGTGACTTCAGGGATCACCTTTCTAAATGGGGCCTCGTAAAAGGCAAGGTGAAAGGAAGGGCAGCTTGAAGGGGAAAAAAAAATAGATGAACCTCAAGAGTTTGGTTTGGCAAGAAACAGTGCAAGTTCATTTTGCCTTAAAAACTTTTATTGGACTTTCCTCTGGTATAATTATACCTTATTTTTATTACTTTCATCATGCATTAATATATAAAGCATATGGATGTGGCACTGTGCAAGTGTGGCTTAGCTCCTTGAGCCCTAAATTCACTTGTGCAGCCAATGGTATCAAAGAAATGATGTCCTGGTGGTTTTCCTAACCCTACCCTGGCAGGCTGATGGTGGTACCCAGCACAGAGTGTTCCATACTCACCATGCAGGGTTCAGAATTAACAGAGCAAACCCACAACTTAACTTTCCTGAATACTTAAATTCAATGCAATTATCCAGCCTGTGCTCTCACCGCTCACTAATGACTTATGTCTTGTGAAGAGGATGAGCTGGGGGTGGCAAGGTGGTTCTCCATCTCTTCTCTAAATAGCAGGCAATAAAACAAGATGAAACTGCCTCAAGTTTCACAGGGAAATATTTAGATTGGATTGTAGGAAAAATTTCTTCACCCCAAATGGTGGTCAGGCATTGGAACAGGCTGCCAGGGGAAGTGGTAAAATTGCCACTTGCCATTTGTTCAAAACAAAGTGGATGTGGCATTTAAGGGGCATGGTTTAGTGGTGAACATGGCAATAGAGTTAATCATGGGACTCGATGATCTTAAGAGGCCTTTTCAACCTAAAGTGTTTTAGGATTTTATGATTCTATGATTCCAAGACTCCTGCACTTGCTGTGTGCTGGCAGTCATCCTTTTTCACTTGTGACCCATGTAATTAAGGCTGCAGCAGGATGTACTGCTACATCTCATTACTGTGTTCCTGGGAACATTTCTCAGTGAGGCAGTTTATTTCATTTTATGTATCTAGAAAAAATGGCTCAGTTTTCTTAGTATTCCTGTAGTCTGTCAGAGGATTTAGCATTTTTTGATTTAGCCTTACCTTTTGGGGTCAGCAGTTGCTATAGACAAGTTTTGTACTGTCTCATTCCTAAACGTTTTGGATATTTCATATAAAGGCTTCCTATATTTGCAGTTAAAAAAAAAATCGCTTTGTGTAGGCAAGACAAATGCTAAGACATTTAGTTTGCAGTCTGCTGATGTCTTTTGCAAACATTAAAAGTATTGCTGTTTCCACTTGATTGATCAAGTGAGTTGCAATGAAATATAATTTTGCTATGTCATTTAAAATAGTTCAGTAGAGTTAGAATACCTATTATGATGCAGCCCTGTTGTGCATATTTTTTGTACTTCTGGGTAGATGCATTATCTCAGGGACTCATCTTTAGTGGTGAGAAGCTGGTTCTTGTAGACAGTACCTGGAAGTCTGCATCTACTGTATTTGTGGCATGTACCATCTTCTCTTTTTTATTGTTAACCAGTCCTTTTTCAGGGCATAAATAGCTTACTTCCATCCAGGGCAGGCACATGAAATCAGAACAGCCTTTCAATTATTATTAAAATAAAGATAATTTAATTTGTATCAGTGTCTAAAGACCTGCTCATACACAAGAGATATGTGGGAGAAGACTTGTATAAGCCACTGTGTTATTAATAAGCCAGGGAAATATAGGCTAGAATCACTTTGATTCCAGAAGGGAGACATTTGGATTCAAATGAAATGTTTTTCTCCAAGCCTCGCTGATTTCTTGAGCCAATGCCAAGTGTCTGAATTTAAAATTCAGTGTTATCCTAGAAGTTATGTCAGACTTGCTTTTATCAATGTATAGGTGAATGAGGAACACACAAAAATAAACGCAGTGTTACTCCTTTCAATGTGTGTAGATAAACAAAAATCAGGGTTTTCTAACATCTTACACTCAAGAGAACAAATTGCTGATGGAGTCAGATTTTAACTCATTTTTACAAGTGTGTTATACTTTCTGGATGCATTTTTACCTGTGTTAATCTCGAGAACTATCAAAATTATGCTGGATAGCTAAAGATATTAGTTCTAGAAGATAAATACTAGGGCATCTAATCGCTAGTGATCAAGTTATTTTTAAATTTCTGAATTTGTTCTACAGGTGCAAAACATGTCTTGATTTTGGAGGAGTAAGGGTGGGTGCTGCAGCAATGCTATGTTCCTATACCCCTGAAGCAGCCAAATTTTCATTCCCACATAAAAGGGCTGGAAAGTGCCAGCTCTCAGTGGTGTTTGCTTGTCTCTCCCCTCTAACTTACTTTCTCCATCGCCAGCTGGAAGTTCTGGCCAGGCAGGTTTGTAATCAACACTGCCCTCTGCATTTCCAGCTTCTTATAGTGGTGTTTTAGTCTTTTTTGTTAGTATATAATGACCACCAATTTTTTTTCTCTTGCTCAGTGTGGGCATTTCAAAGGCAGAGCTTGTAGGGCTGGAGCAGAGGCTGCTGGAAATGGTGCATCCCAGTTTTTCTGGGGGTGCTTGGAATGGGTCGTGCTGAAGCTCTGGGGATTGCTTTATGCTCTTGTCTGTTTTGCTGCAGGTCTGCTGTCAAGAATTAAACTTCCTATGGGGAGCCACAACCCTGCCTGTATTGATTTTTCTGAACAGTTGCTCTGTTTTAGTGCCCTCGAAGGGACTATACATCTTTTTAATTAAAAATAAAGTAAATATCAAACGAGTGATGAGGGGTGCAGTGGGCGGAAAACCAACTGCATATTGACTTTTTGTTCTGGACATGAATTCGTAGAAACTGCTTACAAGGGACTCCAGAGCATGGAAGTGTTTTACCTTTACTGGTTATCTCGCATGGGGACCTCGTGGGAAACATTCTGGCATAGCTGGGAAATACAACTGATCATTTACTCGAGACTCTGGAAAGTACAAGAAGTTAAATTCACACAACAGATTTTTCTAAAGGTCTCGAGACTGGTCTTCACTGATGCTGAAATCTCCACACTTCCTCAGCTATGCATTTGGCTGCACCCTCGTGGGGGCTGGTGTTCCATCTCACCAGTGTGATGTGTGTGGTCCCACTGAGGGGACTGTGTGTTTAAAGCTCTGGGAAATCCCAGCATGAGACAGGTTCTTAGAAAAACTTTGTGGAAATGTTACAATAAATTTCTCTTAGTGTAGTTATTGCTAGTTTTTCATCTTTATTCAAAAGATTACTTAAGGGTATGTTTATCTACTGGTAGATACTTAGAAACAGTGCTAGAAAAAAACTGGAGTTTAGATTTCTGGCACATGAGGAAGCTGTTCCAAGTTAGATGATGTCTCATAGAGGATGTCTGATATGCAGTTAATTCTCAGCTGTTTTCTAGGTCATTCAGTTCCATAGCAGCAAGGCCAGCTAAAGTAACTGAAACAAGCTTGTAACACCTCTAAAATGCTAATTCATGAGTTATAAACTTTTTTTTGCAGATGTGTTAAGCTTCCATTTGCACAAAAACATCCCAACAACCACCGAGAACACAGAAATCTTTGCTGGCATCTGTTTAGAGATTTGGAGGCATGAAGGGAGGTGAGGAAGAAGAAGGATTCCTCTGATTCATTCTGCATGCCTTGTGTTTGGTTTATCATGGGCTTCAGTGATAGAAAGAAAAAGGGAAATAAATCCAACAAATACTCAGTAAATCTGAGCATGTTCAGGACAGTGTCATTATTTCAGGTTTTTAAGGGTGTAGAAACATCACTTTTTGGGGATCTCCCAGGGGGCCTGGGCAGAGCTGGCAGCAAAGAAATGCTCTGCAGAGGTCTGCTCTTGCATGCTGTTCACTGGACCACCCTGCAAAAGAAAAAAGTGGAATTCCACTTCTAAAATTTTCATAGTAAGCATTGATTAGAATTGCCCCTACCATTTGATGGCAATAAATCTTATTTGACAGCTGTGTTGTATTGAAGTGGGAGATGGATGGGAAGGAGGGTGCAAACAATTGATTATGCATCTAACTAGGCAAGAGCAATACAGGAATTTATAGGCAGAATAGTGAAGCTGTTTGGGCCAACTAAAGTTTTTAGAAAACAACCTCAGAATTTTCATGTGGATCTCATGTCTGGCTGTTGCTTCAGAGGAGGGCTGACAACACCACAGGGTGCCTGCCTGGATGGTCAGTGTGGAGGGCTGCAGTAACTCAGCTGCTCTCTGGACTGGAGATAAATTGCAGAGACAAAGGAAATCTTCATTTCTGTGGCTTAAATAGAGGTTTAAAGACCACATTCTTAAAGTAGATCAATAAAGTAATCTGTTTCAGGTAGAGGTGAACAAAAGCATCAAGGGAAGTGCATCTCTCAGTGTCCTGATCATTGTGGTGGGCCTGGGCAGACTGAACATGCTTTGTGCCTGCTCAGACTGGGCTGTGTTTTCTCTTTCATGCTCTTTGTTTGGAGACAGTTTCCTTTAAGGTTGATTTGCCAGACAACGGTGCATCGATGCACACATAAGCTTGTTTGATAAGAGTAGCAACTCGAAATCTCAGACTACACGGAAAAGGGGGAAATCTTGAAATCCTTCTGCTTCTCTCCCCTCCCCAGTCTTGCACACTAGGAAGCTTTGTAATGGTCTCCTAATAAGAATTGCCTTTCTAATTCTGGTTCTGCATCTAATTACTGAATTGAGGCAGCATTGTTGTCTGTGCTGTGTGCAGTCTCCTGCTTCTCCACAAGCTTATGGACCAATGGATGCCCACACAGAACTGAAGCAATAATAATAAGTAATAATTTTATTTTTTTTTCTCTAAGATATGCTGCTGGATTGTCCACAGCCACATGCATGCAAATTCTAAGAGGAATTGTGGAGAAAAATGTCCTTTATTGCTTGTAACACCAAATTACTATTTTTTATCTGATGGTTACAGTCCTGTGGTGTTTAATGCTATCATGGACTTTTGCCTTATTAATACTGGCTTGTGAAGTAGCACTATTTGTCACAAAATAATGAAGCAGAGCCTTCATGGACAAGGGTTTCTTTTTGCAAGATTCTTGGCAGCAGTCTGATAGGGAACCGACCTTCCTAAAACTCAGTTTATGACAGAATATTCTCTTTGAAGCTTAGCTACTCTAGCATTTGGTATTCAGTGGCTCTGGGCACAGTACATCTAAAGGAGTTCATCCAATATTGATGGTCTTCCACTAAAATCAGGAAGGGGAAAAAAAAAGTCTTCTTTCTTAAAGCTCTTATATTTAACTTCTTGTTGCCTGATCTTGGTCTAAAAGGTCACAAGGGTGAAGCTGTAGCAGGGTAAACCAAAATTAAAGAACTGTTCTTTTTCCTTAATGTTTTCTTAAACTTGCAGCCTTATGGAGAGCAGAATGAGCCTGTTTCTGAGAGCATTGCTCTGTATTGTAGCTCAATATAATACTACAGTGTCTGAAGGTGTATTTCAGGCTGTTCTAGATCAGTCTTGCAGGTGAGAATATTGGCACCCGAAAACATGACTGTGCTGCTGTGTTTGAATGTGATTTTGAAAGCAGCAGTCCTGCCTCTCATTTGGCCACAGTGGTTTGGTCTCCTGAGCTGACTTAAGAGAATTAATCTCTTTGGTCTGTTGCTGTTGTCTCTTGCACCACTGCTTTGGCATCCCCACAAAGCTGCAGGTGCCAAGGCAGGGAAGGACCCCAGGAAGCTGAAAGGAGCAGGGATGGGGACTGAGGCCTTTGGCAGCTGTGCTCTCCAGGGCACCTCAGGCTGCTTGAGGTGCCCACCCTGAAGCTGTGTGTACATGACCACAGAGGATGGAACTGGTGCTTCTTAAGGAGTTGCTGACCCCCAGGCGTGCCCCTGTAACTGGCTGTGGGGCAGTGCCAGACTGCAGCAAAGGAGGTGTTGCTTGGGCTGAGCTGATTATTTTGAATTTTCAAGAAGCTGTAACTTCTTGAGCTGCAATCCCTTGCTGAACACACTTCACCCTGTATGAGCAAAAGCAGTTCCTAGAGGTGTTGGCAGAGCTGCCAGGATTTGCTGATGCAGAGCAGCTGCCTGGGTAGCAGAAGCCTTGCCCAGTGTTGCTGGGTGGTGTGAAGGTTTGGGGTGGGATCCTGGCTCTGACACCACTAACTTCAAACATGCAGCTCTGAGCTCCTTCCTCATCTCTCATGTGGTACCAGCTATGCTCTGTGTTCTCTGTGCATCTCTGTGTTTACTTTGAACCTGTCAGACAGGATTTTGCATGGTGTGTCTGGGCAAGCCTCACACTTTTTTCCATGTACATACTCAATCCAAGGTAACAGGTTTACCCTGAGGAGCCACTGGAGCCATTCTTTGGCATTAGAGATTCACTCAGGGCTCATGACTGAGGGTAACAACAGGTTGTTGTGAGGTTGTAACGTCACAGTCCAAACAAATATGGAAATATGGCTTTAGTTTACTTAAAATTCTCTTATGCCACGGAGAGAATGAAATGTCATTTCATTTCTGTTATTCTTTATTAGTTTTTCATATGCAGTGTGGTGTAGAAACATTTGTATTTCAATTTATTTTCTAGAAAAAGCCTTTTTTCATAATCTCTGTCAGCTCATTGTGAATAGCAACCTCTGATCACAGAAGGCTATTAATTCTTAATTATCTGCTGGTAATTTACTTGTGCATGAGTTTAGCAATCCATTAGGTGGCGATTTATTTTTGAGAGAAATATGTAATGAAAAGTTTTAGGATTTGCTTTCCCTCACCCCCCTTTTGGCTCACACTGGAATTAGCTGATTGATTAGATTACAGGATTTATCCAAACCACACTCTGTGTGTTAGAGATTGTAGTTAAGTACATTAAGAAAATCTGAAGCAAGACACAGATAAATGTAATAGTGTTTTTGATGGCAGTCTCTGAATTAGGCTACTGGCTGAGAAATTGGAAGTTAAATTAACAAGCACTGGAGTATTGGTCTATTCAGGGATCTTTTTTTTTCTTCTAGCCTCTCTTGATTTATGGATATCTAAAAGTTTTTGAGTGTAAATATAAATCCCTCACAGCAGAGGAGCTGCTGTGAGCAGTGAGCTGGTTTTGTGCCATGCTGTGGGACTACATGGAGTAGGGACTAAAAACTTTGACTTAATGCTGCTTTTTGACACACCAAGGAGGGATGGAAAGCAAGACCTCAACCTAAAATGCCACTTTAGCTCCACTGTTGTGTGAAGCTGTGTCCTGTCATCTTGGCTCGTGCTGGATACAAACAGGGAAAAACTTAACTTGTTGTACAAATAGTTTTCCAGAAATGTGGGATTTCTCTATAGCACTCACCCCTGTCCCCGTGCTCCTTCTATGGGGCATAAGGCTCTCTCAGTTTGGAAAAAATAGCTTTTTAGTTGCTTTCTCTTTCAGCAGAAGCTCAGCATTTAATGGTGGTGTCACCTTGCTGACTTGATACTGGTCTTACATTGTGACTGTGGCCCAGCAGCTGAGCTGTCTGGGGAGGCAGCTTTTGGTAATTTCATTTACTGTCATTTAAGGTGCACAGGGTGGGAAGTTAAATCCAGTTACTTCTGTTAACAGTTGTTTTTCCACACCTTATTCTGTGACTTTAAGGCATAACACCACCATTTATACTTGAGATACTGAAATATGTTGGGCCAACTGGTTTTTTTTGTTTTTTTTTTTTTTCCTGGTGGATTCACATGCACCAAATCAGATCTCTCTGCTGAACTGCTTAGCCGAGAAGTTAATTAGTCATTAAAAGAGTTAGTTCCTTTATAAGTTCAAGTTAGCTTTAGTGTGTTGTCTGGAAACTGACTCTTGTAATGTGATTTTTGCAAAGCGAGTAGTTGGTGTTCCTGACAGCACAAAGCTGAGAGCAAGGGCTGCTTTTCCTGCCCAATGCCCTATCCTTGCACGCTGCCTTCCCACTTTTAGCTCCCCTTGAAGCACTGACAGAGCCTATGGCACATTTGTTATGTCAAAGATTTTGTTAGTAATTGGCCCCAAGTCTGACAAGATAAATTACTTGGAGGAAGAAGAAGATATCATTAAGTAAGGATTGCTCACAGTCTTGTGCTGTGTTGGCCTCCATCCCTGAGCTGAACACGGGGTGTAGCATAACCTCACTGAAGGGTTGGGGAATGGCATAGGATACTATATAAGATAGATATATATATATATATATGAAAGATATATACAGTGTATGTACATATATATATATATATATATATATATATATATATATATATACACACATAACACATAGAGGATATTCCATGTATATCCTTCTATACAGGGGATGGACAGCCAGGGGTCTGCACCTCGGGCTGGCTGGTTCAGGGTGGAATGGGGTGAACATTCCTGGTGGCTGCTGTCCCTTGTGCCACACCTGGGGGACATCATCTGTCTGCATGGTCTCTGTAATGCCTCTGGGCAGCAGGGCACAAGTGATTGCTCCTAAGATCTCTGAGCCACAAGGAGGCAGAAACAGAGCCCTGAAAAGGGCAAGGCAGATATTTGTCAGTCTCTTGAGCCATCTAAGTGGGGTCTCTTCTGTTTTAGCAGCATTTCTGAGAGTGGAGCAGAAGAGTTGCTGTGAGCCTGAGGCAGCACTGCTGGTCTGCTCCTCTTCACTTGATGGTGTCCTGCACCAGGGTTGGGAAAGGGAGGGCAATGCTGGCAGAGGGTTTTTGGACCACTGCCCATGGTTTTTCTGTCCCACCAGTGCTGCCAGAAATGTTAGCCAGCCCCACTGGTGGCAGCTGCAGGTACCTTAGAGAAGAGTTTCCAGGTGTCTGGCCAGAAAGACAGGGCTGAGATACAGAAATTACATTTTCACATACGCTGTATGCATTCTTCATGAGATGTTGGGCTCTGTCTTGTGTTTGACCTGTAAATGAACAATGCAGTTTGGGCAATTTGAATCCTTTCTCCTCACACCAAGCTCTGTGTCAGGACACGAGGGGCTGTGTTGAGTCCTGGCTTCCTTGTGAGTGAGGAGCAGAGAGGGCAGCCAGGAGCAGGGTCCAGAGGTGCCAGCAGTGTGCTGAGCCCAGCCTGGCAGGAACTGGGCACTGGAAGTGCAGCTGGCTTGTTTTTCCCTCCGTGGAGAGGCTGTTTATCAAGATAAATAATGGGAGAGGACTCTTAATCAGCTATTTTTCCATAGTTGAAGATGTCTTTCCTTCCAAGCCACGTACTCAGCAGAGCACAGCCCATGTGGCTGAAATAGCCACAGAGCAGCCAATCCCATTGATCATGGGACTCCCAAGGCATCATTTGTTTCCAGAGTCTGAGGAAAATACTCAGTGAAAACCTGATGGCAGTACATTTAAAAATTGCTGTTTATCTTTTAAGCATGCCTAGGCTTGCACATTAGCTCTACATGCAATCCACAAGCAGAGAACAGCAGCAATTCTGTCTCACCCATCATGTTCAGTAACTGCAAATAGCCTGTCTTATTCTGACAAAGGAAGGAACCTGTCTGTGTATCAGAACCCTTAATAACATCATTTATCCTAATAAAACTCGTAATGAAGTAACTGAAAATATATGGCAATCTTGTCTTCTCTCAGGACTATATGAAATAACCTGATGATTGTTCTGCATTTTCTGATGAGCATACAATGAAAGAGAGCTGGGGGGACTTTAATGAGGCTTAATTGTCATTTGGTTTAGTGGGAATTTCTGCAAAGCTGTAAAAAGAGGTGTGATTCTTTTAAAAATGTTTAGAAATAGTTCAGGTACAAACAACAATCCTCAGAGAACAGAATTTCAGTGGCAGCTTCCTAGCATGACAAACACAATTTTAGGTCAAATGTTGCCCTCTGAATGTCCAGCAATCTTTGGCTGTACATTTTTGAAGGTAATTAACTCAAAATCCTAGGGATGACGTTGGACTCTGCTGTTTGCAAATGAATCAAAAGAGTTTTTTAAGGATGAGGAAGAAGCTTAAAATTTAGCCTGCACTACTTTGCATATGTTGGCCTTTGAGTTAATAAATTCAAGATGGGAAAAGATTAAATTTCATTAGCAAAGACATAACTAATCTGAGTTTGAAAAGTTCCAGTGCAACATCCTAACTTTTGAGTTTGAGGTCTGAAATGCACAGCAGATACCCTGCTTTTATAGGCACATTCATTTCCCTTCCAGATTTAGACTCAGGGTGATTTACAGCCTGGTTTTGAAGGTGCTTAGCACAGGCCTAAGCAAAGTCTGCAAGCTGGCAATGAGCACTGCTCAGCCCTACAGCTCTGTAAAGGAGAGAAGGATAAAGCTTTTTTTTTTTTTTTTTTTTCTTTTTTTCCTGAGAAACAGAAATAAATGGTGGAATGAAATACTTCTGTTGATTAATATTTCACTTTGAAATGGATTAGGAAGAAACTGTGAATTATATATTTTGATTCAATCCACTGCTGCTTAAAATATAATCTTGGTACAGTTTGCAGTTAGCACTGTGCATTTGAATTTTGCCTTTTTGGGTTTCCAGAACCCAAACTTAATTGCATCCATGTACATGTAAATGCTGTCTCAGTGTTGCATGTTTTGGTATAGACCCTTAAATGTTTAACCAACTTTGTAGCTTATTTATCTATTTAGTGTGAATTAGATTTCTGGGGCTGCTTTAGATTTTCAGTGAGGTGCCACCCTCCCCTCCAACCACACAACCACCACCTCAATGTCAGCCAGGCAAAATCAGCAGCATGATTTTGGAGTTTGCAGGTGAAGTTCTTTGTTGGTTGAAAGCATCTGCAGGAGCTGGTGGGGCAGAAGCAAACAGACCTTCACTTTAGTGAGTAAATCTGCCTCAGCTCAGACAGGCAGGATCTGCAGGAAATAGTATTATCTTCATTTTATTAAAGCTGAAGGAGATTAACTCTACATGAGAAGTCTGAGGCAGAACTGACTATCGAATCTAGATGTCCTGGTTCATTTATCCAGTTCCTCTAGCAAAAATTATCCACTGGTAAGGTGTGTTGGTTTGGCATGGACTGGTTTTTGGTATTGGGGCAGCCACAGAGGTGGCTTTTGTGGGAAGCTGCTAGAAGCTTCCACCATGTCCAGCAGAGCCAGTCCACTCTGAGGATGGACATGCTGCTGGCCGAAAGTGGGCCAGTTTCAGAGGCTGGCAACACCTCTGTGATCACAGATTTAAGAAGAAAATCAAAACAAAGGACACACAGTTTTTTCCTAGCTGGAGAAGAGGAGGAGGTGAGAACACGTGAGGGAAACAAGGGTGGATGCCTGGAGGAGGCTGAGATCCAGTGGGAGACTCCATGGAGAGCGGGCCCTGCTCCCAGGCTGGAGCAGCCTGGCCTCGGAGGACTGCACCCCGTGGAAGACTGACCCACACTGCAGCAGTTTTGGGAGGCCTGTGTGCCCGTGGGGGAATTCACGTTGCAGCAGGTGGGAGTGGGTCCACGCTGGAGAAGTTCACAGAGAACTGTCTCCATGGGAGGGACCCCACGGCCTCACAGGGAAGGACTCCTCTCCCAGAGCAGCAGAAGAAAACTCCAGCGATGAACTGACCAAAACCCCCACACCGTCTCCCTACACTGCCAGTGGGAAGGAAGGGAGGGTTAGGTGAAGAAAAAGTGTTTTAAGGGCTTATTTTACTTCTCATTTATCTTCCTCTGACTCTTACCTTGCGCCTCTACGTTGAGCCTGTTTTTCCCTTGGAGTGTTTTCTCCTGGTCCTTACCTCAACTCATGAGCCCTTCATTAATTTTTTTCTCTCCTCTGCCCAGCTGTGGCAGGGCAGGGTGAGTGAGAGGCTTTCATGGGTGCCTGGCATTGGCAGTGTCAAACCACCATATAAGGCAAAACAGTAGAGGAGTTCATCCCACTGGCAGCAAGATGCCATCTTTCCTTTGGAAGAGCTGTACATTACCCTCAGTGATCAGTAAAGACAGTTTAAATTTTTTCCGGTTTAAAGTAAGCTTAAAAGAACTGCTAAAGTTCTTTGGCTTAGAAAGTTACTGCCAGAAGTCCCTGTGTTCAATCACTGTCAGTAGAAAATGCATTGATATTGTAATGTGCAATTCAGTGGCAGGTGTAATCACCAGTGCCAAAATCTCCCTTCTTGAAAGCATTTAAGTCTTGCATATCTTTTGATTTTCCATTAATATAATTTGCTTTTCCAAATGCCAAGGGAGTAGAGATGCAAAATCAGCCATTGTTTTGTCTGCCTTATTCAAAGATTTTATTTCTTTTACTTAATGCATAATTCATTTAATTTTATTGATTTTCACTAGACAAAATAGGAATTGTGGGTAGCAGAAGCGACCCACTGAAACACCTACTTTCCCCATCTGCAACCTGTTTACAGGAGTAAATGTGGAAGTGGATGTTTTTCTGGTTGATTACAACTCCTGCAATTCACTGCTGAGTGCACACACTCATTAAAAGAAAATTGTTACTCAAGAAACTCTGCAGCAGATGAGAAGCTAAAGCAAGACTGAGGTGAAAGAACTGAACAAACAGTACTTCAAATGAAGATGGGCAGTTGCTTTGTGATTGGAACCCATTACATAGAGTGGGGATCTGTTGATTCATAAATCTTGACAAATGTGCTCATGGTTCCAATGTAATTAGAAGCTTCTAAATTGCAAAGAGCTGGTACCTCAGTGCTGAGGAGCATCTTGAATGTTCAAGCTGAGGAAACTTCAGACAGTTGGAGTTACTGTGCCTTAGGTTAAAAAAGAAATAGTTATTGGTTTTAATAAGGATCATAAGAAAAAGGACAGACATAGAGATCTGAAGCCTGGAAGACTATAAAATTCATCTGATTTTACTTAGTTTCTAATTTTGCAGCTCAGAATTTTCCACTCTGTTTCCAGAGACTCTTTTTTTTCCGCTAATCCAATTTTCAAATGTGTTCCTGAAGCTCCTATTGGCTTCTCTGAGACCAAATCTCTGAAAAAGCTATAATGTTTTGCTAGAGAATGATGAGATCTAAACAGGAGAGAACAGAGACTGCAGTGATCTGGTGAGAAATGCTGTGGTGTATAAGTATTGTACTTTTTTTTTGGTGAGAGGCAGGCAATTGGATTTGGATAAAGAACACTCACATTTTGCTGTGTAAAACCAAAAAGCCCTATGAAGGCACTGGTCACACATGTGACAACCTCAAAATTCAGACCTGAATAGGGCCAGGAAGGGGGTGAAAGTTTGAAACCAGTGAGCTGCAGAAGATTCACTTGTAAAAGCAGAAGTACTTTTCACTTCATACTTTGGCACATAATCTCCTCCTTGCTGGCACTAATGATGCGGAGACATTTTTCTATCAAATGGTTTCTGACAGTTCAATTGCCAAAAATACTCAAGTGGCAGAATGCAACTGCAATTACTAACAGTGTGCTTGCCCCAGAGTCTGTAAATTCTCTCATGAAAGCCTAAAAAGCCCATTCACGTTGCCTAGAAATAGCAGCAATAACCATGGTAATAAGTTCCTTTCTTTGTTGCTGTGGTTCAATTCTTTTCATGGGTAGGCTGCAAAAAAGCCATTTGATTTTTCTGTGGCTGCCTCTATTGTAAGGAGATGTTTCTGCTCTGCAGCAACAACAGTGCTGCTGAAAGCTCTGCAGCAGCTTCGTTTCCAGGTTCAGAAATTTAGCTAAGGAGAAGAAATTTAGGTCCTGTTTCAGATGAGGTTAAGCCCAGTTTTGTGTTTGGGCAGTGATTTGGAGGAGAGGATGTGTCCTGAAGGAGGTGCTGAGGGGGAGGAATGCTGCCCTGGGGAGCAGGATTTGAGTTCTTCCAAAGCCACCAAGGCACTTAGTGCATATCCCATCACTTCTCTACCACCTCCTACCCCTCTGAAGCAAAACCTGATGGTTTTTACCGTCCTGGAGGAGTTTGTCTGCATGCTCAGAGGTATTCCTTCATTATCCCCCTGAGCTGTAGTGCAATCCATATGGAGAATTCAGGATCTGGAGTTTCTTTCCATCTTAGAGTAGTTTTACTCAGGTTAATGGGGCCAAATGTGCTGTGGTCCTGCAAGAATTGCTCTTGGGTGTGTTTCTGCAGGGAGTGCTACTGACTGCAATTAAGTTTATGAAGATGTAGGATACCCTTTATGGGCATATCATGAAGAACTGGGTACAGGAGGAGAATAAGAAGCAGTTGTGTGAGCAGCTCGTCTGTGCCAAGTTGCTCACATATGTGAGGGTTTGCAGCATTACAGCTCCAAATCCAGTACTTAGAGACTGCTATTGAGTCCCAGGGACAGTCAGCTTTGATGCCTGTTAGAAGCAAGGAGCATGCATATAGACTTACTCTCCCTGTTATTAAAGATTATTTTATCCTATAAGATTGTTGTCATGGTATGATGCTTGAACAATTTACAAATGTAGCTTCAGAATATAAATGCCTTAGCTTCTGTAAGCTCTCCAAATCAGAAGCATTGAAGTTTTCAGCAGCTATTTATCAGAACACTTGGAATGATCCAAGCTTTTGTTTATTTAGCTTGAATTTCTAGGACATTCCAAGAGATAAATACTGGAAATGGCTGTCATTAAACACATTCTGAATTTATTTTAAGAAACTTACTAACTTAAAGTGTCGTGAAGTGTCTCAAGAACTGTTTAGGCAAGAAAAGGGAAACCACAAGAACGTTTAGTTTGCAATTACTGTTATATTGGAGTTTATCTCAGAGCTTGTAACTGTGCCTGTGAAGGTTCTGGGTGCTGAGGCCAGCTGGTACAGAATGACCCACATCCATACCATTAAAAATCTCTTAACCTGCAAAACATTCCCATAGGACTGGAAACTGTGCCAGCTCTCAAACTGTGCCTGAGAGTGCATGAGAAAATTATAGTTGGCACAGGCCAAAATTGTGCCAGGGATGCTTCTGACAGCTTAATAGATGGGCAGGCATGGCCCAGGGCACAGGAGCATCCCTGGCGCTGCGGTGCTCTAAGTTTGGGCACAGCTGCAGTCGCAGGTACAGCTGCTAAATCATCTTTTTGTGCTTTTCAGGCAGCGTATAAATAAGGTTGCTTTGTTGCAGAGGGTGTCCCTGAATGACAAAGCTGGTTTTGCTGAAAGGAAGATTTTGAGTCACACTTTGAATAATATGAGTGTTATTTTTTTTTTCTATGTAACTTTAAAACCTACCAGCAGCAGAATTAGATACAAGTATCCTCTAACATTAAGCCTTTAGCTCTTCACAACAGTGCAAATCATTACATTGACAAAGGGATATTTCTGTGAGTCTTGAGTTTGTTTAGTAAACAGATATTACCCATAGATCACTGGGCAACAACAATGTTCTCTGTCAGTTAAGCTACAACTAAGTGTTGTGTGATGTCTGATCTTATTTTCTCCTTCATGCACTTCACCTCTTTCACTCGACCAGTGCTTGACTCCAGCCTTGATTCCTTTCACTTGAGAGCCTCTGGGTAGGGAGACCACAGAGAGGTTTGGAAATTTTTTTAAGACAAGTCGTTAGTGTAGTTGTTAGAGAAGTTTCTGCACTTGCTATGTAAATGACTTAACATGTCATGAATGCAAAGTAAATCGGTTCTCTCATGTTGCTTGGGTTTAATAATTTTTGATTCTTGGTTAGCATATTTCATAGCCGAAGCCTGAATTTTTTATTTTGCGTTTGTCAACGATGCAACAATCACCTCATTATGTAGGATGAAGAATTATGTGTGTGGAATTTGGGCTGAGCTTTAAGCTTCTAGGAGAGCAAGAAGCTATTAAGACATCCTGAGACTGCACATAATGCAGTGTCCTATATCGGGCTCTCTGACACAGCCATGCTAATTTATCTCTGTTCTAGCAGATGACAGCTCTGCTCTTCCTGTCCCAGGCTTCTCCAAAGCACCAGAATATTATTTATTTTGCAAGTATATCAAGTAATAGTTTTTTCTCAGTCTTTCTAGCCAAAGTCTTACAGACTTTGCTATTAGGGTTTAATTTAATTTGACTTGAGAATTGGTAACAAATATCAGAAAGTGTGTGTATCATGGCAAAACCTTGGGGTGAAGCTAAGTGAAACAATTTAAACCAAGTCATATTGTAGTTAGTCCAATGTCTTGCATGTCTCTCTAATCTTGGTTTTCCAAGAACTCTTTTTTTGCCTTATTTCAGGGTGCAAAAGAGCAAATTTTTCAGAAGCAGATCTTCTGGATAATGCATATGCCACATTAAGGTATTTGCATTTTCTAGGTATACTGTGATATGCTTCTTTTACAATTTTCATCACATGATAAAGTTATTGTGATGAAAATTTTGGATTTGAGATCAAGAAAAGTCACTGCTGAACAAAATACAGACAATAAAATCAGCTTGAAAGATTATTCTATTTATTCACAGCCTGTGACTCTTTTGTGAAATGAAAATCTGAAAAAAACTAATTATGAAAAGCAGTCTGAAGATCCCTGATGACTTGTTTAAGGTGAAATCTTTACTAGGGAAGGGGAAAAGAAACTTTCCATTACTGGCTAAGAATACCAATGTGCTCCTCAGCATCTTTATTTCACCCAACCTGCAGTTCAAAGTGTTGCATTCAGCAGGTGGAATTTGTCGCATTAGTACATTTCAGTTCCCTATTCCAAGTGGCTTTAGCAGTATTTAAGTCAGCTTCACAGCGAGTTTGTGTGTATTAAAATGAAAATTAAAAGATTTTTAGATAATAATGATTCTAATGAAAAAGTATTGCCAAGAAGCCATCAAAGAGATCAAATGTACTTAGGGGTGCCATGAAAAGAATATTAAATAGAACAGCAGTGCATGTGCAATGGCAGCCTAGATTCAAACTGTGGTGCTTTTGCTATTGTAAATGGATGCCACTGTCAAAAACCTTTATACTTTAATTTTAACCTGCTTACGCAGAAAATAAAAATACATATGTTGCCTTTTGGAAAAGGTAAAAAAGGTTTTGGAAAAATAGTGATTCTTCTCTTGGAACTGGTAGTGAATTAGAATGACAACCAAATCAATTCTCAGCCTTGCTTCAGTAGGACAAATCCCCTTGCCTACAATGAAGTGAAAGAAATGTGGGAAACTGAGCATTTGCCCTCCAGAAACTGACAGTTTGCGTTACAGGAAAAAATTGGTGCACGTTTTATTGAAGGTTGTTACGAGTAAAAAAAGTCCTTGAGGTGGTTGAACTGTGAATCAATATCTTCTAAGAGTTTGAATCTGTCTTGGAGTGTTGTTACTTTGAGAACTGCCCGAATTTGTTCTAGCAAAGGGGAGGGGATGGATGGCTTTTCCTTCAAAATGCCATGCATTTCTGCTAGCTTGTGTCAGGTAACATGGGTTACACAATCAGCTGAGTTACCAGTAGTGGAGCAATGCCAGGGTATTAAAGCCTTCTTGATAACTATTAAAAGTTTTTGGGTGAGCAAAGGAGGCTGCTGAACCACCTAGAACTTCTCATCTGCGTGATAAGATAAAAGGGCAGAAATACTGACTTTGCAATGGCTTTCAATTGTCATAATCATAAAATATCCTGAGTTGGAAGGGACCTAGCAGGATCGTTGAGTCCAGTTTCTGGCCAGGTACAGGACATGCCAAGAGTCAAACCATGTGCTATCAAACTCTTGTTGAACTCAGGCAGTCTTGGAGCTGTGACCACTTCCCTGGGGAGCATCTTCCAGTGCCCAAACACCTTCTGGGTTAAAAACCTTTTCCTGATACCCAGCCTAAATGTCTCTTACTCATCTTCATGCCATCTCCTTGAGTCCTGTCAGTGGTCACAAGAGTGAACAGATCCTCTGCTGTCCCTGGTGAGGATGCTGAAGACCACAGTGAGGTCACCCCTCAGTCTCCTCCAAGCTGAACAAACCCAGTGCCTCAGCTGCTCCTCATACAGCCCCTCCAGACCCCTCACCCTCCTCATGGCCCTCCCTGATAGCTGAATGACTTTTTATATTGTGGTGCCCAAAAATGCCTCCAAGACTTGAATCCTTGAATTGGTCAATCCCCTCCCTGGCCCAGCTGGTGATTCTGTGCCTGATGCCCCCCAGGAGATGGTGCACACATGGGAAATCCTAAATTAACACTTTCAAGTTTGTGCCATAGCACCAATTCCCTGCTGCTCCACACTGAGAGGTTTCATAGCTGCCCTTGTATTCAGTTTCTTCCAAATGATCTTCATTTGTTGACAGATTTTGAGATTTTTCTTTGTTGCCCTGAGTGTTTCAATGCACAGTTCTTGTCTTTGGTCTTGAAATAATTTATAGCATAATGAATCACTATAGTGCTGTATGATAAAACCACATTGAGAGGATGGAATCTGAATGAAAGAATGTGTTCACAAACTTTTTTAGGACTGCTCTGTGCCATCACTGAGAGTTCTCTGTGACCACTGCTGGCCCTGGTGCTCTCTGCAATGGCCCAGAGTGTAGGAGGACTTGGGTCAGGCAATCCCAGTGGGTTTTTTCTCCTCCTCCCCTCTGCATGCATTCCATGTGTCCTTCTGAATCAAAATTTTTCATATGTAAAACAAGGAGTGCTCTGCTGCCCTACGTGTAAGAATACATTGCATTAATGCCCACAGTGTGTATTGCAGATATGACTGCCTAACAGGTTCTAACCACAGCATGTGTTCAGTTGTACACAGCATATAAATTTAAAAAATGGGTGCTTAATAATGTTATGGGTGCTAATGTTATAAGGGTTTTTTTTGTTTTGGGTTTTTTTGTTTTTTGTTTTTTGTTGTTCGTTGAAGTAACAGATGTGACTCAAATCCTGCAATATGGAAAAAAGTTTCAAACTTGTGTTAGTAATTTTCTGTGTCCTTTCATTAGGGGTATTTTTACTGCAGCTAATAAGGAACTCAAGATTCTCTCAGCTCTTGAGTAAGTTACAGTGAAGAAGATACAAGCTTTTCAGCCATTTTAACCACCTACTCCAACATTAAGACTGGAATTCATTCTGCATTTTGCCTCAGACAGTTTACATGGTCTGCTGGTTTGTGTTTATTTTCTACAGCAGACGTTTTTGCTTTCTCTTTATTTTGTTTTATTAGATGGTTCTACTTTAAATTGCCTTTAATTTCAGGCATGCTGTTCAGCACAAAAGCTGTAATCCATGAATCATGCTCTCTTCATAGCAAAACTGATGGGAAATAACTTTGTTCTGCACTTTACATATGGTAATAACAGTAACTCTTGACATTTGCTCTTTGTGATTATTTTAGGCTCTGTACAGCAAAGAGGCTTTTGGGGTCCTGGTGCTGGACTCTAATGGAACCATTAAACTGCTTGTGCACAGTCACATGAGGATGCACAGCTGGGCTTATTTGGGTTTCCCAAGATCCCTGTTATTTCTCATGTATTTTGGAGAAGTTAGAACAGATACAAATCTGTGCCCAAAATAAGTTTCTATCCTGAAGAAGAAAATGGTGTAACTGTGTATTTATAGCATGAATAATCTGTATATTTGTATTGTTGATATTTCTACTGGCATCTTCTGAGGCTCAGGGTGCTTGGTGCTGCAGGAATGAAGTTGGAAGATGGATGATAGTTCATTGAACTTCTCATGTGAGCAAACGAGGGTTGGGTAAAGAACGGAATGGCATAATAATTTACAAGTAGGGTAGCATAATTAGGGGAATTTGAAAAATATCTTATGTCTTTTAGACAAAAAAAAAAAAAAAAGGAAGAAAAGAAGGGGGGAAGTGGTTAGGGAAAAAGCGTCCTTTCCATTTAAAGTTTGTCCTCATAATCATGTGCTTGTATCTTTCTCACACCTTCTGTCATTTCCTTCTCTTGGCACTGGGTACTTAAACTTTTTTTTTTTTTTTTTTTTTTTGAGTTGTAGACCATTATGTCATGTATTATCAAGGAGAAATGAGCATTTGGAACATAAGGAGACACATAAGAATAGCAATCATTCACTTGGCAGTCTGGAGCTTTGTAAAAAGCAACAGGCTGTGAACCCCTTACAAAACTCAGTGTAGTTAAGGAGTTTATCCATCAGTGATTCTTGCCACCCTGTTTAAACTGGATAAAAAGTACCTTGTCTTCCTAAAACCACATCCATTCAGTTTTATATTTCTGTAATATTTTCTCAATGAAATTATGGAAGTGGTGACAAGCCATGCTTTTTTCATCTTTTCAAATTGCAAAAAAAAAAAAAAAAAAAGAAGTTTCTTGTCATATTTAATTGAGACTCCATTCTGAAGTCAGGAATTTGCTTAGGATCAACTCTGCAGCTTTGGTTAGGTGAAGGACTTGGAAGAGGGAAGCATTGGGTACAAGTTTCATTTTCAGAGCACAGAATCCTCAAAATGGCTTTTGATGTGAGCTGAAGGGTGAGTTTATTTGCACAGAACTATTTCAGTCATTTCTAATGATTTGCCAGCAAGGAAAAGCCAAGGTGGAGCTGGCAAGCTTTATAGAGGTTTAAGCTGTAAAATGCAAAAGAGGAGAAAATCCATTGTGAGGAATTACGAGGAAAAAGTTGTGGAAGACACCATCCAGAGACATTTGATTTCCTAGTGCTGACAACCACAGCAGGCTGCTGTCTTTAATGCAGGCAGCTTACACTGGTGCTCTGACTCTCGTCTGGCTTATGCAGACAACTCCTGTGACATTAATAAACTCCTGGAATAGCTGAGAGAAGAACTGAAACCTGTCAGGCATCTTCTTCTTGAGCACCTGTAGTGCTCTCTCACATTTTATGCTCTATACCAATGGACCACAGCATGATCACAAATAAATGAGTTAATCATTTTGTGTATGTTTCCATGTGTGCATTTAACATTCCCAGGTCAGTTCTTTTATCAGCCGAGTCAACCTTCCCTGATAATTGCAATTCTTTTTATTGTATGAGCTGTAATGCTTGCAGTATTGAAAAAAAAATAAACTCTAAAAGCAACCTGGCTGAAACAAAAGGTGAATTCTTATTGGAACAGGCTGTTGAAGGGATGCATGAGTGTTCAAAAGCTTCTATTGCATGTATCCTGTTGGGCACAGAAGGAATCCCTAATCCAATTGTTTTCTCCTCAAAAAGGACAACAACAATTTGTTGTGCTGCTTGTGAAAAATGAAATGTTTGAGAAAAAAAAATTATATGTGTGCAGATAGAAAGCAAAAAGTCAGAATGGTTGAGAAGTGTAGTTTGTTTAGCTTGCATTAACTTGCCCATGTAATAAAGCTGTGAGAGACAGGTGCATTGCAGGTTGCAGTGGTGCTTCATGTACTTCTATAAAAAGTGTTCAAGCACAGAATTATTCATGGCTGCTGGACAGTAAAGCTGCTCAAATCCTTTCAAAATTAAACCTGGCAGTCAAAATACCAATGTCTTAACCAGATCACTGAATTTCAAATAAAAATACAAGTACTTCCCTTTGCTTTGGCTTGGATATATTTATGTCTAGTGTATCATACTAAGAGTAACTTAAAAGAACTGCTTTTTTGTTGAGGAAGCAATGTCTGGCTTTCCTTAATTGTGGCTTTAAATTTGAAATTTCATAGGCAAGCAACGGCACTTGGCAACATTGTTTGATGTGCAGTGCTCAGTTTTGTTCAGAGGACTTATTTCTACTCTGTATCTTCTACTGAGGTATGCATATAAGCTGCCCTTTTTTGTGTCTTATTTCTCAATTAAATTCTACAAAATTGCTTTGCTATTCTGCCTGGAAAGATAAATACATTCTCCAGCAGAAAATCTTAATTCAAATTGTAAGATGCGTATTTCTGGCATCCTTTTCAGTAATGTCTTACTAGTTTTTCTTCATGTTAATGAGTTCCTTAGATCTACCTTTTGATGGAAAAATCTTAATGTAAAGAGAGAAATGTTGTTATAAGAACACTGCAGTATTTGTAGCTCTGGTGTCCTGAACTTGCTTCTCCCCTCCACATTTTGACCTTGTATCAATAGGTCACTGTGGTATTTGCATTTTGACAAATTTCTACTCTATTTTAGCTCTGTACCAATGAATTGTCATAGCCATGAATGCTTTGCATAAATAGCTTATAATTTCATTAAACTCTGCTTTATAGCTGTCACTCTGGAGCGTCTGTGCTCTTCAGCCCTTCTGTTCAGTAGGCACTAATCTGCCAGACACTGATTTGATCAACTATCAGATATATTTTGCTCTTGGTTTACCTCAGCTTAACTGCATTCCCAGTTGCATTTTGTTCAGCTGTTAATTCCATTCTCTTTTGTATTTTTCTTTTTTCTTTCCTTTCTTGATTTGTTTTTAGGTATTTTTGAGTGGCCTTATTCTTTGGTTAAGTAGTGTGTGTATAGGAAATATTACATGTGTACGAGTATTGATCATTATTTGTAGATGCTCAGGTTTGGGTGCTCTATGTCATCCAATAAACAGAAGATATTTGTGTTTCTGCATATGCTGTTGGATCTTTAAATAGTTTGGAAATGTAGTAGGAGGACTTTTGTGCATGAGCTCTTGCACAGGTGTGGGTGACCTGGAGTGTTTTAAGCTTGGGTGGGATGGGCAGGACCGGGTGGAGTTTCCCAGAGTTGCTGCCCATGGCAGGAAAGGCTCAGGGCTCTGCTGCCCTGAGAGAAATGTGGTGCCATGGGGTCACCACACCTGGGACAGACTGATGCAAATCCCCAGCAACCTCTGCCTTCCCAGACCCATAAACTGGAGCTGTGGGGAGCCTCAGATCCCATCCGCTGCCTCCCGCTGGGTTTGAGTGGAGTGGTGGTGGTGATTAGCACCTAATTCACACTCTTCTGTGGTTTATTGGAGCAGTTTCCTCAAACTTTTAATACCTTTAAACCTCAATTCTTACCTTTTTAATCTCTGTAATTCTACACAGTGGATGATCAATGTTTCCATATTCTGAGCACAGTTTAGGTGGGCATGAAGATAATCCACTTGATTGAATTTGGAGCTGCTAAAGCAGAATTATGCATTTTGGGATTTTGCAAAGTAGTTTGAACAAACAAACAAAAAGAACTCCACAGGTGGAAAAAATACGGCAGAGATGTTTAGATGTACCTAACTTTGGCCTTAAAATAGTCGTGGCATAAAACAGCATAAGGAGAAAAGGATCTTCTGTATCATCGTTGCTGTATGGAGCCCATGAGCCAAGTCAGACCTGAGACATTTGCTTCACTTTCTCAGTGGTGCAGGATGCCACAGTGACACACATGCCTTAGTGCATTTTGTTTTGCTTTAAAACTTAATTTAAAATGAATTGTATTGATAAGCCATGCAAACTCTTTGTTTCTATGTTTCCAGGTAACTTAAATTTATCTGCCTAAAATACAGATTTTTTTTTTTTTTTTTTTTGCCAGTATATCTTGGCTACCATATCAGTTCAAATTTGGGAACCAGTCTTCTTTTTAACTGATACTTTTCTTGCTTGGTTTTTGGTTTTGTTTTGTTTGTTTGGGTGCTTTTTTGTTGTTTGTTTGTTTGGTTTTGTTTTTAATTTCCAACACCTATGCAGCCCCTGAAACAAAGTTCAATCCAGTTGCCTTTCTTGTCCAAAAAAAGGGAAACAAAACTTTAAGTGCCTCCCTTTCTCTGTCAGACCTGGAAAGGTCAGGGCTGAAACAGCAGGATGAAACTGCAAAAGAATTAAACCATGTCACATTGCATCTAAATGCTGACTTTTTCAATCCCTACTGGTACGTTTTGGAATCCAAAGTGGCCAGACCATGCATTTTGTTTGTTTTAATTTAAAATCAGCGCGCTAAGCTCCCCTTTGATTTCTAGCTAGGAAGGTAGAAAACCAACTGGTGTCACTGTGCACTGCTCATCATTCAAGACTTTCTCTTTTTAGCCTTCTCCTCCCGGGATTCATGCACCTTTCCCCCAGACCCTGAATTCCCTGGCTATTAGGATGCAAGTGAGTAAATGAGAGAAAAGGCTCCTGCTGCCCCTGCTTTCTCACTGGTGTGAGAACATGCTGTAGGTGACAAAGGTGTCATACAAAGTTCTTGAAAAACAGTCGGGTAGTCTTGAACACCATCCTAAGCAGGAAACATTTTCACACTTTTTAGCAAGTGGTGTAAAAGGAAATTAGAGGAAAAGGTTGTCTGTTTGAACACTGGGAATGTAGCGAGTCTACAAAAGCTTGGTGTCTTGTTTTCTTCATGCTACTTGGAGAAACAATAGCAGCTAAATGGGATATAATTCACTAGTCTGATGCAGCATGTTAAGCACATGAGCAAAAGACAGCTCCAAGTCCTTTCTCTTTAAATTGCAGTGAGAACACATTAATATTAATTTTTTTCTCTGCCATCATTTCATGCTTCAACCCTCCAGATGATAATTAAGACAATAGAAGATAAAATTTTGTACTGTATAAAATTGCATCCAAGCCTTAACAAATAAGAGATTATTTTGTCCAGTAAACAAAACATAATCATCCTGGCACCCTTGCGAAGGAGAGCCTAAAATAGAAACTCTGCTTTTTATAGGTCATGTAAAATGTCATCATCCCTCTCATTATCTGTACTGTTTGGATGAAAAAGAACTGATTAATTTAAAAGAACATTGGCTTTTTTTGCTAACAAGGTTATTTTCTCATTGATTGCTAGGAAGTCTAGTTCCTTTGCAAAGGGTTGCAAATGATGAGTAAATCAATTGTCAGCCTGTGTAGATGCATCTGCCATTTCTGTGCTGGCAGTGCAGGGTAATGTGTACATGGTGTTTCTACAGCAGCTGTGGATGCACCTTGTTTGGAATTTCTGAGTCTGAGCAGAGGTGCAAAGGCAGGACCAGGAGATAATCAAATAATGAAAGGGTCACGCTCCTTAAATTTCTTTTAAAAGCTTAACTGTCAAAGGGACTGTGATGTAAAAGGAAGACCAAACTCAAAGAAATTTAAAATTAGACCAATGAATTAATATTTAAGCAAGCAATTTAAAAAAAACAAGGACAGAAGTGTGAAAAAAACCCACCTGTCAAAGGTGGTGGGTTTACCTGGCCAGCCTCACTCAGAAACAGCAGCAGAATTTATCTCCAGGAACCTGAAGGTTTCCCCATGGGGCTTATTAGCAGAGGAGTGTGAGTAGCCCAAAGCTGGGGACAGTGGTGCAGCTCCTGTCTGGAGGAGACCTGGGATTCTGAGTCCCCTCTGTGTGGCTCCTGGATGCCTTTGGGCATGGTGCTCTATTCTGTTTTAAAAACAAGCTGCCTTCCAAAGCTGCTCCTTTGTTCACCTGTCCTGGTTCAGACTCTAAAAGTGGGGCAGTGGGACTGTGTTCAAGCAGGAACAGTGCATTATTCTGGGTTGCTCCTTTGATATATAGCTATTCCTTTTGCATGCTGTTTGTCTGACACCTTTTCTTGCCAAGCTTGAAGGTTCTGACCCAAAGTGCTTTTAAGCCAGCAGAAAAACGTCCTGATGATGTAATGACTGGAGGTAGAGCTTTCTGAAATCCCAGAGTAGCATAAAAGCAGAAACCCCAGTGACATTCACTCAGCAGAAATGCAAAGCCCATTCTGTGCTCTCTTGCATCTTTTGCTGGACCACTTTAGACCTCTATGACTTGTTTTTCCCCTCCAGTAGCAGAGGGAGTATAGGAGGCTTCAGTGCACCTGTGTTGCTTATAAACTCTCTCAGCTTTGCAGAACTTCCAGAGCTTTGACTGTGCATTCCCAAAAGTGAGAAAAGCATAAAATTAATTGAGGTTAAGCTGATAAGAGCTTTTCATTTCAGAGTCAGTGTTGGGGATCTCCATCCAAATACATTTGATTAAATGAGAACAAAAAATGTTTGTTAGCAAACCAACAAGAAGGTGCAAGAAGAGCTCTCCAAAATTAAAGAATAAAAACTTAAGAAGGAAGAATTGGTATTTAGACAATTCATGCTGATTTTTATTGTTTTCTATTGCCTCTCTTGTAGTCTTTAGCTGGATCATCAGAACGTGTATCAAAATAATAAAAAATAAAGTGGCTGTTGGTTTTAATGGCCATGACAGCAAAGCTACTGCTTGAGTATGCAGATTTCCTGGCAGAATTGCAAATTGGTTAAACCATGTGAGTCTGGAGAGACAGAAGTTACTGGTAAAAATGAGCATAAAGCACGGTCAGGTCTACTTGTCTTGTAAAATGGGAAAAATCCCATGATGCCAAAGCCAGCAGATAAGCCTGATTAAACATTTAATTTCTGCTTTTCCTATTAGTCTTTCACCAAAGGTGTTCATTGTAGAGTAATGTAATGGGAATGAAACCAGTGCTTCTTTCCACTTGGAATTCTGAGAAACTCTTATTTTGCCCACTTCTGGTCTTGTATTTTCCAGTTAGTTGTTTTTAGTGCAACATGCCTGCAGCATTTCATCTTGCCAAAAAAAGTCTGTAGTTCCATTTCTACCAAACCAGAATGTGAAACTTCATTCTGGAGGTTCCACTTTTCGTATCTTTACTGGCACTTTGGTTAACTTTTTTTGTTTGCAGTGGGAAGATCAAGCCTGGGTGTGGGCAGCTTTCATAATCCCCCTTTTGGATGAGTGTGCAAATCCTTATTCCTGCAGTGTGCATTGTCTAAAGACTGTGAGAAGGGGAAAGAAAAGGAGCATGTGGGCAGAAAGGCTGGACTGACTGAGCCTGGAGCCTTTGGAGCTGTGGCTGGGGTCAGGCGTGATCAGAGCCGTGCCTGATCCCTGCAGAAATGTCACGTTCCTGAGGGGTGTCTCCATTCTCACAAATGCCATTTTGGGAGCAAGAGCATTACCAGGAAAATGTCTAACCATACACACACATGAGCTGAGTGTTTCTCTCTTTATTCCAATATTCTATTTTCATCAAAAGAGACCTTTTTATTCTGCTGCAGAACTGCTCTGCTTTATATCTAAAGAAGCAAGTTGTATGTGGTTTCTTTGTAATTAAAATTCTTATCCCCAAAAACATGTTTTCCATTAAAATTCCTGCACTAATAAGTCTAAATCTTGTAACTATTGTCTCTGGAAATATACATTTTGCTATATGCTGCATATAAACATTTATTTCCTGCTCGAGAAAATGTGGGATTTACCATCTGTAATATTCATATTTGTTTCTCGTAGGGAAAAGTTGGGGTGACAGAAACATGATACAGGCACTCCTAAACTCATTAAGAAAACAAAACCTTGTGACCAGGGCAAAGTTGTTTGTTACAGACCCTAGTGAGCTTTTTCATGTGCTTTTTTCTTTTTTTATTACCAAACTTGCTTTATATGAAGGATTATATTTATGTTAGAGACCAACACTATACAGGTTATTTGGCTTTAAATGTGAGTTTTTCAGTATTTTCGCTGTTGCCTTTGACCAGGCTTTAATGTGAAGGTTACAGAAGAGAAGAGTTGCTCTGTGACAGTCCCAAGAATCAGAACATTTTTGCTTCACACGACTTCATGTGCAATAGTTAATAGCAACATTCCCCTCATTCACCTCTCACTTCTACTTTTGAGTTTTGCCAATAAGATGTAGTGGTACTTTATTAAAACCCATCACTGCCATGGTTCTTGCTTGCTTCATCCAACTCATTCAATTCTGTCAGTGCTGTAAAATCTGATTTTCGAATTTCAGTTCCATTTCCTGCACAAAAGGGAGGCCCACAAAGCAGTGTATTGAATTGCTTTTACAGCAGAATAGCCGTGTTAACACTTCTCTTTTACCAGGAAGGTTTTCTCCAACTTGCCCAGGCTCTTGGTCACCGTAGCAATTCAAAAGATTCAGCTCATTGCCTCCTTTTGCTCTGAACTCTTTTAAATTGCTGGTGGCTCCCCCATTCTTCCAGATCCTTTACCTGCCTATTCAACACAGTCTTCCAAAATCACATTTCCAAGTAATAGCTCAGGACATTAGAGAACTAGTTGGAATCAATTTCTCTTTAATCTTGATTTTTCAAGAAAAACATTCAATGTTGGTGATGTCAATTTTCCAGGGATGGAGACTATCCTCCAACCCTGAGAAAACATTTCCAATGGTACAATAAAAATGTTTGCAGTTAAAATAATTAAGCAGAGCTAATCCAGTTGCTTAGATCTTATTTTCCTTTTGTCTACAACATGCAACTGAAAAAAGCTGTACTTTCCCTGTAAGTCAGGTTTGTTTTTAAACCAGTGTGACCTCCTTACTCAATTTTTGTGGCTTTTTGGGCCTCTTGTAAAATGTGCTTCAACAGCTCCCAACTGTTATACACGTTTTTCCATTTAAATGTTTTTTCCCAACAGATTTAGCTCATAATTATATTCAGCTTTGAGAACCTGATTTTCTAAATCACACAGCATTGTTGCCTGTGTGCTTCCTCTCTGTACTGTATGCTAGTGGTTTGGCATCTATTCTATATGCTCATAAATGTGTGATTATAATTTAAAAAGAAAAAGTTCCATCTGAGGTTAAGCTGAGTTGTGCTCTTTGAAAATAACGTAGAAAGAGCAGGAACTTTACTTGTTTAGTTGAGACCGCAGCAAGTCGTGTTTCTGGTTTTGTTTCTTGGCAAATTTTCGTTCTGGGAAATTGCTTTGGCAAGTTTGGAAAATTAACCTGTAGCACTCTGTAAATGGATATATTGCAGATGAAAAAAATAATTTATTTTCCTTTGGTCAGACACTGCTGCACCTGAGTGTGTATCAGCTAGCCACACTGGAGAAGGGGCAAAAGCAGCTGGAACATGCTTTGGACAGATCTTCTTCCTGTGGACACATCATTTTCAGCTGGTTTCTTCCAAGAAGGCCAGAATTTTGTATGTGGTAGAGGTACTTGTGAGGGGAAAAAAAGAATTTGAAAAACAGCATCAAAATTCTAGTGTTCTGACAATGTCTTCATTTAGTGTGTGCTTATAGCCTGACAATCACAGGTTGTCAGCATTAAATTTTATTTATTCAGTACCTCTGGAAATTAGGCAGTTAATATTGATGTGTGTCCTAGAACCTGGGATGTCAGATTGGGAAACTATAACACTGTGATCAAAATTGAGAGGTGACCTGGCTGGGCTGTGGGGATTTGTCCCTTCAGTAACCAAGAAAAAGAATGACTGCTCGAGAAATTTGAGATCAAGTTTAAAAAAAAGCTCCAAAAAAAACCCCACTATCCAAAAATTACAGAGAAAAGCAAGCCAAAAAACTCAAAGAATATGAAGAACTATTTAGAACTCCCCAATTCTGGCACGTGTGTGGTACTTTTTTCCCATTCTGGAAGAACCAAATGCTGTATTTAGGGAATGGGTTTCAGATTTTGCAAATATTTTCCTAGTGCCATTCTAGAAAATGAGTTTGTTGGCATATTGTTACGGGGGGCTTGTTCTGCTAAAGCATTGTAATGCCGTCTGTTTCTCAAGCTGATTTGGCTTTTACAGCTCAAATATTATATCCTACTTTTAGAACATATGGCAGCTCCTTTTAGGAGACATAGAGAGTTGTGCATCTCATTTCCAGAAATGGGTCTTTTCCTTGGAGTGAGAGACTGTGAGTGCTTTTCATCTTGATTTTCCCATTCTTATTATTTTAGCTAGACTGTCTTATTCACCCCCTGCCCTACTTCTGCTGCTCCCATCAGCCCTCCCTGCATCCCAAAAAAGGCAGAGCTTGCTGGCATCTTCAGAGTGAGTGAAGGGAGAGGAACAATGCTCCCTTACCCAGGTGGCTTCACACAGAGGAGCGTGGTGACACAGGCTGTGCTTTCCTGGGAAGCCTTTCCTGGGCTGCTCACGTGGCTCAGTCTGTGCTCATTGATGGAAATGCTCACAGAATCCTTCCTGCTGCACTCTTACAGTGATTTCATTCTGCATTCACTTCAGTTCTGTAGGAGGGTTTTCTTTTCTTTCTTTCTTTTTTTTTTTTTCCCTTTTTTTTTTTTTTTTTGTTCTTCTGGTTTTTTTTAAAGCCTACGTGGCAACATCAGCGTTTCTTGCCACTGTTGATGGCTTCACACTGCTCCTGCTGGAACACACAGTGCAAAGTGCCCCAGCACAGCAGTGCCTTTGTGTGCAAGGCAGAATGCTTTGCTCAGAGCAATGGCTCTGCATTCACCTCTGGGTCTGCCTTGCTGTAAAGCTTTGCAGAGCTGAGCCTTTGCTCTGGGCACTTGGTTTAAGGTCACTGCCAGGCAGAGGCATTTATGGACGTAGCTTTAATGTTACAGCTTAATTGTCAGCCACTTAACTCGGGGTCAGCACTGATCTGGCCACAGAACTGGATAAAGTATTTAGCATGATACTAATCCAAGCTTCATTGGAAACAAGACCAGGGGATGTTGAATTGCTTTGTTCTTTATCCACACACCTCCTGAGCTTTGTTGTGAAAACACAGCAAAGTTTGTGTGTGTGGCTGTTAATCAGTTCTGTAGTTTTATCTTGGAGGTTTTTCATTTCAACAGGAAAACATTCTGCATTTGTCCCCCAGCGGGTCCCTTCTCTCACCTTGCTTCTCTACTGTCATTCCCAGAGACCACCTGACAGTCTCAATTTCCTCGGCATGTGTCTGTGGGTTCCCAAAAGTGAACAAGGAAAGAAAAAAGCTGAGGCAAGAGCAGGGAGCTTTTGTAGCATTTATTGAAAATAGCATAGAGGAAGAAAAGAGGTCTCCTATGAGTCAGTAACAGAGCAGGAGTGGTAATCTCCAGTTTTCAGTTAGTTGGGCTCATGATTAACTGTGGCTACAGAGCACCGGGGTGGGCTCCACATCTGCCAGCACCCATCTGGATGAGGCAAATCACGTTTCATGTTTTGTGCCTGGCCAGTTCAAATGTGCTTTAGAGGTATCCAAGGCCAACAGTCACTAGTACTGCTGGCCTTGCTTTTCCTTTTCTATTCATCACGTGCTCTTGTTGCTTGAGCAGCATGTTCTGTTGTATTTTTGCCTCAGGTGTATCAGATTTTCTGTTCCTTAGGCTTACCTGGGGCAGGTATGGTTGCCACTTTCTCTGGAGAAATGTCATAATTTTTCTACCATTATTTATCATATCTATCAATAGATATTTATATTAACATTTATCAATATGTATCATTATTTATCATGATGTTATAGGCTCTATATGGACACAAATGATGCCACATGATTTAAGAAGAGGAGCAGAACTTAAACCTCAGTATTTTGAGGAAGAAAATAATAAAACAGATCCTTCTTGAGGTAGAAATATTTGATTTGTCTCTCCGTGGGAGAGCAGGCTCCCCTTCCTGGGATGCAGTCGTGGCTGTGTGGCTTCCCTGTCTCCCACTCAGGATTGTCCTGGGCTGCAAAGATGTCAGAGGGTGAAGGAACTTTTCTTCTCCAGGGACCTCAAGAAATTCAGGGCTGAAACTTTGAGAGCACCACAAGCTTGAAGGGCCCAAAAAGGGAGAGGGCCGGACTTGCTGCTGCATTTGCAATCGTTGCTGATCTGAATTCATTTGGGAGCAACAAAAGCATATTTGTCACAAATGTTCAAAATTTTCAGGCCTGGTGCATAAATAATGATATTTTTTTCTTTCCAGCCTCAGTGCCTGAGCTCTGTGGGGTTTTCTGGCCCTTTTCAGCTGAAAGGACATTTGTTTAAATTTAGTGTAGAAATATGAATCTATATTAATGCACAGAAAATAAGGTGGAGCACCCTGCGAATACAGTAGATGAGGTGACATGCTCTTAGAAGAGTTTTACCAGGGATTTATGATCTGTTAAGTGCATTTCTGCAGCAGCAAATGCTGAATTACCACCTCAGTGCTGGTTCACTCACCCATGCAGACCGAGAGCGATACCAAAGGTACTATGCCAAGGAGGCTCCTGATTCTGGACATGACCTGAACGTTTTGAGTGTGAATGCATCTCCTTCAGATTCACAGCTTACACCTAAAATAACATTTTAAGAAGTTGTCTCAGTAATAAAGTAGCATGTGTTATTCATTCTCCAGACAGGAATTACTGGCTGCACTGAAGTGCTCAGTGCTGATTCAGCAGCCAGGCTGCTCCATCAAAGCAGGGTTTTATTGCTGTGTAGGTAGCTCATCCTCTAACTTGGTGCAATTCTTTATGCCATAACCCTCCAGCTTATCATCATTGCCTTCCACTGGAACTCTTTTGCAGTGGATGAGGCTTTGTTGTTCCGAAAAGGTTCTAAAGCATAAAAACTTCAGGAGGTAGGCAAAGGGTGAGCAGTTGTTTTGCTTTTGTTGTGGTGTGGATGTGTTAGAATAATGGCAGCATCTGGGCTCTGATCTGAGCAGTTCATCTGACTGTAGTCTGGTTTTAGGAGGCTGGTACAAATTAAAGTAAAATACTGATTGGTCCTGGGTGTAGCATTTCCAGCAAAGATCCAGTCTGCACCCTCAGACCAGTAGTTTTTGTCAGCAGAGACTGTCCACAATGGAATGGGAGTGATCACTGGCAATAACAGATGAGGTTATTGAAGCATTTATGGGGAACATTTAAACATCTGGACTTTATGGTACTAGAATTGGTACCCAGCAATAAAAGTTCATTGGTGTTTTTTGTTTGTTTTTTAGAGGAAAAGAAGATGAGAAAATGGAATTGGGATCAAATTAGGTGTTTGCTGAGCCACCTTAATTGTTACTCTGAACTCTGATGGCAGTATTTAAATATAACTTTAGAGCACTGAACCATAAAAGGTTTTTAAGTTTACTTGTGTTAGGAGAATGTAGTAGCAATTAATTTACCAACATGTTATGTGTTTACAAGGTACCTTCATTTCATGGGTGGCTGGAAGACAGAACATGCTTAGATTGGATTGAATTTAAGAAGCCACATTAATTCTTAAGGCTTTTAAAAAATGGGTTTTCTCTTCATGATCTTATTTGAACTCTGGCCAACCACGATGAATGTTTTCTTTTGTCTTTGACCTCACAAGAGTCATGAAATAACAAATGTAGGTACTTCACTTTATTTACTTATTTACTTAGTAGTTAAAACAAGAAAGCAAACAAAACCATGATGTATTTCACCTCTTCTCCCCAGCACCCCCTTGACAAATGGCTGTTGAAACAGTGCTAAACTGTGACCTTAGAGCCACAGGCGTAATGAAACTGCGATCTGGCAGATGTGACAGACTCATCTTACATAAATCACTCTCTTTTGTCACTGCTGGCATATGGCCGATGAATCTTCTAATTATTGAATGGCTTTTATAGCCCCATTATTTATAATCACTTTTGGACAGCAGCTGGAAGACAAGGATGGGACAGGATGAAACTATATAGCACAAACTATTATCATTTCCATAACAACTGCTGGGATTAGGAATATTTGATGCTGATGTGGCTACCAGTGCAGTCTTGATAAATGATAAAAATCTACTCAGCTTTCTAAGATGGGCTGCTGCCTCCTGGACCTTACCATGAAAATTATTCTATTAGTCTGCCCAGAAATAGAATATTAATCTCTTCAAGCATTAACAGAATATATGTGTGAGTATCAGGGCCACCTTTGCAACAGGACTTAAGGAAAATTTATGGCAAGTATTAGTAGGAGACAGTGGTGATGCCCTGGCATTGCTGTTGGAACAGTTTTAAGAACTATCTTCTCTTTCCCAGGAGCCCTATCTACACCCCACTTTATGGTAAGGATTTAACAACAGATTCAGAAGTTGTTTTGAATTACATTATTAATATTTTAACATTTCTTTTAAAAATTGCTGTTTTCAAGAGATTAATAGATTTATAACCAGCTTTGTTAACTCACTTCATAGTTAAGGGGAGCTATTTTGGCTCTAATTATAGATGGGTTTGTGCTGAGTGGGGCAGAGCAGGAGCTCTGGAGAGAGGAGCACAAGTGAAGTCCCCCAGCTGAAATGCCAGTCATCTGAGACTGCAAGTCCACATGCTGCTCTAGAAAACACAAGCTGTAAGTTCTCTGCTCACGCCTCTAAGTGAGCAGGGTTTGGATTTTTTTGTTTGGCTTGGTTTTTGTGGGGTTTTTCCCCCCTTATCTGCAGTTCTACGTTTTGTAGCATAGAAATAAAACCCTGCTAACCATGATAATTTATTAGTTAAATACCTTCAGATAGAGATCTTCAGATGATAGACAGTATGTTAAAGTCAGGGGTTTATACTGCAAATCCAACATGTGCAATCTTTGTGTCTTTAAAAGAATGAATCCTTCCCTCTCAATGTAGACATCAGGATGGTGAGAGAGAGTCTTAATCCAGATGACTCTATTGCACTTTTATCCCTTTAGTGAGGCCTTTAACCTTGCATTGCTTCATGGCCCTGTTGTTTTGAAATGGTCTTTGACCACAGAGAATCCCTCTGCTAAAGACACCTTTAAACAGAGATCCCGACAGGAGAAGGGGAACTTTGCTGCAATTTAGGAACGGAAAATAGATTTTCTCTAGTTCAGATGCTATCAGTCACTGTGAGTGTAGCAATTGGTTGCCTTCCTAAAGAAGGGTAAAGCAAAAAAAATATATACTGGTGTAATCTGCTTAGAGGAGTGTAATATAGGTCAGGGACCAGTGTGTCCCAGGCCTGACCCTGACCCGTCTTTGCACAAGCATCTCTAGGCTCTGTCAGAGTGTGGCTGTTGATCAGGATTATCTGGGACCATCTCGAGCGGAAATGGGATCAAACAGCTGCAGTAATTAATAGAAACATAAACTACCAAATCATAGTTTCCAAAGGCATAAAGCACACGTTTAAAATACATTTTCAGCATACACATATTGCACAGTCCTGGCATGGACCATCCACCAGCTGGCAGGAAGGTGCTGGCAGCCCTGCAATGTTCACACTCAGCTTTTCCTTGGGAAAAAAATTCCGATTCTGCTTGGTCATTGATGCAGCCTGCTTTCCCTGCTGGAAGGCAGGATGGCAATGGGGCAGGAGGCTCTCCAAGAGGGGATGTTCTCACGCAGCAAAGTCGGTGTTAGATGATCCCACATGCAGCTTTCTTCCTGCAGAAACTGGGAATTTTAGCACCAAGAGTCAGAGCACAGTTCAAAGCACAGCTTCCCTAGTGACTTTATATCAGGTACCTGTTGGAGGACAAATGTGTGACAGAACTGTGGGTTTGGAAGCAATGTGTTTTGAAACAGTCAATATTTTTCATTAATCACAGACCCGTCTAAGTTACACATTGAGCTACAAAAACCTGACAGTTCATTGTTTCTCAGAAAACCATATGTCAGTAATTTTTTTTTTTTTTTTTTTTTTTTTTTTGCTATGAGAGATGTTTCCCCTTTGTGTTTCTTTTTGTTGCTGAAATGATGTTATCATGTAATGGTTGGGGAGGATGATAGATGTTCTCTACAGTATAATAATTAAGAAAAATTATACTGTAATTTTTTAATTTTTCTATTAAACCAGCCATTTTGCTCTGTCTTGCATTCAAAGGATTGAGATAATAAGATGGAAGCACCTCGGATTTGGAGTAGTACTGTGAGGAGTGAAGAAGTGATAAGTTGGTTCTCTGACTGTACCTTCACATTAAAAAAGCGCATTGATTTTTTTCAGCAGAGAACAAAGGGAAACTGTTACAACAGCACCAAAAAATTTTTAACATCTTATTTGTGAACTATACATTTTGGTGAGTTTTTCAATTTTTCTGTGTGTCTCATGATCTAAGCTACATGTATTAGCCTCATTTTCATTACAGAAATAAAAAAAGTGATTTTTCTGTGTGCAAATCAACAATTTCCAGCATATTCTGGCCAGTACAAAGGAAGAATAGAGCACTGGGTCTTCAGACCTATGTCCTCTGCTTTGGAAACTGCTGTTCCTGGTTTGCATCTCTTGTCCCTCCACTATTATCACTGTTGGATATTTTTACAGCCTTTTAGCAGAGAAGAAAAGAAATAATCTCAAAAGACTAAATGTAAAATCCAGTGTCCATGAGAGCAGGGGAGTATTTTGAAGGCCAATGTTTACTTCTGGTTGACACAGCTCTTCTCTAAAGGAAGTATTTTCTTGAACACAATGATATGGATTTAAATTTTAGAAAGGGGAGGAATTTTGCATAAAATGAGGTGGTTCTGGTCACCTGCCCATCTTTTGGTCTGGTAGTGGCTGGTGCATGGACAGAAGCCATCAAAGGTGAGCCTTGGTCTCAGAGGGAGTTTGCACAAGCCAGCAATGCCCCTGAGGAGCAGAATGAATTTTGCTGCTAAGATTTGCACAGAGGAGGTTGCTGAAATGTCACTGTCATATTTTTCAGGTTCTCAGAGATTATGGGTGCATACATTTTGGACTAAGGGTATAGCAGAGTTTATAAAATTGTGTGCAGCTCTAGAATCTACTCAATGAAGCCAGTGTCAAGCCTGTGCCGTCTCAGCTCAGGGGAGATTTTTGGAAAAGATCAGAGTGGAAAGAAGCATTTCAAGTGGTAAAAAATCCAACGTGTTCCAGGCTGAATCCCTTTGGCAGCTTCCCACATGGAGTTAGTTTCTGTGTTAGCTCATTTTCCTCTGCCATGCAGTGGAGGGAGTTCCTGAACCTGCTTGTGCCCACAGCTTGTGGCCTCAGCGACTGCTGAGCTGAGATCATCAGAGCTGCAAGAAGCCTTCATTTCTGTCAAGACTTTCCTGGAATTTAGGAACAGAAATGTAGCTCAGCAAGGTTTTTGGGGGGTTGGGTTTCTTTTTGTCTTTTTTTTTTTTTTTCCTTCTTCTTCCTTCTCTTCTAAAATAAAAATGTAATAGAAATAAGCATCACTCTGAGACCCCAGAGGGGCCACTTATGTGAGTGTCAGTGTTGCTACAGCCCCTGTTTTTGCAAGTGCCTTTTTAACTAGTGCTTCAGTGACTCAGCTGGGAAATCCCAGCTCCTGCATAAACCAAATAACCAAACTTTCCAGCGGGGCCATAATAGACTGAGATGCTAGATGGAATGGGCACAGAGGGGAGCTAAAAGCAGGATATCATCATTAAATTGCATATATTCTGTGGTCAAACAAGCCCTAGCTCAGCAGAGCTTTTTCACCTCAAGACATTATTGTTACATAAATCATTGAATCAGAGATCACACAGTATTTTGGAAGAAAGTTTACTTATGTGATACATGCAGTTCTGTGCATTAATTTCTTCCCTGGAATAAGCCTTTGCTTTATGCCCAAGCAGTTTGTCATATTTGTCCTGTTTTGCTATGAAAATCTACCTTGCCCTTACTCTCTCTTGTGCAAAGAAATACATGGAATGCTTAGTTAAAAGATAAAGAACTACTTTATTATTTCAGCAGAAGCTCTTTTTGGTGCCCAGTCACCCTCTGGAGTAAAACAACGTGGTAAGAAATCAAACATCTGGAGTTTGGAGAGTCAGGTCTGATATTGAAAAACTGTAGCCCACAAGTCTACCAAATCTTCAAAGTGCCTCCTATGTGGGAAACAAATTTTATGGTGCAGTAACTGGAGACCATTTGCTGGAAAATGGTTGATAATTCACTCTGGAAGTAAAGGGTGTTGCTGGTGTTGCTCAGGAAAGTGTTTTGAGCCAATTATATCTCCCTTAATTTCAGTTTTGTTTCACTTTTCCAATGAGCATCTTAGTCTTTAAAACTTTACTTTTGTTAATAGCTGAGCCTGCTGCCTGAGCCTTCCTTCCTTCAATAAGAGATTTAATTAAAAGAAACAGCTGTCAGGAGGATGTAAATACAAATCACAAAATTATTTTAAAAATTTGACATAGTACTTTAGACTACAAGGTTTTTCTGTGTTTAGTTTTGTTCTTAAACCAACATTTCTGGTAAAACACTGCAGGGCTGCAGTGGTTTTATCCTGCCCACAGTCATGTAACAGTCTGCACTCTTTCTTATTTCACCATTTGCCTGGTGCTGCTTCTGCCTCCCAGACCCAATGTCCAGCTGCACTCCATTGCAGTATTATTATTTTTGATTTGCTCTGCAATGATTCCTCGAGGCTCCAGCCAGGAATCTGCATTCAGTGTCCGGATGTATGGAGATGATCTCTGCATTACATATTCACAATCAAAAAAATCGTAATGCAAATGATAAAAGACTGAAAACAGCTGCAGTGGTTCAGCCCAAGGTCCATGCAGTCCAGCATTTTGGCTCCAGCTGGGGCCATAAATAAGATCCTGGCAAAGGGAAGGAAAAGAGCAAGATACTGGATATTCCCCCACTTCTTTCCCAGGTCTCCCAGCCAGCAGCCATTAATGTTAAGCCCGAGGGATTTCCTTTACCCTCTTCTTTTCAAGGCCAGGTTGGATGGGGCATTGAGCAGCCTGGTCCACTGGGAGGTGTCCCTGCCCATGGCAGGGATGTGGCCACAAGGTGGTCTTGAAGGTCCCTTCCAAGCCAAACCATTCTGTGATTCTGCAGCCCCCAAAGGGTCTGTCCTACAGGTGAATCTCCCCTTGAATCTCCTGCATCAGCTGCTTGCCCCATGGTGCTCTTTGGGGAGAGTGCACAGCCTGGGGACTCTTGTTCCTGATGATTCTGAACCAGCCTTTGGCTTTCCTGGGTGATTCCCAGTCCTGGTGTTGGGAGAGGCAAGCTGTGCCAGTCCCCAGGTGGCCCCAGAACGTGTTGGAGGCTGATGTCCACAACAAGCTGCAGCATCCCTCTCTTGGTCCTTGTGTGGCAACTGCTCCAGACTTTGATCATCCTGCTTGCATTCCTCAGAAGATTTTCCAATGGCTTTTTTTTTTCCTTTTCATTTTAGAACAGAAGAGTTTCAATCCCTGTTTTTTCTCTTCAGTCAAATTAATGCCAAACTTGGAAATATTTTTGGAAAAAGACTTCATTAAGTTTCTCCAGTTCATATGTTTTGCTACAAAAAAGGGTTTGGTATTCAGCAACTGGCAATGTTCATTAATGGCTACATTTATTTTTCTTTTCTTTTTTTTTTTTTTTTGGTATGTTTGGGGGGTTTTTTTGGTTTTTTGTTTTGTTTTCAACAAATTTATCTTCTTTCACGCTTAGGAAGGTATTTAAAACTGAACAGGCAAATAAACAGATTTAGGTGAAGAGTATTAGATATTATTTTTTTTATGGACTTTGGGTGCTCTTCAGTCATTAGTTTTGTAACTCCTGCTGTGTGTTGGGATGGATACCAGTTGAAAGTACAGCAATTGTTTGATTTTTTTTCCACGTTCAGCTTTATTAGTAGCTTCAATGGGAGCAGCTTTTGCCTTCTGTCTGTCCACCCAGCTCACCCTGCAGAGACTTGCAAAAGCAATACCTTTATTATTTTTCTTCTTTTTGCTGTCATCTGTCTGTCTCCATTTGCTCAGACAAATAAGTGATAAACAGGAATGATGATCTGTTTAACACCACAGGAAGAACGATGCATTATGAGACAAGAGAGACCTCTTGTTTACAGCAAGTTATTTTTGGTAATTAGCCATTTGTAGAGGAAGATGAGCCTCTGCTCATAAAGTCAGCATGCCATAATTTAGAGGGCTTTGAATGGAAATCTACCATTTGCCTCAATTGGAAATGGCAATGGCGTGCATTTAGAAATACATAAATGGTGTTTTTTCCCTTGCAGGAAGCAGACTGAACAAGGATCTGCGGCATTATCTCAACCAGAGGTTTCAGAAGGGGTCACCAGATCACGATTTGCAGCAGACCATCCGAGATAACCTCTATCGCCACGCTGTGCCTTGTAAGTGACAAACCTCGGCCTGCTGCACTCCGTGGGGCAGAATTCCATCTTTGTTTTTGGGGCAGCTTTCCTGTGGGGGAGACTGTTTGCAGTTTGGGCAGACTTCCATGTGTGACAGCAGATAGGGTTGAAAAGGAAAATGATTCATCTCTGAATGAGGCTTTTTTGATTACCTTTTTGGAGCAGTTGATGGTGTGATGCAAGCCTTGTGATGCCTGCTTTGGAGAAAAACCCTAAAAAAAACTGCCATGAAGTGATTGCTTGGCTTAGAAATAGTCTTAATATCACAATGGTGAATGTTGCTTATTGGTTTAAAACCTATGAATATAAAAGAGGCTTCTATTTTTATTTCCTGAGCAGAACTTTATTTCTGATGCTTGTTTAACTTATAGACTTGAACAGCATTTTATGGCTGGGTGCCATTATTGAAGGCATCTGCCACTGTTGGAAGGTCATCCTTGATTCATGCAGGGGATAAGCAAAGAGTTAGCAAACTGAAAATGAAATGCTTACTTTCACTCAAAAAACCAAACAAAACCAACCCAAAACAAAATACAAAACCACACCAACAAGCAAAAAAACCCCAAAAAAACAGACCAAAAAAACCAAACACACAAAACAAAACCAATAAAACCCCAACAAACCAATCGGAAAAAAAAGACCAAAAAAAGACCAAAAAAAAAAACCCCAAAAAAACCAAAAGGAAAACTAAGAACTCTGGAGCATGGTAATCCTTAGAAGGTCAGAATCATTACTCAAAATGAGACTGTCCTTGGCATTTTGGGAAGACATATAAAGAGTGGAGAGTGATCCTACTTTGTTGTACCTCTGACATTCTCCAGGTGGTAGGGAACACTCTTCTAAGAAAAAGCTTTATTTGCTTAATTTGGCTGAGCAGTGGAAATAATTATATGCCCTTTAGATCAGGATGGAATAAGTAAACATCTTAGTTGTAGGATACTCAGATAAGCAGCAAAATAATTTGAGGTTTTCTGCCTCGTTGTGAATCAGAGATTGTTTATCCTGGTAGACTTATATAAATATTGAATAATTATGTTGCAACTCAAAAATCAGTATTTGCCAACAAATATCACATAGTGGTACACACAGTAGTAGTCATTTTCAGTCTAAGTGTTGCATGCAGGAGGGCTGTGTAAGACCAGTTAAAATAGAGTGGTAACACTGACAAATGTTGATTCTTCAAATGGCAGATGCTGTTATAACACCATCGAGTTTATGCTCATTTTATCAGTGAAAAGCATGAAACAAATTATGTTTAAAGAACATAAAAGGACATAAAGAATAAATATGGATTATTGTTGACTATTGAACACTTCCATTTGCCATTCTGTCAACGTGAAATGTGATTATTTTTCAATCACCTAACTTGGCAGACTGCAGATTTTTTAGAGCATACTGCAAAAAATGCCTTCCAGGAGAGCACGTGCAGTGTTGGCTTGGGAGATGCAGTGTTGTGATACTAATGCCCTTCTGCCTATGTGTGATATTTCATTTCCTAAAACAGCAAATAAAGCAAATGAGTGTAAGTTCTGGGGAAACATTTTACACGTTACCAAGGTTACATTTTGAAATGCTTTCCATTGATTCTTTTATCTGATTTATTGAACTCGATGGCAAGCTAAGCTGCTTGGACTTGCTTTTGATTTAAAATTAAGAGCAGTGAAAGTGATTCCTGCCTTTTCAAAATAGCTGGGGGAGATGTGGGTTGTTGGTATATTAATAAGAACATCAGTACCTATGTTTCACTTAGGAAACAAGTGGAAATCCCGAGAAGTGGTGTTAGTTATTGTGTATCTCCATACTTTCTAAATTGTTAGGCAGGTAGCATTTAATTTTTTACTTCATTTACTGTGGGGATGGCATTAATGGTAGCTTTTAAGAATGATGCTAATATTTGTGTGTGGCTTGGAATGAGACTGCTGCCTGGTGGGTTGGGATGCTTTACAGGTCTGGAGATTAATCTGGCTGTATGCTCATATTTTTATTCCTTGGTGCACGTGACCAGTAAATCCAGAGCCCTGGACCAATCTCTAGTGCTAATGGATTATGAAGCCGTGTATGTTGAAAATGGAATTCCCTGATGCTTATGTGGTAAACACAAACAAGAACACAAGGTCACTTGGACTGAGCATGCTTGGCCTGGCAGCTGCTTTTTATTGCACTAATCAAAGGGCTAAATGAAGTGATAATTAGTAAATTTAAAATGCAAAAAGGTGCTGTTAACCAGTTCTTGCCCAGAAATTCTGGTGAGAATAGCAGATGTTTCAGCCCTGATTGGTTGGTGCAGGTGGTGAGAAAACCCAGAAGGTTTCTGCTTCCCTCACAGCCCTGTGCCCAGCCTGTGCTTGGCTCTGAACTGAGTGAAGTTGTGACAGCTTTTCTAGAAGGCAGAGGTCAAGCAGAAGGGAGGAAAAATGCAGGATGTTTGGCTCATTATTTTGTTAATGACACACTGCTTAAGCATCATTTAGATTTTTTTCTTTAGGAGAGTTGGTTTGATTTATTTCCTGGTGAACCCTTGAGAATGAGTGTCAGCTCCCAGGGACCATAGGAACATTTGCCTGTATGGGTGACACAGGATGGTTTTCTGAGAGATCAGAGGAGTTGATCCCTAAATGTGTGAACCATCATAAACAAATGAGACCTTGAAATAGACCCAAAGGTGAAGTATTGTTGAAATAAGTTGGCAAACCACACACACATTTCTGCAAACTGAATTCTTCCCCTGCTCCTCAGTGCCATCTGCCCCTCCAGCATGCTTTCTCCAAGTCCTCATCCCCTCAGCTCCCAGCTCCCCACTGAGCTGATTTTTTCCTGCAATGCTCTGTAGTAAACAACAGCTGTGACAAGATTCCAGGTGGCCTCCAAGTTTGGTTGTTGTGAGTCGCGAGTGCTCTGCTGTTCCTGTCGCACCAAACCCACGGCTTTATTTACATTTTCCTCTGAGTTTACAACTTCTGCAGCAGCATGAGCTAGGACCAAGAAAGAGTAAGGAAGAGAGGCAGGGCACCTATTCATATATTTGGATGGTGTATAAGTGGTTATAAAGCCATGGAAGAGTTGGTGTAGTTCAGTTTTTACTTCATATGAACCACCACTTGGTTGTCACTTCCTTGACTTTCTTCCTGAGGCTTTCATTTAATTGTAAACTTCACCCAAGCCTTCACTTTGGAATATTTTTGTCCTTTGCTTAAGAAAAATCAAGATTTTAAAACTTGAGCAAAGTTGTTGTCATAGATGTTCAGATGAATTAATGTTTTCATTCCTAGTGATAGTAAAAGGGTTTTAAAATCATGGGGATTTAGGGTTAACAGGAAAATAAGCTTAGTAGGCCCTGGAAAAATAAATACCTTAAGCACATGCAGAACTAGTACTTGCTAGAACTGCACTGTGTAGCTAGTACATGATAAATGATATAATTGTTAGATGTGATGATTGTTTAGTAATTAAATATAATTACTGTTTAATCATAAGAATAATTATGAGAAACTGTGGTCAGGGACCTAAGAAAGATCACGAGAAACTCATGTCAATGTATACAATAGAAAAATATAAGTTTAATAATTAATGTGTAAGTTATATAAGGATAGAATATAAAATACGTTCAGCTCGAAAGCCATGTGGGAGTCAGATTTGGGTTTGTACCCCGACTCCCAGAGCTCTTAATAAAAGCACCTGCATAGAATCATATCCCGTGATTGTGTGCGTTTCTGAGCGCTAACACTAGCATGTAATTTCCGTTGTCAAAACTAGACAAAAATCCATCAATACATTATCCAGATTAGTATTGTGTTGGTCCAGTCTCTAACTATCCTTTTTCCTTCTTTTGTGTTGAAGTGCCACATTTTTCCTGTGTTTTGATGTGCCTAGTGAAGATGACCAGAAATAAAGCTCTGTTTTGGCATAGTTAATGGCTTCATTGAGCCTGGACTGTTCTGTGAGATGGCAACAATTCCACAATTGCCCCTTGGCCATGCCTCCACCAGAACTGATGCAAAGACCTGGTCCATACTTACTTCTAGACTGGATTTCACTTACTCCAGCTCAATTTTTCCAGCCTGAACACTTGGGCAAGAGAGAAGGTTTATCAACTGTGTGAGGCATCTTGCTGGGGCACCCTGTGCCACATTTGAGTCCATCTGTGCCCACAGAAGTTGGTGTGATTTGGGAGAGGCTGAGGGTCAGTGATGCAGTGTGTTGACATTCTGGCTTTAGGTTTCAGAGTGTTTCTAGGAGCAGGACTTTCCCAAACAGGATTGTTGTATGTGAAAATTCACCTGGTGGAATTTGTGATTAGTTGGAAGTTTGTGTAAGAGAATATCCATTAAATAGGTGTTTCCAAACTGCCCTTCTGGGGATGTCTGTGCAATAGTGTTTATTGAGAAAGATATGTGATAGCAACTTACTTTAATGTACTAATGCAGCAGCCTGTCCAAACCACTGTTCACAGAAGGCTGAACACACAGAATTGTCTTCCTCTTTTTGAAATGGTGGCAGAGGGTATCTGATTAACATAAACATGCACTACTGGCTATTTGTCCTAGTTTCCTGTACTCAACAACCTGGCAGCTGTTTTCTTTTCAAAGTGCATCAAGAGGAGTCGGAAAGATGATTTACATTATGACTTCCATAAAAGCTTATCTCAGTATGTTGTTTGATTTTGGGTTTTTTTTCCCATTTACTTGATTCTCCACTTGTTTCAGTCCTGTGTGACATGCAGAGGAGGTGTGGTGGGTCTGGTGTCTGTACCTTTACTTGTCAATGCAGTACACCTGGTGCAGACATGACTGAAATAACAGCTAATCCTATTTCAGTCCTGTGCAGTTCCTTTCCTTGCCAGGCTGCAGTCTTCAGAAGCAAAGCTCTGGAAGGTGCAAGGTCTTTTTGATGGTAGATGAAAAGGTAACTGTGGCTAGCCTAGAGTTAAGTCAGACTAGACACTATATAGCATTCTTCTTTTTATTTTTCCCCTTTTCTTCACAAAATTGTCTTTTAAAATGTCAGGAGGTCATCATTCAACAGTTGATTGACTTCCCCAAAACAAGTACATGTCCTGGGATTAATTGACTGGAGATCTGAATGTAGAGATTTACCACTTTCATTCCTGCTGTCTGTTCTCTCACCTGCCCAGAGTTTGATCTGTTCCTCTGTCCTCAATTACAGCACAGTAGCTCCAGCTGTTGTGCTTGGTCTTACAGAGGAACATGGAGCAAAATGGAAAGAAATGGATAAAAATCAATAGTTGTAAGTGTCGAGTGACCTGTGAGGAGGCTCAGAAAAAGCCAACAACACTCAGGCAGCTGGCTGGCCTGAGCTTTCACAATTCAGTGGGAAGTTTAGAGTAAATTTATTTATTCCAAGTGATCTTCCAGTGCAAAGAAGAAGTCTCGTTTTTAAGCAAAACCAGTAATATTGAGCAACAGAACTTTACAGTTTTTATAGGACAAACTTTAGTAAGTGATTGTGGACTGCACATTGAAGCTTATTCTCTGGATTCAAGATTTTCATTGATAATTGAACTTCTAAAGGGCAATTTAGTTTCTCCAGGAGCTGGATAAGCTGTTCTGTGATAATACCATCATCTGCAGGTAGTGGAGGACTAGAGGGACTAAATGGGCTGGGGTGTGATGGAACTCCTGTCAAATGTGCAGACTCAGGTGATTTCCCAGCATAGTTTTTAAAGTCCTATAGCTCTGGGATCCCCCATTAGTATTTCTGAACTTCAGAATGAATTGATAAAAGGGATATGCAAACCAGTTTACAGAAGGTTCTTTTCATTAGAATAGAAAGCATAAAAGTGTATCACTATACTGGAAAAATTGCTGAAGTGAAGCATAAAGACCTTTATGTTACAAATGAATGTGTTTTCACATATGTGGATATTTGAGTTACAATTTTGAAGCTATTTTTAGTTACTAATTTTTATTACGGATAAACAGAATCACAGACAGTGCACATTAGTTTTCTTCCCAGGTAATAAATCATCAGTTTATATACATAAATGGTTTTGAATTCTCAAAAGCTTTCCAGACCTGCAGCTGTATTTATTGTCCAAGAACCTTTTGTTACAGTTCCCTTCCTAGAGGTGTAATTCTGCTTTTGTAATGAGAAATAGTTGCAGGGTCCATGAAATATTCATTTGAAGGCCCTCACTGATAAGGTGAGAAGCAGAAGACTTTTTTCTGACACATAAAAATAATTAATTGTTTTACAAGATATATGTTAGGAAAAAAGTTTTAAGTACTTTTAAAATAGAGCCATTATCACTGGGTTGCAGCATATGGATACCAGCAGTATGTAAAAATATTTTTTCTTAAGAATATTTGCTTGTGAGTAAATCTAAATCTGTAAAATATGAGGTATATTTTCTATACCAGCCAGTGTACACATATTTGGTTTGTGCTGTTTTCAGCAGGGACTGTATCCTGAGTACAACCACTGGCTTTATTAAATCCTTATACCTGTGTTTCAGGGAGTGCCAAATTGCAGCAGCGTCCCCTGCAGTTTTCAAGGATATAATTAATTCACTAATTAGTGAACCAGATGTGTTTTCACTTTTAAAAGAGAGAAAAATACCCTATTCTGATCAACAGGACCAATGTTTCTGTAGTTTACTTCCTTTCTATAGACAATCATTTTTGCTTAATCTGGAAGACTTCAGGACCTTTCTCCCATCTGGTCTGTCCTTTCAGATCAATAGCACATTTTGTGCCAGCAAAACTATTGTTTAGGGGCGGGTTTGTTTGTTTTGTTTTTTAATTTTGGAAATAAAAGCACTTATGATGGCAAATATTGCTCCATCTGCTTCCCCATTTGTGAGGAATAGCTTTTTTGTGTTCCACTGTACACCCAGTTGGAATTGCATGAGGTACCAGAGAACAGTACAAAGCAGAGGAGCTCAGCCTTCCGTGCTCTCCCATGGCACTTGCCAAAGGAGATTTGGGTAAGGAGTGTGGGAAGAGATTACACGGCCAGTTTTCTTTGTTTTCTTTGTTACTCCCCAGTGTACTTCATTTTGCAGGTTTTTCATTGCAGTTGCTTTGTGCTGTGGCAGAGCAGCTGCGAGTGGATATTTAGGTGCAGGGCAACCAGTGCCTGTGCATTTTTGAAACAAATGCTTTGAAATAAAGGCTTCCAAGGTGGGAGTCTCTGGGAGAGCAGAGAGTGAATCAGACCCGAGAGCAGGGACTGCAGTTTGGGGGTTGGAGGGGTGGAGGTGAATTACCCCACATTTTTTACTTCAAAACTGCCTCTGTCCTGCCACAGAGTTTCATATGGTGTCCCAGGGTCCTGATTAGATCTTTGGTGATGGCTGCAGTGCCACAGCTTTAGATTTCTAGGCAGTTTGATTTCTTTTTGGCTATCACCGTGCATCTGTTCAAGGGTTTCAGTGTATTGATTATGCTGCAAAGCAAGAGAATGAGTGCTCCAAGCAAAAGGATTGTTTTAAAACGAGGTAAAATTAAATGTGTAGCTGCTCTTTAACCTGCTTTTCCATTCACATTTGTATTTGGGCTTCACACTTGGTATTTCATGATTAACTCCCTGCAGAAATCACCCAGCACTGTGTAGGTATGTTTATGCTTGGCTGTGCTGGTGGTTTCACCATTACAAAACTCCTGCTCTTTCCATCAAAGATGTCAGTATTTAAAAAGGAACACCTGTAAAAATCGCATTTATTTGAGATTCTTCTGGCCCAGTGTGATCCCTGCAGTGGGCAAAGCCAGTGGGATTGTAAGGAGGAGTTTCCTGTGTGATTCCCAGTCACACCTCTTGGTCTTGCTGCCCTGACAGTCCCTGAGCCCAGGGGGGCAGTGGCAGATGCCAGCTCCTGATGGCTTGATGGGCGTGCAGAGTTGTCACATTTCATCTTCAAACACTTATCCTTTTTTTAACATTACATGCTTCCTCACATAAAGCATGCTGTATTTGTCCTCCAAATCCTTTTTGTCTTTATTTCAGCAGAGAGGCGATTAGCCGTGGAATAATTTATAAAGCTGTTTAGATTCTGCTAGCTGGTTTTCTTTGGGGAGAGTCATATCCAGTACCTTTACTGGGAATAACTCTGTAAATTAATCTTCATTGATTTCCTTCCCCCCACCCCAAGTGAATAAGAGGGTGGAAAAATTAGAACAAATATTTGTATTTCTGCTTCTATTGAAGGAAAAATAAATCTTTCTTATTAGTCTTAACAGTCTAGATGTATCCTTTCTTTATGATGTTCTCTCGAATAATTAGAGCTTTGAGTTATGAAGTCAAGATCCCTGGGTCATTGCCAAAACAGATTTATTTAAGGGGGACACTAGTTCTCTGAATTCCTTTTAAAGGGCTTTGTTAATGTCCCAGACTGCTCTTAATTAGTGATTTAAGAGGGAATACATCTGTTTCACTGTGGATTGTGAAAATTTTTATTTAAATGGAAATTCTTAATAAATGGCTCTTTAAAAAGCTAATGTATCTTCAGAATGAGATGTGTATCACACGTGAATAGTGATCTGGCAGTTCTTGCATGGTCTTTTTCAGCTGAATATGGAGGAAAACCTCATCAAAGACCTTTGGAAGTATCACCTGCTCTTGAATTGTATTTCATATTTCATCATTCATTCCCTATCTACACTTTTTCATTGAACTTCAGGTTTAACATTTCATTTACCTGGGGGAAAAAAACAGTAAACAGAAGTTGATGTTGGTGAAAGGCCTATAAAAAGGCTTATTAGAGATATTGGTGATATTTTGTTTTTTATCTAAGGCCATCATGGCAACTCAAGTACCAAAATTTAAAGTTCCTTAATGGGACATTTGTTGTATGTTGAAAATGTGCAGGTGATCTTTGCTGTATTAGGGATTTGAGCTGGCAAACCTCAGAACAGAGGGGCTGGAGCAGATGCTTAGGGAAGGAGAAGCTCCACATTAAGGAGCTGCTGCTGCTTTTAGCGAACTCTTCCTTGAATACATGAGGAGATGGCTATTAATAAACACAGCATTACCATTTCCTACTGTTCACAGGGCTTTTGAATTAGTAATTAAAACCTTGACACTAGGTATTTTGATTTTTTTCATATAAGTGTTGGTTTATGAGCCCATCTTTGTTCATGTTTTTCTAGGGTGTGAGTTTTTTAGTGTTTTCTTTAGTTTGGAGGGGGATCACACAGGAGAGCTGAAAATGTGCTTGAATAATGAGGTTATTAGCAATTTTCCTAAATACAGATATGGAAGGTTTCCAGGAGAGCAGAAAGTGTTGCTGGATGTGAAGGAGAGTCATGAAAGACCCAGCAGGACACTGTATGTGCAGAAGGAGGAAGGCTGGACTCAACAGTGGGGCAGAGCTGGACCTAGTTCTTCCAGGAATGTTCATAAATATCTTTCCCATTTTTTCCATTTCCATCACTTTAAATTTATAGATTGCTATCTCACTTAGGAATTCTCTGCAAAATGCCCATTGTTTTCTGGAAGGGAAAAGCTGATGGGGTGCAGGAGTGCTGCTCCTGTGTAACTAGCCACACTGGAGAATCACTCTGACAGACATTCAGTAAATTGCCCACATTATAGAACATTGATGATACCATTAAAGCGGTAAATTTAATATTATAGTTCTATTAGATTTCTCCCTCATTAACTCTGATCTGATAAACAACCTCCGGCATATTTTGAAGGTAATAATCACCTTACAATCACTCCTGCTTCTCTCTATCTGGCATTTCAAGCTCCTATAGATTTACAGCTCTTCTGTCATCTAATCTGTACTTACTTCTTTATTTCTCCTTTGAACTTGTGCTTACAGGCAGACAACCCTTTTCTGTGGGGCCCTGGGCATGCAGCTAACACTTCATAGCTAGAGTAAAGTCATCCTAAATTCCATTCCTCAGATTTTGGACAAAATGGGTCTGAGAGAGAAAAAAGTTAACCCAGTGTTCAGGCAAGCAAGATGGAGACCTGCAGGGATGCTTTAGGACTGAGCACTTACTAAGGGTTGGTACTGGGGAATGTTGGCAGCAATGGGTTGTGTTCTCGGCTTTTGCAAACAGGTATCAGAGCAACCTCTGCAAATTCTTGCTGGAAATGTGGGTGGTGGAGAGGGGACCGTGTGGGCAGAGCCCTGCCAGGCAGAGCAGTGTGCAGGAAGGTGGAAATGCTGAAGGAACCTTTGTCAGCCATGTCTGTCTAGTGGAGACAACTCCTAAACATTAATCCTCAAGCAGCAAACCCGCAGCTTAACCAAGTAACCTTAGCTCCTCTCGACTGGCAGGAGGCTTCCAAGGAGCCTCTTGTTTTCCTAAGTGAGTCATGGTTTGATCAGAGTGCTGTCTCAGGGAGAAGGTGGTTGTTACACATCACCTATCACAACGTAAAAGTGGAAAGCGACGCTGAAATGCTGACCCTTAATCTGAAGTGCACCATCTGTGTTTTATTTCCACATCTTGCTGAGTTTACAGTTATTTGAATTCACAGTTTGTTCCCCATTTGCTGTTCCCACATGGTAAGTGAATTGGATCCAAAACGTGCTGATGAAAGAATGAGAACTCTGTTGCAGAAGTTTGTTCCTACCTACAAGAGTGCTCTATCTCACACTTTTTCCACCCTGTGAGTTAAATCCCAGCTGTAAAATCTTGTCTCAAGATGGCCTTCTTTCATGGTGGGAAGCTGGGGTTACCGTAAGGACAAAGACTCCTTTCCCCATCCTGAAGTGATTTATGATTTGCTTATGACATTCAGCTCTAGAAAAGGTAGAGAGTTCTTACATCTGACAAAGTATTTGCTTTGCTGTTCCTGTAAATTTCTGCAGATGCTTATCTGGTAATAAGCCCTTGGTACTGGAGTACCACTCTTATTTAGTATTTCTTTTCTGGTCACATGAGCCAAAATGTTTGATGCTAAATTAAGACTGGGTATAATATAATGATGAGAGCTGTAATTACAACTGTAATAGTTTTTCATGGTGCAACTTTGAACTACTCTGATTTTAGAATGAGCAAACAGCTCAAAACCAGGTTGAATTTCATTTATTCTCCCTTCCTTCTATTTTTTCTACCAAGAGCAACCATTTTCTTAAGACATAACTAACTGTAAAAAAAGATATAAAATTTAAACATGTCGTATTTCAAAAGCAAGCCATCAAAATGCTGAAGGCTGTATAAACTTAAATACCTTCTTTGGCTTTTGCTGCAGACCACACAAGCTCTGAGAAATTGATTACTCTGGTACTGGAATGGGCTTTCATGATACAGAAACAGAGGTTTGCATTGAATTTCTTTCTTTGTGTGTGGGACTTTTTTTTTTAAAGAAAAAAAGCCTTTAAATCCCAGATTAAAAATAAGTCATTTCATTGTTTCCGTTTCCCCCTCTTCTAAATCTTATGAAAGAGTTTCCATAAATGACCGGGGAGCTGCATCTCTGAATAAATCTAAAGTAAAAAGCTCCATTTCTTTTTTTAATAAAGAGGCTTTTTTTCTGGAATATTCCATGTAGGTACTGCCTCATTGAAGTTTCATCTGGTTGAGAGAGTTTCAGTGTGGCTCATGCAGATTTTTTTATTTTGTGGACATGAAGAGGAGGGGCAAGGAATTCAGAGTAATTTATTTTCATATTGCAGTCTTCCAAATTTACTGAGTGCAATATTCTAAACCCAACATTATCAAAGGCTTTGGAGTTCCCACAGCAGCTTTGAGTTGACCAGACATATACCCAAAAAACAGTCTATGGCTCCAAGAGGCCAATGTTGAAAGATCAGGAAGGTGATCTTGTGCAAAGAATTTTTGTCTTTGAGACATATAATGGGCCAGCACCTTGACCCAGATGCAAATACTGATGTGGGATAAATTTAAGACTGTTTATAAGCAGTCCAGTCTCCTGTTTGTGTGTGGCCATATCTCCCATAAAGGCAACGCAAGGGTTGCTGGCCCTGTGATGTTTTGCCCCTACCTAGTTCAGGCACTTTTGAGGTCTGGTACATCAGCAAGAGCAGTGCCTGTCTTTGCTGCTGGGTTTGGGGGTGGGAGAGGAGGATGTTTTCCCTTGCCTGGCCCTTTCACACAGGTGCTGTGAACCTGTGAGCTGTGTCCTGTGCCCACAGCTGGACACATCTGCTTTGCCAGCAGTGGCTCTTGGCTGGTGTGGCTCAAAATTCTGCTTGTTCCAAGAGCAGAACTGGTGCTGAACCCCTGGGCCATGGGAACAGTGGCAGGAGTGGCCCTACAGTGCCCTGTGCCCACCCCAGCAGTGCTTCCCATGCCATCCTCAGGATTCCCATGGCCCTGCCTGTCTCGGTGCAGCTGCAGCAGCCCCAGCAAAGCAGCCCTGGAGCTGCAGGGGAGCAGATTTCCTTGCAAGGCTGGAATCCCTCAGGATTTCCAAGCTGCATCTAAGCAGTCGTGTCCTGTGAGATATGTGGAAAGCATCCAAGACGGACACCTGCTGGCTCTGAAGCAGTCAAGTGCTATTTCCAAAATATCTTTGCCCTGTTCTGGATGTTTACTTTTAAAAAGATACAGGCATGTGTTGGCTGTAAAAGAAAGGGGAGTGGGGAAATCATTGTTGCTGCTGTCACTGAAATTCCCTGCAGACTTAAAAGGAAGATGAAAGTTGGTACTTTAAGAGAAACTCGAAGCCCTTGGGACAAGCACAGCAGAAATCAGGAAGATGCTCTGTGTTCTGTCCAATTGCTTGCAAACATGAGTGCTGTATCTCCTACAGAGAGAGAGACAGAGCCAGAAACACATATTTGCATCATTCCCCCGTGCTTGAGCCTTGCTAACTAGGACAATACCATTTTGCACTTCCCTAGGCATATTTTCAAACAGCAGCTCAGTGCAGGTGATAGAGGGGGGAAAAAAAAAGGTGAGGGAGAAAGAAGTGAGGGGGGAAATCTGCCTTGTGGTATTTCAGATCTCCAGTATACACAGGTGCTTTTTAATCCCTCTGGCCTACATATTCCACAGCCCCTAGGAATAGAGGAGTCGTGATGTAATGCTCTTTTCCTCACACTCGCAGCTTAAATACAGATGGAAATTGTTGTCATGTGTTAGAAATGTCACCAATAATATAAAAGGCAGGCTTCTGCATTCTCCCTTTTGCACTGTCAGCTGCTGCTGCCAGCTTATTCTTCCCTCTCAAACCTATTGTCATGTGGCAGAAACCCTGATGTAAGTAAGCCCTGTCCTCCCCCTGCTTATGATCCCTGCATTTTTTATTCCCCTCTGCTGCAGTGCTGAGGATCATTACATACCACGACTTAAAGACAAGACCTCACAAAGGAAGGATTAATCTTGTATTTGTGCTTGAATTTCGAAGGACTCAGGCAAGTGAGAACGTTCTGTTGTATTCTCTGTCCCTTTTCCTTCCCTCCCCTCTTTCCTAGATGCTGAGCGAGGGATGAGGAGCAGCGATTGTGCGGGGCCGGGTGCGTGTTTGCAGGTCGGGCTGCGGGCTGGGAAGGAGCGGGGCTGGCAGCCCGAGCCCAGCCGGGGAGGACAGATGGCTGCTGCTGCTTTTTAATTCATCAAGCGGGCTTTACGTGAGGCCCGTTGGCGAGCGGGTGTGCTGCGAGAAGGGGGTCAATGGGCACGAATAGGCTGAGATCAGGAGCAGATGCCTGCCGAACAATGGGGCTTTTGAAAGAAATGCGGGAGGAAGCGTGGCGCTGGCTTTGTACTGCCTCCGCATTGCAGGTTGGAGTGGGGCAGCTCCGATTTAATGAAGTGCATTCCTAAACGCGCTCGTCAGCCCGGGCTGGGAGACAAGGGGACATGTCAGAAGGGGGCTGTGGGGCCGGCGCTGGGGGTGGGGGCAGCCATCCACTGATGGATCGCCCCGAACAATGCAGGCTTAGTGCTGGATGGGAAAAACCATCCATACGTCCCTGTGCATATTAATGCGGTACAGCAGGTGTTGCTAAATGTCTGTCCCCGCATTGTTGTGGGGCGGGGAGGGGGCAGGAAGGAGAGCCCCGGCAGGGATGCGCTCATCCCGGCTGGAGGCGGCCCGGGGTCAGTGCCCATGGGCTGCGGGCAGCCCTGCCCTGCGCTGGCCTGGCAGGCTCAGAGGGGCTGCCCACAGCTTAAAGGCATGGCCGGGCCAAAGGGCCCTTTTTTCTGCGAGTATTCCCCCAAATTAATCAGGTGTGAGGGCAGAATCTCCCGAGATTCTGGGTCACCAGGGCGGAGGGCAAGGAATTGGGAGGCAGGAATGGTGTCTCGGTTGGGATTCAGCAGCGAAAGAGTTAAATAGGGGGTATATTTTTTTTTCAGCTTCTCCAGAAATACATCGATTGGGAATGAGTTGGGGAAGCTGTGTGAGTGGCAATAAACAAGGTGTACAACATGCATAAAGCCAAACAAAACATCTCTGCTTCTGTGTGCATCCTGCTGCACTGGCTGGATGGAACCTTCCTTTAAGAGAGTTTTCTGCCTAACAGAAGTAACATCCCTAAACACTTACAGCCATGTTTGCCAGTCTTAATTCTTGAAGGCTTGGGGAGGGGGAAAGTGTACATAGTCAGTCATTATTGTATGTATTTCTTAATAAAAATACACCCATTTAATTGCTGTCATTGTGTTGTCTGCTCCCCTTGTGATTTGTGACATGCTATACTGTATTTGTCAGCAGAATGAAAGGGGTCTTTGTTCCTTATTCATATTATGGCCCACTGCATCTCTCAGTGAAAATGGAATATTTGCCTTTAGAGCTAACTTAGCTGGTGATCTGTGCCTGCTGTTACACTGGGAAGGGTTTGCTTTTTTTTGCTGGGAGTTTCAGAGGAATTTGCAAGCAAGGCTGGAATTATTTTACTTACTAATTTTTACATATCAACGGGTTAATAGTGATGAAGAGTGATCAGCCTGTTTTGCCCACAGTTCAGGTAAAGCATGACCAGTGGCTGCAACAGCTTCACATATTGCAGCTGCCTTTCTGTGTATCCCTTTTCTGTGGATGAATGGCCAAGCTGACCATGAACTAGGATCCTTGTGCACCTCTGATCGTTTGCTGCTGTGTAAATTGCCAAAAAAGGTGTTGAAAAATAAACTAAGAGTGTACAATATGGACAAGCTCATGTGTTCAAGCTCAAAGGTTGGCCAAGGCTGCAGATGAATAAGGGCTGTTAGTGACTGGCCAGCTGTGGGGGTGACTATTTGGGGGTGCCAGTGGCACTTGGAGAGCACTGTCCAGGCGCTGGTGTGGTGTGCTGGCTTAGGTTATGTATTGTGTAACATCAACAGCTTTATCACTTGTGATGTATTTGCTGTCCTTGCTGTGCTCTGGCTACTTGGCTATCAGTCTGTGTGCCTGTTAGTGGGAATGGTTTATAGGGTGGCAGCTGGAATTGGCAGCCAAAAAAGATTTAGGGCAGCGCTTGCGCTGACAATTTGTAAGACTTCTTCTAGCACACCCACATGGCATGAATGTATGGAGCTTGTTTTTAAATTGAGCTACCAAGTTCAGCAGCTTGAGCTTTATGTTGTTAATTATGCTTATTTTCTACTCTGCAGTGCCCAAGGAAAAATGAGCAAAAAATGCAAAGGCTGGCTCAGCCTGGGAGGCTGCAGTGTGCAAAGGGCTCCTCTGATGGAGGGGCTGGCTCAGCAAAGGGCTGGGCTGTGAACTTGTTGCTTGTTGTTGTGTGGCTCCTTCTGCAACGTGGGAAATCAAGGAGGAACTTTGGTCTGGAGAGAGCGAGGGAGCGCTCGGTGGTGCAGAAGCACCGGGGCTGTTTCCTCCTTTGCCAGCTTGTTTCCACTCATCCTCGTCTTCTGCTGAGTCCTGTCAGATGGGAGCAATGATGGATCCGTGTAGATCCAAGAATGATGCTGAGCTTCCTCCAGAAGCACAGGCAGCTGTTCAGGAGCACTTCAGCTCCCTGCTGCTGAAGTGATGCAGAGCTAGGTTTCACCATAAATGCAATAACCCTTTTTTTTTTTTTTTAATACACTCTTCTAATGCAGGTAATCCAATGTCAAATACCAAATTTAGAGTATGCCTTTTGTCATTATTGAGAACCCCTAGCACAGGTAAGGCTGTCATAGCAATCAGTGTTGCATAAGGAAAAAAAACAACAATGAAGCCATTAATTCAGCAGCAGAAGCTGATTGAATGGTGTTGGGTTCCTGACTCTGCCTCTGACAGTAACAACACTTATCTTGAGTTGCAGTTGTTTAAAAGTTCCTTTGCTGCAGGGAAGGCTCTTGCCTGCACTTTGGAGCAGAGTACAGACACCTTTCTGCCAGCTTTCCATCCTTTCCAGTGCACCAAGTCTTTGCACGGTGCACAAGAAATGCTTCTAAAATCAATGCACATCAAGTCATTTCAGCCAAAAGGTGCTGGGTGCTGTGGTATTCAGTAAAGCTTATTCAAAATGTGGTGCTATTTTCAGTCAAATTCTGCTAAATCCTGTCCTGAAATCCTCTGAATGTTTTGCTCTTGAATATTCTGGTAAGCATGATGACTGGTTCACTGTGTTAATCCTATATGGTCTTTCTGTCTGCAGCTAATCCTGAGCTGTTGTTGCTGTTCTGCACACATGAGTAAGAGTCTGTCCCCCCTCCTCTTGACCACATACAGTAGAATTCCAGCTAACTGCTTGAAAATAACAGATCAAATATGATGCTCTTCCTTTTTCTCATCCTTTAGTAGGAGAATTGAGTTTCCTCTACTTGAAAAACAAAACCTGGAGAAGTAGGAGAAATATTCTTGGTCTGTTGAGCTCTATCTGGAGGCATGTACTGGCTCAGCCTGTGCAGGATGTCTTCAGGAATCTCAGCTGTACACAAACGTGGAAGAAAAGACTTGCTTAAATCAGGTTTCCAAATTCACATAGATTGGACAGAATTTCTATTGCAATTTCACATTAATTAGAGATGAAGCTGACAGTGATGGCTAAATTAAATATTTTTCCCCTAAAATAAAGTTACTGGATTCCTATTTTTATCCTAGTGATTTTTTATTTTTTATTGCTGGACGTACCTGTGGAAGATGGTTTGGCAAAATCTGTCTCTTTCTCATGGAAAAAAAACCCCTTTTCCTTTGGAACAGTTAGTGTCACTTCAAAATTATTACTTGAGCACGTTTCAGGTTTAGTAGAAAAGCTCATGGAAGGAAGGGTGATAGTTTAACCTTGGGTTGATTCTCCCCACCCCCACTGATTTTACCCATGGACAGACATTGTCTCTCCTTATAGTCAGATTAGCATATTTGCATAAATATGTTAATATCCATATGGCCCATAGTGACGTGGTTTCATGGGATGTGTGTACCTGGTGTGTGTGTAATACAAATGCTTACACTTGCTTTTAACTACAAACATCCAAATGTCATGAACACGAGAGTCCATGATAACTAACGTCAAACTTTCTTAAAAACTGTGTAATATCTAGTTGATGTAAAATACCATGAATACCCACTCTTTTCCTTGGAAGAGATTGATTTTTTTTCCCTTCTAAATAGATTTTCAAAGGATTCATTACGAAAATGAAACCCAAGAAGAAAAATAGTTGACCCAGCAGTTCGAGGCCAATGAGGCAATTACCCAATAAATTTGTGTCAAGTCAGCCCTAAGTGAGCTGTGCCTAAATGACTTTGTTATATATATTTTCTGAAAATGTTCCATATTGAAATAGGGAAAAAAACTCTGCTAGATGAATAATGTCATTCTGTCAGCAATTGGAATATGGCTGTGGTTGTCACCCACCATGTAGAAAATAGCTTGTTGCTTTGCCTACCTAAACAGAGGTAGTGTCCCATCTGGAATTTGCAGTGTTGCCACCTTCTTTCTTTACCTGAGGAAACACTCAACCCATTGCAGATTGGAAATTTTAGTTTGTGGGGGATTTTCTAATGTGGTTTGTTTTCATTAGGGTACAACACTGCCTGTTAATGCACATGAAGATGTAAGGCAGGCACACAAAAAGTAAAAGCTCTGAAAGAACTCTGTAACTGAGATTGTGATATAATGGGAAAAAAAGTAGATTTGCATCTTTTTACCCCCTGTGTTTGCATCTTCTTTGAGCACAGGCTTTCTAGAAATCTTTGGTAGGTTTATTGCTCACATTGAGAACTCTATGCTGTTGATTTTTTGATGCTAATTTAAATGAATGGGGAGCAGCTGAATAATATTCCTGTAGAAGGTGCAGTTGGAAATGCAGTTCTGTCAGCAGTGCCTGGTGATGAGCAGGGTGTCACTGCTGTGGTGGCACGCTGACAATTCAGCACCACAATGCAAGCCCTTGGAAAGGGTGGGGACATGACTGGGGGAAGAAAAGTCTCCTCTTCCTCCTCTTCCTCTGTTTCTTGCCTGGACCACAGCAAGAGCCTGAGGCTTGAGACATCCCCTGAGGCTGAAACTGAGGGTCTAAGTTCTCAGCAGCAGAAGTTGAGAATGGACTGTAGCAGAGTATGCAGTGCTGGTTAAAGATATGTATTTAATGTACTTTAGTGGACAAGTCCTGGTGTTGACAAGGCAATCTGTCACCCTAAACGTGTGATAATCTGTCACCCTAAACTCTTAAGGGGAGCCAAGTGTTTACTACATTTTTACTCACATGAGTTAAAACTTTGCCTTTTCTTCTTCAAGACTTGATTTTTTTTTTTTTTCCTAGTGAAGATGAAGTCAACTCATTTTGAGTCCTAATCAGGAAGTGATTCAGAGTCTGTGCTCATTAAATCCTTCCCTTCACTCCTGGGACTGTCAGGGAGGATGTCGCACATTACCTGCTGATGAGGTGATGTTTTGTGAAGGAGATGAATGTCCCAGAAAGTATTATCACAGTGACAAACCATTGGGAAGCTGGAAAGGGTTTAGAAAGCATACTAATACTTGAGCTAGTTTTATCATCACTCTGTTAAGCAGCTGCTTACCCCTTAGAAAGAACTCATCTTTAGTTGCATGTCATTTGGGGGACATGAAGGTTGAGCCCTGCTGTTCTCATTATTTCAAGTTTCAGATTTTCTTTGGGTTATTAGGGTACAACACAGAGTATTTAATTCCCCTTATCAGCTCCTTCAGTTATTGTTTGATTGGATGGACCCTTTTCAATTTTTTTCCATTTTCCTCTTTCTCATACTTCATGGATTCTATTGTTTTATTAGTTCACTGGCCTTTCTGGGTCATTGTAGTCTAAGTATTCTGACTTTTATAAAGGTCTTGGTGACTAAATATTAGTGCCCTCTATTCATCTTCCTTTTGCTTCTCTGAGGCAGAGCAGTTTGATTTTGAGCTGCTCTGGGTTACAGTATCACTGAGTTCATCACATTGGGAGTCAAACCCCATTTCTTCTCCCCAAATGAAGGTGTCCATTCAGTACATTGAGCTGCAGAGTTTCCGTTCCACTGTTTGGATAATAGAGAAAAGAGATGGAGAGAAACTAGCCCATGGAGCTTCGCCAGCCTAACTGAAATAATGTACCATTACACAATTGAAGGAATATTGCTGGATTCACAGCAGTTCTAGGAAAGTCTAACAAGCTGACCACGATTGAATTGAATTTCCAAATTATGTAAGAGGAAATGGAAAAGTTACCATTAGCTGCACTAGGGACCTTGTTACACCAACAGAAGCCTTTTTGGGAAATTCTGCTTTGTGTTGGTAGGCTTGTGTTTTGAGGTATTCCTTCTAGGGCACCATCTATGAGACATTTCCCTAGCTCAGACTCTGCCTGAGGGATGAATAGACATGTCCCTGTGGAGAATTTGAGGTTCCAAGGTTAGGAATGGATGATGCCATAATTTGATCATTTTACACATCATATTTGCCATTATCTGGGCAAGTCTTGTCAAATAATGTGTAATATAGGAGCTTTCCTCTTGCTCAGTCTTGCTTTCTCCTTCTGCTAATCCTCTGCCTCATTTGTTACTCCCTGCTGCTCCTTAAGTGAAGTGAGAAATTGGTTTTATAAGGGAAATAAGAAGGTCTGACTTCAGGATGTGGAAGAGTTCTTGAGAAATACCTACAGGAACAAAGAGAAACAAAAACTGTCTGAGCAATCTGAACTGCAGGCTTTGGTAGCTCACAAGTGTTGTATTTGGGAGACTATATTTTAGCAGGCTTTTTTTTTTTTTCTTGTTTAGTGTTGTAGTGCTTTTTAAAAGGCAGGGAGGAGCAAAGGAACACCCCAAAATTTCAAAAGTTTTGCCTTCCTCCCAAAACCCTGCCTTGGCGCTCTTAAAGAGGGTCAGAAAACAACTGTGGGAGATTTACTCACAATATTTAGAGTTTGGAAAATGGAAATGGGAGTCTCTGAGGGTAGCAGCTGATAATGGAGTGTGTGAAGTGGCTTTTCAGGTGTTGCTGTATCTCATAAATACAAAACTTGCACTTTCAAGCAAGGGGAGATTTGAATGCTGCCCAAAAGTTGCTTTCATACGTAGAACCCTTTGCATCTCTAGCTGCAAATGGCCCACTGGCACCATGGGGAGGTCTTTAAATTGAAGGACCTTTCTCTAATAAAAGGTCTGCTTCACTGTAAAAGAGATACTAGGGCTATAGCATCTTGCAGACAAGCTGATAAATGAGATATTATCATCTCAGTGTGTTCTTTTAGTGAAATATTTAAAAGTGGCTCACTCCTGGTGAATTACCTGTTGGCCTCATCCTCTAGCAGCCTTATTAAATAGTTGTCTGTTGTAACATTCTTTGTAAAGTTAAAGCATGTCCCACTGCACTAAGCACTATTTCAGATATGCCCACTCTAACAAAAAATCTTTATATAGTAATAGTGCAAACCAATGACTCTCGTGGGTGCTTTCATAATGAGGTTTTATGGTGGCTGTTCTCTGATCCCTTTTCTCCTTTTTCCAGTGTATCAAATCTACTCAATTCCTCTCCATATTCATAGAGCTTAACAATTTTGCTCTTCAAACTCCTCCAACAATCCAAACATCAGCACTTCTGACACAGAATGGGCTTATCAAAACAAGCAGTGGCAGAAAATAAGGGTATCTTTGCAAAGCAAAGTGCTTGGGCTGGGATGGCTTAATGAGCTTCTGGAACCATGTCTGTACTCCTTGCCCTGAGTGAAGGCAAAATGAAAGGGGTTAGTTTAAAATCTTAAAACTTTTGCTGTTTAGGAGCTTGACTTCTGCTTGAGTACTGTTGCATGGCACGTAGTAACTTGATTTCTTCTGGTCACCTGTCTACAACACATTTTTAAATATTTCTATTTGCCATTTGGTGGTCAGCAGCTGCCCTTGCTGGTGCTACCTGAGCTTTGTAGTAGTTGTAGGTTGGTTACAGCAACCAAACTAACGGGGCTGTGACCAGCACCTGAACAAACAGTTGCTCTTGTGCCTTGTGCTTTGGAGCTATATTCCTTGGATATTCTTGGGTGGAGTGGAAGAAATCTTAAGCTCCTTTGATGTCTTTCCTGGCCTCATATCTAATTACATATTTTTTGATAGTTTTCCCTGAGGAATTCCTTATTTTAAATGCATTTTACAAATCCACATCCAAATAAGCCTGACACTATTAATTTTTGTAGTCGAGTTGTTTTGTGTTGCTGACCATCCCCTTGGTACTTGAACTTCTTCCTACAGACACTGTTCACTGTACTTCAAGAACTTGTGGCCTCTCCTCACTGAAGGAGGTTGGGTTAAAACCTTCTGCTTTTTCTCCTCTGATTCATACACCCAGTTTGACTCGGTCTGATTTTATTTGGATGCATCCAGGCATTAAGGAGCAGAGGTGCTCAGAGCCTGCCAGGTTTGGTTCTGTGATTTGTGGCAGTCAACTTTGCCAAACCCCATCTTTGTGCAGCGAGGGCTGGCAGGGAGTGGTGGGAGCTGATGGTCTGCTCCACAGCTGAGCCCTGGGCCAGCAGCAGTTGGTCTAAGCTGCTGGATCTCTGTGTGTTCTCTGGGAGCCTTCTGTCTTTGGCCACCTTCATCTCTGCATGCTACAGGCTCATCTATCTGAAAGGAAAAAAAAAAATAAAGTGGGGATTGAGAAAATCTGTCCTAAATTGAGAAACTGTCCTAAGTTACCACAAGTTCTGTTAACAGGAGCTTGTTATGGCTGGGTGCAATGATTGACCCTTCTGCATATCCTTCCACAGTTTGTCTCAATCCACACAATTGTTTTTGTCCTCTGAGGAGCTATGTTGCTAGGGGTTGGCTGCATTTTGAGAAAAAGAGGGTTTAAAAAAAGAAATTTCAAAATACTACATGAAGCAAAAGCAAGGAATAATCCTGGTTTCTGGAAAAATGCTGCAGGAGCTGGTGTGGATGCTCCTTTGGTCTGTGCTGCTCTTTGACACAGCTACAGACTGCCCAAACCATGTGCAGCAGCAGTAGGACTGAATGGTTCCTGTATTCAAAGCTTCTCCAGCTTAAAGTTTTATTTAAAAAGGTCTGTTGGGCTCTGCTTGCAAGCCCATACATCCCACACTGCACTGGCTGTGAGGTCTGATACCATCTCAGTAATTAAGTGCCAGCATCCTACAACACAGTGGGTTTAAAAGGCTGTCAGCAGCTTAAATGCCACCTGATATTAAATCTATCAGTCTAACTTTTCAACATTCTGCAGCTGACCCCCAGTAACAATGACCATGGCAAGTTATTTGTAGCTGGTGCCTGCTGCACCCTCGCTGCTGGGCTGCTTTAATTGCTGATCTCTAATCTGCCTCAAAAAGGTGGGAGTGCAAGAGAAGAAAGGCAGCACTACACTTACAGTAGGGTTTTTTTTGTCCAGCTGCCATCAGTCCATTCCCTGGGAGATTTTTGATTTTCCAGAGCATCAGGCTGTGCTGGGCCCCCAGGGCAGTCGTGTCCCCCTTGCTGTGGTCAGTTCCAGGTGTGGTGATTCCATCACTTCCCCAGGCAGCCTGTTCCAATGTCTGACCATCCTTTCAGGGAAGAACTTGTTCCTAAAACCTAATTACAGTTCCTCATGCTCCCCCAAAAATGCAAATAGTGGCGTGGATTTATCCCTCTCTGCCTTATTTTCTCCCATTGTAAGCTGAGGCTAATGATATGCTCCTTTTTTAAAGCTCTTTAGGATTTTGGATGAAAAGCACCATGTAATTATTAAAATGCAGCTTTTATGGTGCTGCCTTTAGAAGGAAGGGAAAAAATATATTCACTTGGCAAAATATTGTGTTGTAGATGCAGCTTTGGAAATCTGACTTTCATTGTTAAAGCTAAAATTAAAAAGGACTGTTCCACTGTGGAGTGTCATACTAAAACCAGGCCTGTGTTGAGGCTGCATGGAAGCTTTGTGTGCCACTGGAAATGTATAAAAAGAAAGAAGAACAAATTGAAACAAAAGAAGCGCTGGTCAAAAATAGAATTAAGTAAAGCCAGGGATGGCTGTGAGTGCCACTTGTGTTTTTGGGACTCAGAGTTGCCTGGGCAATGCAACATCAAGTTCTCAGCAGTGTAGATGCTTCTGGCCACATCATTTTTATGGCCATTAAGTTCAAATATTTGTCTGTTTCCTGACATGAAAGGAATGAGAGCTCTCTCCAAAAAGGAAGGCTGCAAATTTTAAAGCAACTGTGCTGTATGCACTTTGCTTAGGAATTTTACCTCCAAATACCATTTTTACCTACTTTGAACAAGGCAGAGGCTGATATGAATGCCTCATTGTTTTGTCTCAAGATTGTTTTCCCAGAAAACATCTTTCAAAATATTTTTTTGTAAATACATGTGTATAATTATAGATAAAGGCTAATTTTTGTAGTTGATTTTTGTGCTGTCAAATGGAAGCTGAGTGGTTTAATACCAAAATGGGACTTCACATTTAAATCATGCCTATGTGCTTTTTATGTGTTTTACAATAGATTCGGTGGCTAATCATCACCTAAATTGGCTTTTCTAAATAACAAGCCATATTAGATAGTCTAATGGCTTAGTTGGAAATTGGGAAGCAAAAAATGTTACCACAGTGAGTCAAGGCTGTAATATTGAAGTTAAAAGGAAGACAGAAAATAATGCCCCATTTGTCTGCCCATGTGCACTCAGCCTTGCTGATGTATTTCCTGAGCACCAGAATACTGAAATGTTTGAAGAATATGACTAATAAATTAAAAAATTCAAAACAATATAATGAAAACTAGCAAATATGTATTTTTTTTTGTAGCAACATCCAAAGTGCGGGGTGATATCTTGCTGAAAACACCACAGGGTGTTCTCAATACTCAGACTTTAATTCTAGTAAAAGCCCACCTGCGTGCACATAATGAGAAGGACAAACTCATGGCATTGTCACCATGAGGGGATCATCAAAACCAGGGAAATAAAAAGATGTGGAAGTCAATGCTTTCATTCTCAAAATCAATAAAAGCAGAGTATTTTGGGGGGAAAGTCTGCTTTCCAGTGCATTAGGCCAAGTTGTTCATGCTCACCATTTAATTTTTTTCTTTACAATATCAGATGTGGCAACATCAAAAAGCAAACAGCTCTGCCCATCACCCAGCTGGAAGAAACTAATGCACTGCAATACACAGCTCAGTATTCCTATGGTCAGCCACATGATAATGATTTAAATGATCATAAAGCTGTTATTTTTATAATACAGAACTTAAAAAAAAACCAGAGAAATTATTTGGTAGGCTTGCTAGTTGCCAGACTTTTCAGAATTCTGCTGTGCAAATCTTTAGAAGTTCCTGTAAAATTGGTGTTATTTATTTGTAAGCCCAAATAAAAATGTTCAACTAAATATGACCCCAAGCAGTTAAAACATTTGCAAGTTACAGAACCGTGGCCAAAAGTCCTGCTTTTGCAAAAAAAAAATAGTTAATTTGTATGTAGGTCTACAAGCAGTTAATTTTTAATGGACACAGGTGTCTTTTTGGTGTTTCAAACATGTCTTTTATTGGGCAGGAGATACTGAAAATAGAATAGCTGTGGAGAGCTTGTGGAAACTTGTTTTGGAATGAACAGAGCTGCAAATTCAGCCCTTAGTATTTTTCCAGTGGCCTTACAAATGGCTTTTATGTGGAGAACCAAGGGGAAAATGTTGGCTTTACAGTCCTGATGCGTTCCAGGTATGAGTTTTCCAGCTGTAAATTGTCTGAATTTTGGAGTTTGGGAGGGAGCAGTTGTTCTCTGGGTGTGCCAGGGAGCACCTGCCTGTGACCTGGTCCCACTGGTGAGCATCAGGTGGGGCTTTGTTGCTTTATCGTGGCTGTGGATGAAGCCTTGGCAGGAGGAGCAGTTTCAGCTCTGGTGTTGCTGTGTAGTGAACACTCACCAACCTTACAGTTCAGTTTAAGCCATTTGCTACCAAATTTCCCGAGTTGTTCCAGGAGATGGGCATCCTTTGGCTTGGGGATTAATCAGACACTTAAAGTGTGCTCCTCACTTGGGCTTTAATTTGTTTATTTGTTGTGTTACTAATGGGAAATGCTTCTTTGAGGTACACATGTGGTTATTTGTGTTGTGTAAAGAACTGCTGCACTGACCCCTCAGGACAGCACTCCTCACTCTGGAAATACATCAGGAATTTGCAGGACACGACCTAGAGGTTTAAAGGAGCAAAGACAGATTCCTCCTGCCTCTCTTGAAACTATTAAGTATCTTGGCTTTGTTTTATAGCATTGCTGCATACAAACTAGGTCCTGACAAACTCCTGAAAGAATGGGGCTGGATTCTTCCGGTCTTTGAGACATCCAAATGCTTTAAATATCATCTTACTGCATTGTTGAAGTGGAAGTTACAGCCATGGTGGAGGTATTACTGGGTCAAATATTCTTTGCTTGTCTAGAGAGATCAGACTGAATTATAAGAGTGGTGTTTTCATGTGGCAAAGATTCTTTCTTTTTGATTGTTCTAAACTTGAGTCGTAACAGGAAAAATTCCTCCTGTATCACAAGAGAGGCCATCTCCTAGCTTAACCTTCTCAGCTGGCATAAATCACTGCAGCTTTTTTTAATGTCAGGTCACAGGCTTGGATAAGCATATTTATTCATATCAAGCCACTGAATATTTTGAGGTTCATCTATGACTAACTAAAATCTTTAAAAATAGACCAAACATCGGAAAGCTCTTGAAATGTTTTGTGATATAAAGTCTACTTCAAATAAATGGGATGGTCTCAATGTCCTCTTACAGCTGGTTCATTTTAATGGATTTTTATCCTCTTTTCTTTCCCTGATGAAACCAAATGCAGCTCACCTCTGGCATGAGGTCGGATGAGTGCCTGATGAGATTTGCTAATGTCCCTGGTTATAATAACAGCCATGGGCCCACCTGACTTAAAAGGCCCCCTCTGCACTTATCCCTGCACATCCAGGTCACCTGCCCCAGTGGGGACAGGCTGGGGGAGTCTCTGGCACGTAACTGGGCATCTGACTCTGAACTGTATAAAGAGTGAGGTTTGGTGTGTGGGTAACTGTTGTGTGTTGAAAAGCTTCTAATAAAAACAAAGTGATGGGCCACAAGATCCAGTATGGAACAGCTTTTTAGGTGAGGCTTCTCTTTAATTCGGGAAATTCCTCAGGATTAATTATGTCAGTTCTCTCCTGGCATAATGTTGGTTTGACGAGCCTCATGGAGGGGCTTTCAGTCATTGCGATTGTGGTGCTTATGTTGGGATGCTGCTTAAATAAGGCTTGTGGGAATGGATCTTAGATCTGAGCTCTTTGGTTCTGTGTTTTGCCTTACTAGAAACCAGCACCAGCTCGGTCTATAGTTAATTCACATGATTGGGGTGCAAGATAGAAAGGAGACACATTCTGAACAGTTTCAGTTGAAGATAAGGGTGAGACAGGCCAGGTCCACTGGCCTATAGTGGTCCCTGAAAATTAAGATGTTACTTTTTGTTTTTCTATTCATTGTAAAGGGATGAAAAGGTTCCTCTTAAGTTCATTTATGTTGTTTTAATGATATGAAGGATTTAGTGGGTTAGACAGTTTGAAGTGGAAACTGAATTCAAGAATGTTATTGAGTCCTACATTGGGCAAGTAGATTAGAGACCACACATGCAGGCTTGAAACGTTTAATTTTTAAAACCTTGTTATGTAAGGGGGTACAAAACAATGTAAAAGACTTGGAGCCACACTCACAGCTGGCATAGATCAGTGTAGCACCATGGATTTCAGGGTAGCAGCACCAATTTCTGCTGGTTGAGATCCTGGCCTTTAATCTGTCATCAATCTAATAAAATCGAGCTGCTCTAATTACCACCATGTCAGTCAGAAATATGTTTGCCTGAAATGATAAAGCTGAGTTGGATCCTGGAGCCCACACAAGTCAGCAAACACTGTGCAAATCTGAGTTAAACCATTTGTTTGCCCACTTAAGGAGAGGTTGTCCACGGTCATGGTATGTGTGGAAAGACAGCGGGGGAGTGAGAGGAACAACTGAAACATATGGCCCAAGTGAGCTTTCTCTTTATTCCAATGCATCAGGATAAGACAAGCTGTTGAACCGATGAGAAACCTTCCTTAGACACCATATTTCAAGATTAAAACTGGGAGAAATTCAGTACCAGTGATCTCACATCTATGTTTGACTAAAGGTATAGAAAACCATTAAACTGAAAGCAGAGGAAAAAAGCCCCCAGGCCCAGCCTCTCCTAATCCATAATAGCTGCATCATTATGTAAAAGAAAACAGCAATTTCTCCACCAATGTGTCCATAAATGGAAACCTTATCAATACCTCCAGATGCTCCCTGCCTTTATGACACTATTAAGTTTAATTGCACTGATATAATGGATTTGTACGGAACAAGCTCTTTTCAGGATCAGGTTTGGGGAGCGTGCAGGCACAGGAGAGGGGTCACATACATTGAGACATGTTCTTCATGGCACCTTAACTTGATTTTGACCTCGTGTTTCTTGAAATAAAAATGTGGAATTGGCATTTTTGCGGTGTCTGTGACCTCCGGAAAGGTCAAGATTGAGAACTTCATTGCAGCTGCACTTGCTGCAACTAAACGCTCTTGCAGTGGGAGTTAAATTAGTTTTCAGTAAAGAACATTGGATTATTATTTAACATGAACACAGGAGTTATAATGTTGAGCTATAATCCTTGGGCTGCTTCTCACCGAGTCAATGGAAAGAGAATTTTAGCTTTAGTTTCAGGAGCAGCAGAGACCAATTTCTGCTGGGTCTGGCAATCCCAATTTGTGGTGAATCCAGGGACAATCTTGGTGTATTGAAGTCTTGTATCAGCAAAGCCTTTCCACCCCGCCCCCCCCAAACCTAATATTTGTAGCTTTTATCAGCTGTCTTAGCAGGATAAATTCATCTTGTCCATTCCTGTCATTAATTCAAAATATTTGCTTTGTTTTATAAAATGTAGCCACTCACTGTTGTTGATGTACCCGTAAGATTTGACAGCATAAATACAGGAAAAAAAATCAACACTATTCTCTTCTTGCCTCTCCCCCAAAAAACTCAGACACCTACAGGGTTTTCTTACTTCCAAACCAAGATGCTGCCTCAGAGCCAGGAATGAAAAATACACAGATTTTGTCATCTCATCATCTTTTTTTAGCTCCATGTGCAAATAAAGATACCAGTATGACAACCAGTGACTCAGTGCAGCTCGCTGTGAGTAACACCAAGAGGCTGTGCCCCAGCTCTGCCTTGGCAGGACCTTCTGAAATGTCTCCAGTGAAGGATGCAAAAGCCAGAAAAATTGTCATTGCTATCTGGTTGCTATCCCAAGGCAGAGGCAGGAACCTCACTTTCAGTGCTAGGGAACAATAGCAGTGACTGGCTTTGTAAAATAGGCAGGGATTTAAGAGCACATCTTCCAGTGCCCCAAAGCTGCAGATGGTTTGCAAGCTATATGGACATGGTTTTTTCCCCCAAATTCTTCTGTGGTTTAAGGTGGTTGGAACTGTTGCTAAACATGAGCTGACATGACAATATTGAAGGAATTGCCCTTCATGTAATATAAAATAAAAGTGAATCTTTATTGAGTGTTTTTTTTTCATGTTAATCTTTGAGGGCTTTCACCTGAGACAGTTTTTTCTCTGCATCATATATGTCATAGTTATGCTATATTACTTAAGCATTTTTGGAAATTGATGGATTGCTAGCACTGGCTAAGAGCTCTCAACAATCCCAAGGTCATCACCTGCTGACTCCTTCCTGGAGTTGTGTTCCTCCATCAGGTACTCTGCTGAGTGTTTTTAGTTTTTAATGTTGCCTCTCTGAAGTGATGAGTTGCTGTCAGAAATCTAGTCCTGTATCAGTCCTGGTTGAGTCTATATAGACAAATATCATGTATATATTTATTTTTCCATTATTTTGAAAGATTCCTGAAAGCGTTTCTAGGAAGTGCACAGCTCTCTGCTTTTCTTTCTCTGGGTAAAGTATTCCCTTTTATTACCATAAGGAAACCTTTACCTCTTCTCCATTACTGTGTCATTTAGTCATCATAGGCAGATGAGTTTATCTTCTGAAAAGTGCCTTTAAGATGTTAAAGTGGTAGCATTACAATTTAAAATCCTTCTGACACTGCCTGTTCCACCGGAGTACTAAATCTTGTCTTCGGTGTGAATGGAAATCAAATAAAGCTTTCACTTGCTTGACAATTGTTGCAAAATAGAAGAAAATGTTCAGGCTTTCATATAGTAATGACTGTGTCATCTCAGTGCAGTTCAAAGAGCAAACCCTTTTATGCACATAGACAAGGTTTACTTTTGAGATCCGATGCTATTTCCTAGACTTCTGTGGCAAAAAAAATTAACAAGGGATTTTGTAGTTACCATGCTGTTTGCCACAGCGTCACTTAAATGATCTTGTTCATTCACATCCTGAAAAAGAAAAGAAAACTACATTGTAAAAAAACCCCAAAATGTTGGGAACTGATAAACCAGAAACAAACTGAGAAGCATGGAAGGGTTTGGGGTTTTTTTGTCTTATGTGCATGGTGGTATAGCTGCCATCTGCATCGTGCCATGTAGGAGGGAAGAAAGAAATGGTTTATCAGTAATTCTATCTCCAAAATACCAAAGAATAAAAAAAAGCAAAATGAAAGCTATACAGCAGAGGAAGCAAGAGCTTCACAAAAGCAAAATCTCTCTCTTGCATCCCAGGCTTGAAAACAGGAAAATTTCATGGTTGGGATGCAGTCATCAGGGCTGAAAGTGTCATGTGTACTTTTTCTTCAGGTAGACAAAAAGCTAATAAGTCTGCACGCTCATTACTACTGCAATATGCACTGATGGAGAGGGAATAATAATAGTTCTTTACTCTTTATGATTTTTTCTCCTGTAGTTTCTGAAATCTGGGTTTCCACAGGGTGTTGTGTATGAGTACAGGTAATCAATGCTGCAAACAGCCCAGGCCACGCTCTGTGGTAACAGAGGAGCAACTGCCTGCTATGATTTGCCTTTTTAATTATCACTTCAATCATGGGTGCTCAGCATTTGTAATGGCAATTGATACAGTCATCAAGGCATAACGAGGAGTCATTGAGTAGCGTGAAATTCATCACGTTTATTTAGCCTTTGTGACCCTTGGAGAAAAAAAAAAATCTGTTTTTTAATGAATTATTGTATCCATGAGAGTTAAGGTAAAGCTGGATAAGAGAACATGACTTCTGACATGAGATGCAGTCTTGTCTCACCCTCTCTGCCAGGACAGAGCAATGGGGAATGGGTATTTTATGGGGTATGTGTGAATTGAAGGGACTGCATGAAAGTTTCCACCTTCTGTGTGCCATGGGAATAAACTTGGGCTGCTGAGACTGCTCAGATTTGGGGGCAAGCTGACAATTTTCAAACCCAAAGGAAGCTCTCTTGCCTTCTGCCTGTGCTTGTCATCCTTGCAAGGCTGAGCTTCTGCTCTTCTCTAATCTGTACTCATATTAATCATCTACATCCCACTCCCACCAACTCTGGGATCTGCCTGTACCTTTGAGCAGGACTTGTGGCAGCTGGTTGTCTTCTCTCCATGGAGTTTGCTGAAGCTGCAGCTCAGTCCTGAAGGTTGGTTCTTCTGTTCCTGCCAATCCTACTTGTGTAAAATCCAGACCAGACCGTGGTTTTCAATGCGGTGCAGGGACCACTGACCTGGTGGTGCTAAACTTCTGTTAGCAGATTCTGGGCTTCAGGTTCCAAAAAAATGAAAATATCTCTCTGGGAAATAATGCAAGAGTTCTAATGAATCTATATCTGTGTGCCCTTTCCCATTTTTCCACTGCCTGAGTCAATTAGCCCTATGGTTGCATGGTGTATTTGTTGTTACTTGTGTGGGGCAACCTGTGACAATTTGTTTTTCAGACTTCAGCAAGGATATTGTTTTCCTTCAAAGCCATTTCAGGATCTCTTCACAGAGACAAAAAATAAAATGAAGGGGTCAATTCCTACAGCAGTTATTTTGCAATAGCTCTGTTAGATAAAACCAATTACTTATATGGCCAGTGAACTTGCATTGCTTGTTTGACTTAGGTTGCATTGTATGAACTGAAACAAAAACTGCATTCAGACTGCTTTGGAGTAGAAGAATTCTGCTATCAGTTCAATCTGTTTTCCTTGTTGTTGTTTCTGTGTAATGAAAAGATAAATATGCAAACATATTTACTTCATTAATTTTAAACAGTGCCAGGAAAAAGGCTCTGTCTAGGGATTGTGGAAAAATATTGTGAAAATTAGCTCTACATATTTTACTTTCAGTCAACTCTGTTAATTAGGATCAAAGTACTGCAATTTTTAAAAGTTCTCACTGTTCCTTCCCACACATTTTCGTATTTCAAGGAGATGCAGTTCAGTTAACTAAGTCTGAGACTGTCGGCAAAGCCCGTGGGAATGAGGGTTCATGTACTAATAGCTGGGTACCAACATCCCTGAGGCCTTTGAAAATGTCAGGATTAGCTGTGGAGGAGGTCAGATTGGGTTGCCTGTCCCTTGGGTGGCCTCTGGGATGGAAATGGGGCACCTATTTCCCCACCCATCCTCACTGCAGGGTGTGTGGTTTCATCTTCACTCTGGTGAGGCAGCTGCTTTTGCAGGTGTGAAACATCTCTTTTTGCCCGGAAATGAGCAATTGGGTACTTGCAGGAGGAAGGAAAAAACGAGTAGTAAGTTAGGTTGGTACTAGGTACTGGTAGATTGTGGCTTTCCAAATGAGCTCAATACCAAATAAAGTCCTTAAGGTGGTTGTCTGAAAAGGGAACTGGGACACAGAAATGTGATATCTAGTCTCCCAAGGCCATGGACAGAGCTGCCACACCAGAGCCACCCCAGACAGGAGGTGCTTATGCTGTGCTTCATGTGCATTTCCTCTCAAGCATGAAGACATTTCAATTTTAAGCAGGCACATAGTTATAAAAGGATGTTGACTCAGCTTAAAAATCGTGCTGAGATAAATAATTTACCTTTATTGGCACTGATAACACTTAAAATTCCAAATACTATTTTTCCCTGTGTTTCAAGGGGGATTCATGGCTGTAATTTATGTTGCTGTGTTGCCTTTTCTCAGTTCAGATGCACAGCTTCTTAGTTTTGTGCTTTGATATTATATTTTACTTCCCAGTTATTATGCATTGAAAGATCCCAGCATTTGCCTTTAAAACATTGTGTGAACTGCTCTGGGTTCACTGCTGGATCTCCAGCACTGGCCTGTTAAGAGTTTCAATTTTTAAATGCAAATGGTATGTAACTGTTTATAAATCTGACAAACGCCTATACAATGGGCATAGATCTGCCCTAATTTAATCACACAGGAAAAGTGGCAGGAGGTTTATTTTGCCCCCTCTGCAGAAGTGTCAGCTCTCTTCCCCCTGCTGAGAAGCCCTTGGCACTTTGCTGGTCCATTCTCAGTGAGAGAAACCTTGCCTTGTAATTCCCAAGGGCTGGTGAGTAATGGCACACATCAAACACATGTTTTCCCAGCCCCAGTGACTGACAGCAGCAGATCAGGATGGGTCACGGCTGAAGGATTGCTGCTGCTTAGCTCTAGGTGCCTTGGAGCAGGAATCAGTCTCATTATTCTTTGTTACTACAGCATCTTCCTGAGAGTGGCCCTGGTCTGTAGCTTGGCTTTCAAACAAATCCTGCTGCAGGCTCTCCCTGCTCTCCACTCGCTTCCTTGGCTGGGAAGTGCAAGGGGCTACAGGGCTGCAGCTCACCAGGGGAGGGACAGAGGCACAGCCAGACTGGCCTTTTGCAATCCAGTGATGCAAATTCTGGCTTTGGTGCCAGAAATTTTCCTCTTTTGCATCTCTTGAAACTTCACATGTGTTTGAACCGGTCCCATGTTCCATCTCCCAAAGGGATGACAGTATTGTCCCCTGCCTTTCTTGGGACACTTGCTGGTGATCTAATCTGGCTGGACACGCATAGCAGCTACCAGCCTTCTCTTGTTCTTGCTTCTCACACTGTCCTGGGTGTAGCTGCTGATACAAAGCACTCTTGTTTCTTGGTTTTTTTTGCACAGGGGGTGTGGAGTGTCTAGTGGCTCGACAGGGAGATGATTTTCTTTCAAAGTGCACAGCTATTCGGTTAACTTTTAAGCAAAATTCAAAATCAATCAATTTCTGTCGTTGGGTGCAGTCTAATGAGAGGCTGGTGTGTGGCATTAATCGTTGCAGACTTCTGCAGTGAGGCTGGGATGCATTTGTATTCAGGCAGAGGATTTCTAGGTGCAGGAGGAGATTTGAGGCTGATTCCAGATGCATTATAAGCAGTGGGCCATGTGTTGATGCCTCCATCCCCATCCCATTCCTGCGTTCTCCTGGGCTGGAGAGCATGGCCAGGGCTCCCCAGCACAGACACAGTCCCTGCTGTGGGAGCCACAGGTCCAAATCTCAGCCTTGTCTGGCTGCTTGATTTTCGAAAAATTACCTCCCTTCCTCTGTGTCCCTTTGTGCCTGTCTTTTTTAAACAAGTAGGAATGCTGTTGTTTGGTTCTTGTATATCGAATTCCCGATCCTGTGCTCTATTTAAGGGCTGACTATTGCTTGTTATTTCACCAAAGTGCAAACAAAAAGAATGAGATCTATTTAGTCCTTGATGTTTGTTAGGAGAACTGGGGGAAATTACCTTTAGGTTGAAACAATAAAAGAAAGAATAAACGTATATTGCATTTTTCTAACTAATCAAAATTAGATCTGTGGTTTCTAATCCTCAGCCTGATCTCTCTTGCATTCCAATTAATAAGAATAGTGTCTATCACAGAATATTAATCTAAGACAGAGTTAAAAGAACCAGTTTCAGGCAGGTCTGCAGTAACATGGGGTGGGTGGTACCCCCGTGCCTTCTGAGCAGTTCAGGTGTGCTGAACTGCAGTGGGCAATGGCCAGTTGGGCTGGGGGGCACCGGAGTCCCCAGATCTGTGGCAAAGAGAGGGGACACAGCAGAGGGGCTGGCTGCTGAGGTGGGCAGGTTTGGGTGGGCCACATGGCACAAAGGAGCAGCAGAACTTCAGAGCTGCTGACAGGACGTGTCTTGGGGCACGTGTCATTTGGTACACACATCACAGGTTTGCCAAGTTCAGTCCTTGGCAGAGGCGGGCAGAAAGTGGCACTGTACCCTGAACCTGCACTGGAAACCCTGGCCTTGAGTGGACTTCATGAGCCATCACCTGGAAACAAGGAATTGAGGAGGTGGGCAGTGAAGGGTCTGTGCTCAGGGGAATATCCTCGCTCATGTCCAAAGGGTCTCAAAATGCTGCTGAGGAGGAGAGATTCTCCCTTGGCTGAAGAAAATCATGGGGCTTTCAGCAGTGCTGCATCTTGGAGGCTGCAGTGTTTGTGGGAAGAGGGCTGACTCTCACCTGGCAAGAGTGAGCTAAACTCCCACTGCTTTTGATCATGTACGTCTGAAAGGGCAGAATATGCTGCAACTGGATCACGAGGATTGCAAGTTGCTTTATTATTGTTATTAATAATAATAATAATCATTTTTGTTGTTGTTCATTGAGGCCTGTGCAGATGACTACTTTGCAACCAGGTGTCCTTGACTTACAAGAAGCATCATGCCAGTCTAAAATGAATGGGATTGTGGAGCTGGTCTGACTGGGCAGTTCACCTGGGCAGACTGGGGGCTGTGATCTGAATTGTGCTGGTTTAGGTTTAAGTCTAGTCTCCTACAGTGCAGCTTTGCAGTTAAAATTAAATAGTTGAAAATGGAATAAATTGCATCAAGTGGGTCCTTTGATGTCAATCAGCTGCACGTCTGAGCCTGGCTCACATTAGCAGTCTATCAGGAGGAAGGTGTCATTCCCACGGGTCTGTGGATGGAAGAGCTTCTAGTGTGTGACAAAGTGAGTTGTGGCTGTCTCTTTTAAAACGCTCGTTTTATTCTTCTGTTTATTTGTTTTTAAAGAAGACCAGGAAGATGGGGGAGGATTGAGGACAGCTTTGTATTCCTCCTGTCTTTCTAAAAATGTCAGACTTAAATTTTACTGATTCAGTATTGCAGGAAAAAAAAAAAATTATCCTTGATCATTTTGTCTCCCCTGTTTCCCCTAGAGTTTGCATCACCCAATTTTTGTTTCAAATTGTCCTTTACTTAGGCCAGAAAAGAAATACCAAGGAGCAGAACTGCAGCTGTGGTAAATCTGTACAGCGCCCACAGTGGGGAGCAGGGCTGTTACTGGGGTTGGTGCACATGCATCCGTATCCTGCCAGGCCATGAAGCCAGACATAATTTTCCAGTCCTAGAACGCTGAATCAGTGCTGGGAAGTGATGTAAGGCAGAGGAAAATACGAACCTCCCTCCAGTGCAGACATTTGTAGGAGTCCCCCATGGGTTTCAAGGGCTCTGGGGAATGGTCTCTTGGCTCTGTGCTTCTTTGCTCTCCTGAACATTTCCAGTGTTTCCACCTTCTTCTGTCCAAAATCAGCATTGCTGTGCTTAGCACTCAGCTTTTTCAAAGTAACAACCCAGTTGCTCATGTTGCATCACCTTTTGGTCCTTCTCAGCCCAGATGCCTTTTTCCCCTCACACTTGTACAAATCTGTGTGGCTGCACTGGCAGCGAGGCCTCTTCCCTCAATGGCATCACTTTACACACAAATATCAATTTCTGCATGGCTGGTGTCAGCTTTCCTCATGTTAAAGAAATGTTAAGCGCCATTAACATAATCATACATGTCACTGGCAGTGAACATACCTTCAGAGGTGCCTCGGTGAGTGCAATGTGAGCTGCCCTCCAGCTACGCAGAACAAAAGGTTGTGTGTTAACAATATTAATGGCTGCACGAAACCAGTGCAGATGAAATCAGGCTTACTTTTAATCAGTCTTCAGGGGTTTCATGTGCTGAGGCTATTTGTTTATAGTCGAGGCCAGGTTGTGCCAGAATCTATTAAGCACAGGAAAAATGATCAGTCCTCATTCCCAATGTGAGAAAAGGAGACACTCCATGGCAGGGAGACAGCCTGAAATGATACTTTGCAGAGCATCTCTTGGTCTGAGTGAGGCTGGGATACAGCGATAAACACCATGACAAATCTGTAAAAGATCCTTTTAACATCAGGGATTCTACTTACATCTATAAGCATCAAAGCTAAATGTGTCTATGGGTTCTCTGGGGAGTCCTCAACCTCTTCAGGGGGCTCTGTCTCGTAAGGGCAAGAAAGGGATTGTCAGGTATAGATAAATATAGCATGTCATCATTTGCTTGTGGGTTTTATATTGGTAAAATATAAATCATTGACCACTTACTTGGGTGAAACACTTCCGTGATTCAATACAAAAAGAACTGTTTCCTTTAATAGAAAGCTAAATTCATTAGGAGGGTTATTTTCTTTCTGTTCTGTGAATATTAAAAGTGTCATTTCCTATATATCAACTGGAATCTCTTAACAGTGATACTTTTATGGCATGGGGGATGCTTTTTAAGCATTATTATACAAATCCACTGAGAAGTTTAAAAATGAGACGTTTATTATTGTAACACTGAAAGAATTTTCATGTTTCTGCTCTTGCAAAACAAACAAAAATTCATAGTGGAATGTACAAGTGTATCAGAGTCCAAGTCAAAATTTCATATTGATATTTTTCAAAACAAGACATTTTCAATATATACATTCAGAATGCTTCCATTTATCTATTAAAAAATGTTGTTCAGATAAACTACAATATGTGCTTCCAGGCATTCTATGTAAAAGCAAGAAATATCAGAACAGTGCGGGTTGGGTTTAGTTTTGTTTGTTGTTTGGTTTCCTTTAAGCTGATATTAGTTCTGCAATTTTATCTGCCTGCGCTCAGTACCAGAGGAACTAATTGAAATTTTAGGCCTAATTTTATACAGTGCAGATTAAATATATGTTCCTAAAATCAATGACCATGAAGAAAAATCAGTGCATAATAATGCAGATAGTTGATTACAGTTTGCAGCCAACAGTGAATATTGCTGTTCAGAATTGTGCCCTTATCATGTGCCTTTGTGTAGTACTCTGAAAAAAGCCAGATTTGCTCTCCAAGGACACACACACCCACATGTTCCTTGCTTAGCAGGAGCAGATTACAGGTGAAACAATGACCTGAGATCTTTTGACTACACTGATCAAGCTTCTACGTTATTCCTTCCTCTCCTGTCTGCCTGAAATAAATGAATATAGCAAAGTAAGTGTCAAATTAGTCTGAGAGAAGTTGGAAACCAACCAGTTGTGCTTCCAGACAACTTCAAAGAGTGAGGTTGTTTTTATTCTTCCTTCTGCAACACAGAATCTTGTGGATATGGGCTCCAACTGTTTCTCTGAAGTTAAGTTTTTAGGCTGCTTTAAGATTGCCTCTATGCTTGTCTCCCCCCCTTTATTTCTTTCTACAGAGTCTTGGCCAACTCCAGGACTACCTGGTGATCATTAGCATTTCAGCAGGAGACAGTGAATGGAGAGGCACATATGTCACCTGTTCCATGGTGACACTGCAGCCAGCGCTGCTCTGCGGGCGTGCTTCAGGGATGCTGAGCATCAGGGGGCTGAGATTCCTGGAGAGAAAGATCTGGGGATTGTCTTTAGAACTAAATTGCATTCCCTTAACAAGTGATCAAATATGCAGGAGGAAAAATGTCTTATAAATCACTTTATCCTGCTTCAAATGATTTTTTAAGAAATACTAAGTTAAATCCTTGCAATACACTAAGATGTCTTTCAGCAGTCAAATGTGACAGCAAAGAATGGACTTTCATTTTCACCTATTCAAGGTGATGAATTGGGAGATTTTTTTCACTAATGTTCCACATCCTGCTGCCATTAAGGACAATGACAAACCCCTATTGACTATAATGGGGAACTGTTTGGCTTTTTATCAGGGCTAAATTCTAATTAAGCCTGAAAAAATAGGTCTTCAGCCAACTGTACTTCACCAGCCAGTATCACATCTGGCCCGCATATCTTTACATTATGCATCTTCAATCTCCTGTTGCTGCTGGAATTTTCATGGGCTTTGCCCCATGCTATGGGCACCTGGAGTTGTTCCGAGATGCTGAGCAGTGGATCTTGCTGAAAAGGTGTGGAAAGGTGAGGATGTTCACACTCCGGAGAGGTGCCAGTTGATCACCAGGGGGCTGAAGCATCCTTCACCTCTCTCAGACATTGATTCTGCTCATATGTGGGAAGTCTTTCCTTTCCACTCTTGGGACTAGGACTTGGGAACATCCACTCCTCCATCCCCTTGGGTGGATGTTCCTCTCCCTTCCCAGACCATGTGCTGCCCTCACTGTGCTGCCCTGGCTCCTTACACACGCGTGTGAGCAGCAGGTGTGGCTTTGATGGCAGCATGGACTGCCCTTCCCTGGATCGTGGATCATGCTTCCCTGTGGGATGGGGGACAGTGCCGTGCCGAGATTATTAAATGCTCTGTACTGCAGTCCTGAAGTGACTTCAATCCCGCCTCCTGCTTCCTCTCACCTTCCAGGCAACAGAGGTAATGAGTGAGCAGAGATGAGCAGAGGGGCAGTACCAAACCTTCAGTTCAGACAGGGGCAAATTAAAGATAACAATGCATTGCTGAGGCTGGAAATTACAGGCAGGCAGAAGAACAGCGTTTCCTTTCCCGATTGTCAAAGACGCTGCTCACTCCCTGCTCATCCAGCTCATGGATTTTTTGATTCATTTCTTCCACTGACTTGGAAATTAATTTATAACCTGTTCCAAGAGCTTACCTTTGTTGAGATGTTTCTTACTTTCTACAGTTAAATTTGGATGTGGCCCTGATTAAAATATCATTTGCTTTTGGGTATTGCCAGCCTCACAACATTCGGAAGGTGGCAATAGCATAGGAAGCATGAGGTTTGTTTCTTTATTATTCTTTTTCCTTCCTCTGCCTTTTATTATCTTTTCTCTTTTCTTAAGCCTCTGAGGAATTTCGGGAGTAAGTTCAAACTTCTCTTTCAGAGCCATAAAGTTCCTTTCCCGTTTCAGAAAAGGAAGAAGGTTTTATGGAGTTTTGTGTTTGTAGTTTGTGTGTGATGGCTCCAGGAGCTGGGTGATGTGATGCCACAGTGTTTTTCTATTAACCCATTTTTGGATAAACCTGCTTCTATTCAAGCATTAAGTACCTTATCAGTGTTTACCTTTGTTTTAGGTGGATGGCTTAGACTAACTTCTAGTTAAGTGCAAACGCTGACACGAAGTAGGCAGCCATCAGGGATCAGCCAGATTGTTTGGATAACTCTTCCAATTAACTGTGTTACTTTGCAAAGAGAGAGTTTAGATAACCAAGAGAAGCTGCATTTTATAGGATATATATATATGTGTGTGTGTGTGTTTATTTATAGCTCCATATGCATATTGCTTCCTGTGTTGGAGGGGACAAAGAAGGACACTGTTAGCCCTAAAGATACATTGGAGTGCAGGGGGAGAGAAAAGGGCTTAGTTCTTTACTTTGTGCAATGACAGAAAAATTGAATGACTTTCATAAATGTTTCTTCTTCATGTTTGACCCTATGGGTCCCACTCATGAGTGTATTTAAGGGGAAGATGCCTCCAGCGTGCTTTGTCCACCAGCTTTGCTCCCCATTCCCAAGGATGGCACAGTGTGTGCTTTATTTCAGTGTGTATGTGTGGCTATTCCTATATGAATATTTTAAAATGGTTTATGGTGGGGAAAGGAGGAGAAACAAAGAACTTATCACATTTTCTTCTTTAAAACAACAAAATGGAAATCAGTGGCTTTGTAGGGATCAAGGATGCACTAAGTGTGGTCAGCCTTACTCTCCAGGAATGTATCAGCCTTTATCCAGGATCTCTGTCTGATGCTTTGTGCTTATTAGAAGTCTGAATGGCACTTCATTTCGGAGTGACATTTCATTTTCCCAACTGAGTCGATTAGGAAGATATCCCCCATCTTCAAATCTTTGCCTTCAGTTTTTATTTCCCTCCTTGATTGGGAGGGGGACAAAAAAAAGGAAAGGTATGGGGGAAAGAAGGGGGAGAGGGGAGGAAAAAAAAGCTTTTCCCTTTAAAGTAAAGCGTTTCTCAGGCTTAGCGTTTTCCCCCAGAGTGGGGCGAAGCAGAGGTCCGGGAGATGATTGTCAGGATCATGTGGTGCGAGCAGTGGGTGCCGGAGAGCCGTGTTTATCCAGGGCCATGTGGAGGTGGGCGGGTGCCTACCCGGGGACAGGGGACAGGAGAAGCCGGGCTCCTGCAGCAGCCACGCTGTGAATAGCCCACATTGACTGAACTGTCTACCCGGACTAATTTGCTGTGCCTGTGGGCTTGATAAAAGAAGCAGCTGCTGGAAAGGGCTCGCTCAGATGCATGTAGATGAGGCTGTGGACTGCCAGAAGGATCCAAGCAGATTTTTTTTTTTTTTTTTCCCTTCCTTGCTGCATTTCTGCGAGGATCCCTACCTCCGGCTCCCGTGAAGTTGCATTGATCAGGTAAACTATTTTAGCTGCTGGCTGCTTTGGGGATGGAGAGCGGGATCAGCGGCTGTGCTGCAGGGTGGCAGGAACAGCTCCCTTCGGAGCAGACACACATTTTCACTGCTCCCTGCGAGCTGGCACTCGGGGAGGCTTTGAAAATTGTGCAGCCATGTTACACAGCCACAATTATTTCCCTTTCTCCCCCTCTCCTCCCCGTTTAATTTTGCTGTGAATAAGGCTAAGTCTGGTATTTCTCGTTCGCATCTGCCGATGCACCAGCCAGCCATGTTTTTCCTATGATTATGTGCTGTGCGGGTCTTGCTGGGAATGCAAAGATGTTCGCTGTCCTTTTGGAGTCAAGCCCTTTACGTCTCCTCCTGGGAAAAAAAAAAAAAAAAAAAAAAAAAAAAAAAAAAAAAAAAAAAAAAAAAAAAGGAAAATATCTGTAGCATGCTGCATGGATTTCTGTGAGCGCTGGGGACGCGGGTTGCAGGGCTCGTTTGGAAGCAGGGGGAAGATGAGAGCTGAAGGCTCCCCAAATCCCCTCACCCACCAAATTTGATTTTTTGTATTAAAATATTAAAATAGGTGTTGTCCCACATCACCCCCCCACTCCCCAATCCCTACCCCCTCCCATATTTGCATCTATTTTTAAATGTTGATTAAATAAAGCTATGGCTCAGCTGGAGAAAACTAAGAAGGAAAAGGATGAAAAGGATGGCCTTTTGTGTGGAGATCTTTTGTGCGGCTCACCCGCCCCCCTACAGCTTCCCGGGGTAGTACCAGCAGCCTTCAGTGTAACTAACTGGCTGCTGCCTGCAAAAACAGCTTTGCAGAATTTTGGGGAAGGGGCGCGGGGGTGGGGGGATAGGGGGAGCAGCGATGTGTCTGCTTGCAGCGTGAGAGAGATGTTAAATGGGATTGAGAATCTGCAGACTGGAAAATGCTGCACAATTTAACGGAAAGGGTATTACCTGCAGGGATTAACCCTATTTACTGACGGTCTCTCTTCTCTTTCTGCTTCTGCACTTCACACTCGCTGGGTAATAGCTCTTGCGTTTCTGCAGCAGGAGCCTGGGTGCTTTGGAGCACCGGAGTGATTTTACCTGACACGTTTGAGAAATGCCATGTAAATGCCTTAAAACCCGAGTGTTCCATTTCTCCTCGAAGGAGGTGTTAGAAGGTGTTGTCCCTCCCTGCAAGACGTGTTAATCAGCAGGTTACACCTTATGAACTTTTATGAATGAGTATAGAATTCACTCACTGCGAATTTTTCCCCACTTCAAAGTGCTTCTGCCCCAAGTGTATCTATGTGCAGTCCTGCTTGTAAGTATTGCCACTTTTGGGGTCACAGCTGGTTTGCTGTGCTGGCATTCATGGCTATATGTTGTGGGAGGTGCTAGGTCTCCGGGAGAGCCCTGGCATTCCCTTTTGCTTGAGGAAGTGCTGTTTTATCCCCACAAACACATATAGGTCGAGATCCTGGTTAAATGGGGGCGATGTGAAGCTGTTCGTTGCCTGCACTGGAGGGTGGAGCATCTCTTTGATATTAACCTTAGTTTCAGGCTCTGCTGTTTTAAAGATGTGGGGAAGCGCAATACCTTGGGCAGTGTCTCCCTCTGGACACCAGAGCACTCAGTTCAGGGGTGCTTGTACTGCTCTGCTTTCCCTCATCTGTGCAAACTCACACCTGAATACAGAAATTTGCCTTCGCAGCCAGAATTGAGTATGTTGTAAATTGCAATGTGCCAATATGGGCTTGTATCTAAAACCTGACTTTCTCTATCTCATTGTAAAAACTAGGAGTAGCTTTGGATACACATCATTCATCCCTGCAGAAATACGGGGTGTCATTTTACAAACATTTTCCAGGGTTTCAGAGAGAGTGGAATGGGTCCAGGCCATTCCTGGAGGGACCTAAACCCTAACCCAGCGGCCTCAGCTTTGTTGTTCAGGATGTCGCTGCTTGATTAATCCCTTTTCTTGTGGGATATGGGCTGAGCAGAGATTGGCTATTGTCAATGTGAATTATGGAGTGGATGAGCATGTCATCTGTTGCTTTTAGTAGTATGCACTCTAAAATACTCATGCAGGCAGTTGAAACAAGCTAAAAGGCATCTGAGGGAAGGAAAACAGCAAAAATTGTGGAACCTCAGGTTGCCTATGGACTGTCTCACCAGAGGGGGATGCTTCATGGAGATTCAGATGCCTCTGCTAGGTTAACCACATGAAAACATAAGTCTGACTCAATTATCAGTAGGGTCAAAAAATTCAGCTGTCAATTTAAAAACAACAGCAACAACATATCATTGCATAGAAAGGCAGTTTTAATTTTCCAGTTTCTGGGTAAATTTCCAACTATGCTTTTTATCTGCTTTTTGTTTGCCTTTGTTTTTCTCCAAGATGAAAGCAGGTGAACATAGAAATGAAACAACGAGATGAACTGCACATAGAATATTGCAAATGAAAAGTGTAAAGTATAAAATTATTTAAAATGAAAAATAAACCCCTCTTTTCTGCTGTCATCTGCCTTGCAGGCATAATTAAAGCTAGGACCAGTTTTCGGACAGAGCAGTGATTTTCAGCTTGATGGTGTCGTTTTTAAGCCCTCACTGGTTTCCTTGCCAGCGACTGGTGTCTGGATGATTGGAAAGCCAGTTTGCAATATGAGGTGCTGTGTTTCAGCTGTCCCTTCACAGTGTATTTGAAATACTGGTCTTCATGTGTCTTCTGGCATTTTGTAGGATGGCGAGGTTGTCATACCATTTTTTTAGGTTTCAATTAAAAGAAAAAAAAAAAGGAAAAAAAAAGCTTTTCAAGATTTTGGATAGTAATAAGTAGATAAAAAAACAAACAAACCCTCCATGCGACTACCTAAAAGAGTTTCACCCATGATGATGATCTGCTGTATAGGTTGTCACTCTGCTTAAATTCCACAGCAGAACTGTGACACCATCTGTTCCCTTTCACTGTGTGCAAAAAATGGTTTCCTTTCATTAGCATTAAGCTGCATAAAGAGACTGGAGATCTAGAAATATCCCAGTCTTTCCCTGACACATACCTTCTTATGACAGAGTTCATTGCAAACATCACTCCTGTTCCTAAGAGAATGGGAGAGTGTTAGAGTGTTAGTTATATTTTATTAAAGATCTTTGAATAGCAGGGAAATAAAATAAAAAATCACCCCATCCATATATTGCAATGAAACCAGAAGTCTTTCTGAGATGTGTTAAGATGATGTTGATTCAGAACAGCTGTCTTTACTATTGCATCCCCTGAAGGCAGTGGGGCTGCTGTCTGCCAGTGTTGGTGGTATCTGCATTGCTCTGGGGCCTTTGGGATGCAGTGATTTCCTCAGTGTGGGTCAAACCCCACTGTGCCCATCCTCAGAATGTGACATTTTATCTTACAGGAGTCCTCTTTCCACTAAAAATTCAGATCAGAGACCTCTGCAAAGTCTTTGTAAGGTCCTCAGATGTAGAAATGTGCTGAAAGTTATACATTTTGCTTTCATTGTCTCTTTTCATTGGCCACACTGTGTTTTAATGTTATTTTAATGTCAGTGCAGTGACCTGTTGGTGATGACACAGAGATGTGAATTCAGCACTGCCCTGTTGCAGGCTCATCCTCTGTCTACCAGGATAACCTGGTAGATAAATGCTAGGCAGAAAAAATCAACATCATTGTTCTCTGAAATACTATCTATATGTAAATCTGTGGTGCCATTTATTCCCCTTTAAAAGTTGCAAAGCACTTTGGGCTCCTGTTTAGTGGTTGCTCCCTCTGAATTACATGAAGTGGTGAGAGAGGTCAGCCAATGCTGTCCTGTGGGAATGAAACCTCTTTTTGTTGTTGTTCCAATAGGCTGCTGCAAATAACATTGGAGATGCAGTGAACATGGAGCAAGACAAGCCACCAGAATTGCACTGCATACCCAGTGGATCTCAGCATAAAATATTAACCAGGCACTGCAGATCTCTGTTGTCATCTCCTTGTGTGGAACAAGGCACAGAGCCCCACTCTGCCCCTTCCTCCCAAAGGTCCCAGAATTAAAATATTTGTTAGCTGTGCTTAATAAAGACACCTGACTGAGCCCTTGTCAGGGAAGAGTCTCTCAGCATTTTGGGTCAGTTTTAAGGATCAGACTTCAGAGCTTGATAAGCACAAGCCTCAGCTGGAGGGAGTGCAACATACTTGGTTTAAGCTTATGCCAACTGGTGAAATCCAGTTCCCTCAGATGTGAAAGGGAACCCAATTTTGTAATGACTTTTGTCATTTTTAAGTCATGTTTGTCATGACTTAAAAAATGTTTTTGCCCAATTGCCTTTTAGTGATTCCTATGTCCTTTAAGCCCCATTAGTTCTCATTTCTCTTTTTCAGTGGTGAAAAGAGCACTGTTGCTCAGGTGCATTTTGAAACTTCAGTTCTGGTGACATGTTCCATTCCAAACCAATTTAATTCCACCACAGCTCTTTCTCTGCAAGCTGGCAGGCTGAGTTGAATGAGTTGTCAAGGTGTAGGAATTTTGCTTGTCATGCAGTCACAGGGAGAGGCTCCTAAAAGAAGATAGACTCTTGGATTTGGTGTTGTCTGAGCAGCTGGTAATTTCTTCTTCATCCATCTAGTGAGGGCCTGCTAGTTCCTGGTCGAAAGAACAGCATGTCCTCAACATAAAGCATGGTTTGGTTGGTGAGTTTATGCCTTATAAAGAGACTTAGGTCTGTGGTATGCTGTTGTGCATGACTTGTTTTTTTACAGATGGGGTTGGCATGAGCTCTTCTCCACCAGGGCCTTCTCTCCACCTAAGCAGCAATTTGCATTACATGTGTCAGAGCTGAATAAGTTTTAAATTTTTCTCCTGTTGCAAAATAAAAGGTTGGATTTTTACTACTCAGATTAATTAGGGAGAATTTGACTACAGCAGTATCATGACAATGGTAAAAGAAAGGCAGGTCTTTGTAAGTGACTAGACTGTGAAAGTCCTGGGAGCAAAATTAATCCTCTGCAAAGCAGTTCTGATTTGGGGAAATCCCCAGGAATGGCTCCTCTGAATTCTTGCCTGAATCACATTGCTTCAAGTCGCAGTTCTTAAGATGGCCTACAAAAAAATGGAATCTAATTTGTGGCAGCAATTTATGATCCAGTGTGTAAGGAACTGATTTGAGATAGAGATTGAGGAGGGAGGATGTGTTGGGATTCAAAATGCTGGGCTGCAGATTTTGCTCATCATGCCATGGAGTTAGCACCCATCCTTCCAGCCTGTCCTGGCACAGAATTGCCCCTGTGGGGTCCTGAGGGCAGTTGAGCTTTCTGGCCAAGTGTGAGTGAGCTGTATCCTGCCACACCAGTGATGGGTGGGTACCCGAGATCCAGTCCAGCCAGGGGAGAAAAGTGGTGTTTAGTAGAAGGAGGTTTGAGGAGGGGTAAAGCCATAATGCTGAAATGTACTGAATATCCCTCAACCGTGCTCTGAAAAGAATCAGATCTTCCCCTCAGTGTGTGTTGCTGCATCTTGCAGATGTATTGAAAATCTGTGTTAGAGCTGTGAGCAATTAACACATTTCCTGAGGACACATGGAGAGAAACTAAACTTGCATGTGATCTACCACGGTTATGCCTTAATAGATCTTGGCTTTACCTGTGATTTAAAATGGATTTACTGACACACAGCCATAGTCAAGTGGTGCTGCTCTGGTTGTGTGGAGAGAGTTCATAGTGCCAGTGCAGGCTGCTTACATCCCTGAGTTGAGTAATTTGCTGGGATGCTGTGACTCTTCCATTGCAATGGATACAGACTTTGACCCAAATTCAGACTGGCAGTTTTCACCTGGAAAAGGGTGGTTTGGCTTCTCTTTATGGAGATGCCTTCAGAAAAAAACACAGGTAATGAATACAGTTGAATGGGAAACAATTTTCTTTCCTTCTATGTATTTTAAGGAGCAAGAACATTTTTATAAGTTCAAGGCCTATTTTTGTTGAACATAAATGAGACACAAATTAAAAATAACCCTCACTGCAGCCAAAACACATGCCAGGGAGAGAATGGGAGAACTGGCCTTTAATAAACTGGGTTGGTGCTACCAGCCTGCTCCTGGAGCATGGATAGCACATCCAGTTTGTGCACTGCTTAGTGGAGACAGGTGCAAAGGAAACTGAAAAGGACTGGGTGAAAGTCTGCATGAGGGAGAAACAGCAGGGAAGAGGATTTCTTGGAGAAGAGGGAAGGGTGGAGATGAAAAGCAGTAGAGTAGTACTTCTCTACTTCTAGAGAAGTAGATTCTGATCTGGGGAATGTTTCTCAGATAGTGTGGCATGGAGGAGGAATAAACATAGTTGATTTTTTTGAAGAAGGCTCCCAGTCTCAAGCTTTAGAGATTTGAGATTGATTTAAGATTAAAATTATGTGATCTGAACATGTTGGTGACTTTTCTCTGAAATTAGAGTTCCTGATACCTCTTGGATGCTGTGCATGTGCTAAGGACCTCATTCAAAACATTCAAACATAGATTTTAGTACTGTGCTGGATTGAGGCCACCATGATAAATAAAAATGTTAATGATTTTCCAGGCTCATACTTAAAATTCAGTGGTGGAAGTTTGCAAACGGATTGTGCAGATTGCCAAATTAGGTCCAATTACTCAAATTTAGATGAGCTTAGCATAAAACATACAAATGTGTTCAATGCAGTATTCTGCTTAGGTCTGTGATTTCATTTCACCAGGCTTATATTTGCATGAGTTCATTAAAATTGGTTCCATTTCTTTTTTCCCTTAGCATCGCTTTGAAAAAGTGGTATTTAAGTTGGGGAAAAATAGTGAAGAACAGACTTGTAATTATAAAATGAAGTTAACTGGAGTCATGCAGCACTGGTGTGGTTCATTCTGTCAAAAAGGCAACTGGAGAGCTCATTACTGAGCCCAAAGTTCAAACTGACCACTCTTTATTGAAGGTTCCTGGTGTATAAGTCAATTAATTGCAACCTTCTACTCCATGGTTACGCAGTCTCTGAAAAAAAAAATTCCACTTCAGCAGGACTGCTCTTGGTTTGTATTCTAATTAATATTTATTTTTCTTATTAAAAATAAGAACTTGAACAAGGAAGCATTGCTCCTCTTCTGTTTGCTAATCCTTTTGGACCAAAAAGAACCAAAAAAACAAACAAACAAAAAAAACACACACACAAAACCAAACCAAACCCAAAAAAACCCCAAAAAACCCCCCAAAAACCACAAAACAAGTCGTCTCAGCCCAAACAAATGAGAAAATCTCCAGACAGACTAAAGGCTTTAATGAGGTTGTTACCTCTCTCTAAAGCCACACAACCCTTTCAAAAGGTGATGGCCTGGCATCTCCTGAAACATGGAGACATGCCTACTTGTCTGTATTAATGGCTTTATTTATTGTTGTATAAGGTATCCAAATGTCAGAATAATATTTATGTTTATTTAGAAGTACCACTTAGTGTTCCAGTAAGTTATGGTTTGTAAGTTATTTTACCTAGTTCACGGTCCAGATGTGAGAAAGCACACTTACTTTGCATGCAAAACCACTTTTTCAAAAAGAGCTGTAATACAGCTCTGTACCCCCTGTATGTGTATCTGTACTGGCATAAGAATGAATTATCCGTGCTGTGAGTCTGAACACTTTTAAATAGCAGTTTAAACAATAATCTCCAGCAGTCTCAAAGAAGCCCTAATGTTTAATAAATTGATAATGAGCTGCTTAAAAAGTGTATTATGGTATCATAACAGCAACTTTGTAATCGAGATTGCAAACTGTTTTTCTGCTGCAAGCAGGTTCTGACAGTCTGCTCTCACTCAGCCTTCTGCAAAGAATGGGTTTCAACTTGAAATTCCTTGTGTGTGATGGGAGGGGGTTGTTCCACTTCTCCCAGGCCCTGTGTGCTGAGGGTGATTGCCCAAAGTGTTTCCTCTCATTCTCCTGTTTTGTCAAGATGTAGTGATTTTGCTTTTGAAAAAGTGTTCTGGCTCTTGGATAAAATGGAGTATGTCAGAAATTGTTTAGTAGAGGAGAAAAAACCTTGTTGTTTGGTTGGCTGCCATGACAGTTATGCAGGTGTTTTCAGAATAGTGGGATTGTTTGCAGGATGTAAAAATTCCTGAGACAAATCCTCTCTGACCTTGGTAAACCGTGTAAACCTTAGTTACCGCTGGGTGTGGGAGCTTAAATACCTTACTGTAGTCATAAAATCAGCCATGAAAATAGAATCTGATCTCTGGAGAGTCCAGAGTGTCCTATTTCCCCACTGCTTCCCAGTCCAGCACCCTTAATAATCAGCGTGTGCTGGATCTGCCTTTGTTGGTGCAGCCCCTTTCGGCGTAGGTGCTCCTGTGCCGTGTGCTTCTCCCGCCTGGGAATGGGAACAGTAGCTCCATTATTTGTGGAATGATTCCTGGTGAATGCTAACATTGCAGCCACTTCCTCTGAGTGCCCTGGTGCTGTCAGTGTGAGTTTTCGCAGGGGGAGATGTGAGTTTGTGGGGAATGCAGTTACATTTTCTGTTTCCACGCTGTCACCACCAAACCAGGCAGGGCAGCCTGGGCAGGAACGTCTGGCACAAGTGGTTCTCAGTTGCTTCCTCCGTGAAAGCTGTTGCTTATTCATTTCATTTGTTTCTCTGCTGTAGTTTGGAATAAAACCCCCTAGAAAATACAGGCCTCCAAGTGATAATTGTGTGAAGTTTTGAGGCTAACTTCAGTGGCTGAGCTGTGAAACAGAGAGATGTAAATAAGGGCTGCACTTACTCTTGGACAGCAGTCTGGAGTGAATGTTCCAGCGATTTCGCTCCGTCTGTCACTTCCAGCCACGCGCTGATTGTATCGGTCTGAGTTGCCTCATCTTAAAAAAAACTATATTGGTAGTTTTTCCATGGCTCCCAGGACTGCAGGGAGCCTTCATGGGACAGGCAGTGTGCCCTGGCTGCCACCAGCCCTGTCCGTGGGACAGCCTGGCCCCACACTCAGAGCTGTGACGTGTTTGAGTTCAGTGGGAGCCAAGGTATTTGACACCTCTGAAAAATTAGGTTTATATCAAATAGACTGTTCAAGCACCTTATAAAAATGGAGTATTTGGGCTTTACCATTTAAAACAAGACACCAAACTGAGGCACAGGAGGGAAAGCCAAAGAGAGGCGGCTGCAAAACCCTGAAGCCTTCCAATGTTTGGACCGAGATTGAAAAAGTCAATCAAACCGAGATTGAGTCACTGAAAAAAAAACATTTAATCTGTACTCTTCTAATCAGACATGCTTTGAGGCTTCTCTTTGCCTTTGGGGCTCAGAAGAGTCTCCCATCTGCAGCTCATTTGGCCAAAATTCATGTGATGGAGGGCAGTGTTACGTGAAAACCAGGTTTTGTTGTGGTGGAGGTATGGGGGGAGATATGGTCCAGATAGCATGATATCTTCTGGGTGTCACCTGCTTCACAAGGAAATACAGGACATTTCATCTGTGAGGACTGGCTTGCTGTGTGCAGCACCCTAACTTGTGTCATGATGTTTGGTGCTACTCTGAGCTGATGTCAATGTGTTAACTCTGGAATGTCTACCTTGTGTCTTCCACCTTGAAAATTTATCAAGTTTTACCTAAATTTGGATTGCAGGACTTGAAATAGTACTTGGTCTTCCTGTTTAAGTGAGATGCATCAGGGCCATCTGTATTTCCTCCAAATTTATGCAGAAGTAATGCTGCAAGTCCCTGCATTTCTAGAGAGAGAAATCGGGGCCATCAGTGTGGTGCACTTGGGCACATTAGAGGTTGGCCTAATTCAGTGCAACTTATGAGATAAAATACTGTGAGTTCTCTTAGGTTTGTTGAGAAACCAGGTTAAATCTTTACATAAATATTCAATCTGTGAAGCTCTTGGGGTGTGGCTTAATGGGCAAAGCACAGCAGCTCAGGTATGTAGGTGGTGGTCGCAGATATCTGACCTTCTGTAACCTTGGGAAGCTTTTCCTTTTCTGTAAAATAGGGATAACAATACATCTCTGCTTTAGCAAAGTGCCTTTAAGGGACCTGATGAAGTGCTCCATACAGCCAGGCCAGGGTAAGAGCCTTTATCTGCTGTGTCAGTTATTCCTATCCTAAGGCTGGCTGCTGGGGGAATAAACAGAACCTGCTCCTCTGTGTTACAGAAGTGCCCAAGTTCACGTCTGTTCTATATTTAAACATGCACTTACATGTTTTAAGACATACTTCTTTACCAGTCTTGTTATTAAGCATATGTGCCTTTTATAGTGTCACTGGGACCATAAAGTTTGAATGCTGGATGCAGAAAGAGGGGAACAAGAAAACCTTTTAACCTGCACGTTATTAGAAATCCATTTCAGATGATCCCCATGGAAATGTTACTGATAGTTTTGTTTCTGAGGGCAAACAGTTACTAGTCATGTTTTTTTTTAAGAAAGGAAATGCTATGAACTGTGCAAAGCCTAATGAAGGGGAAGTGGCTGATTTATTGTAAACAGTTATATCTTTCTGATGTTGCCTGGATTTTATGTTAATCTTGTTGTGTGGACTGTGTGTTGGGAATAATTGAGAAACATGGAGGAGTGAGTAGCTTTTGTAGTCCATAAAATACTGGCTAGTGAGTGTAGATTATAGTCTTGATCAACTTCAGCACCAGTTTCTTTTATAACTTTTCCAGAATTTTAGCCATTTTAATATACCAAGTTATGATACATAATAAAGTTCAGAATAGAATTGTGTCCTATAGAAGATTGCTTTAAAGGAGGGATTCCTTTAAACCTGAAGAAGAGAGGACAGGAGGAAGTGAAACATTAAAGAAAACCCAGACTATGTAAAGTGTAAATTCTCTCATTTGAATTCTGAGCATATGTATCTTTAGGTATAAAGACATACAATGGCAACAGCACTGCTGTATTTCCTGCTATTGCAGAAACTGGGAATGCCACATAAGACCTTCCATGCTGGGAATGATCAAAAGCCTCCCCCAGGTTTTTGGCTCATCCTTTGGTCTTAAAATGCCTTTTGAAGACAACATATGTGGAGGAAATAAGAGCAGAGGACAAGGTGCCAAGGTTTCTGTGTGATGCCCGAGCACCACTGAATTCCTGGAGCAGCTGGGTGCAGGGGGGGTGAGCACCTTTGGGCAAGCTTTGAGGTGCCTTCCAAAGCCCTGCCTTTGCTGCAGGATTGTCACCAGCTCCTTTTGTTTTCCTCCTGGCCTTTACAGGGGCAAATGAGCAGTGAATTTTGCATGATCCATAGGTTATCTCTCCACAATGACTCCTGATCAGAAAGAGGCACCTTATAGCTCCTAAATAGCAATTTGATGAGAGTTGTGCTATTTTATGAGAGTTCTGCTGCAGTCTTTTAGGGGGAGCACAGTAGAATGTGCCAAGCTCCAACTTGTACCTGCAACATCTTTCTTTATTAACAGGAATTGACACATTAAAAAGGGACTTTAAAGGTTCATTATGTAAATCAATCCTAGATTTCAGAGAAGATTTGCCTTTCTGTAACTTTTCTTTGAACAGTAAAATATATGATTTGTATAGAAAGTATGTGGTTGTGATAACTGAGATACACATATCATTTATACTTGAATTCACCATCTCAGCTAAATTTTGAGCTTGTGACATCTTCTGCTTAAAAAGAAAAAAAAATATTCTGTGTCCAGCATAAGAAAGTTCTTCTCTTCTGCTTTCTATCCAGAAATTAATCTTCCACATGACATATTTCTAATATCACCCAGGCAGCTGTGAAATCCTCCTTTTTTCTTACAAAATTCAATGTGTCAGAGCTGAGGACAGGATGGGCGTAGATTTATGCTGCACCGAGCACAACTCTTCTAGATGCCAAGATGCTGGGTGTTTAAAAAGGTTACCTGGAGAGCTCAGGAAACAAGAACTTTATGGTACAGAAGCATGGAAAATTTTACCTACTCTATGAGAAGCTCACCTCTAGACTTGAGAGAGAGCTGTGCAATCAGACTTGAAAGCTGTAACATTTAAAAGCTCTTTTTTTTTTAACGTTTTATTATTTCCTGCTGAGTTCCTACATTGATGTAAAAACATGTTCTGTTGCAATGCATGTATTTTTATTAAACCAGAGTCTTTCTAATTTTTCTGTGCAGAAGAAGGAAAAGCTGCAGAGGGCTTCAGCAGACTGCTGCTGGGGATGGCCTCTGTGTCTCCAGATGGGCTGTGAGGAATAAAGGTTGTGCGAGTTTGTAACAGCTGAGGAGTCCCACTGGTGTTGGTTCGAGCATGGCTTAAACTTAAAGCTAAAGAAGACAGCTTGTGTACATTGGCCAGCATATTTGAAGCCCTCACACTGTTTTTTATTCTTAGTTTAGTGTGGGATAGCCTGAGAAGGGCACATTAGTCACAGGTCGGAGCTGTGCTGGGTGTGAGACACTCAGCATGAAATCAAATATGTGAGATTGCCAACAAGATATGATGCAAACTGGTGTAGACAGGAAGGGACTCTGTGAAACAACCTGTTGGGCAGTAGCTGGTGGTCCTGGCACCTTGACAAGTCACTAGCTGCCAGGAGGGACCTTGGCTTTTAGACCATTATGGACGAAGAAGGCTGAGAAACCACAGCATGGATGGCTGCTCACCACCTCTGCCTACCTGTGTTACTGTGAGCACAGGGGCAGGATGGATGGAGCAACCACTGCTGGTGGCAGAGGCATGGAGTGAGATGTCAGTGGATAGTCTACAACATAAAATAGCAATATGTAAGAGGCAAGGCATGTGTTGACTTAGTAAGATCTCATATTAACTAGTTTTTAAGAGCTCTGTTTTTAGAAAAGAGATTCCACTTTGCTTTTCTCAATGGATTCTCTCTGAATTGCTCAGTTGCTGTGATCCACACCTGGGCTGATTTTTACTGTGAGGTACTGGGAACAGGTCACCCAGGGAGACTGTGGGTTCCCCACCCCTGGCAGTGTTCAAAGCTGGATTGATAAAGCCTTGATCATCCTGGTCTAGTGGGAAGCGTCCCTGCCCATGCAGGCACAGCTGGGACTAGGTGATCTTTAAGGTCTATTCCAACTCCTTAAGATTTTATTATTCTAAATTATTGTCAGTTGGGCTCTCAATGAGCTTACTACAACTCTCTTGTAAACTCAAAAGCAGCAGAAGCAAAGGTAGAAAGAGATTTTGTGCCATAGCTCTACTTTTTCATTCCTTCTGCTTGAGGAAATTTTGGATTTTCTCCACCTTTCACCCTTGGCACTCTTCCATGTTGTTTTTAATTTCAAAGCAACATGGTGCTTTTTGCTCAGCTGGAAGAGTTGGCACATTGTTCTTTTGTGCAACTGAGACAATAAACTGCTGTATTAATCACTTCACACACAGTAATAAACAATAGCAGAACTGTTGCTTTTCCCTCTCAGGTTTTTACTAAAATAATCCAGCTTCCTGAAGGCCTTAGAAGTGGGAATATAAAACTGGATTTAAGTCTCTGTCTTTCCTAGTGTCTTCTGCCTGATCTTGTACCATGTGGGATACCAAAAATCTAATTGGCAGTGTAATTACTAAAATGTATTCTTATTTGGAAGCAGGATTGTAGGCAAACTTTGTGTCATGTACCTGGTAAAGTCTCATTCAGCTGTGGGGAAAAGAGCAGTCCCTGGCATCCTGAGCCATATGGCTTTCTGTGAGATGTTGCTAGGTGCAAGCTGCCTTTCTTCTCTGGCAAGATTAAAAGGAAAAACAAACTGGGATTGCCCTTTGGAGATGGTTATTGATAGGATGTGAGAAGCCCTTCAAAATTCCTCTTCTCAACATTGCTTTGTACTGTTAGCAGAATAAGCGTCGAGCACACACCACAGCAGATAAAGGGAATTTGGAAACCACAGGCCCAGACCAGTTTTTCAGAGTTGTGGGTTTTGATCTTTTGAGGTTGACACTGTTTTAGTGTCCCTACCCACTCTTGTAAACACCATTTTGGGAAAGCACAGCAGGAACAAGGATTTCAGAGGCAACACATAAAGCTTCAGGCTGGTGGCTTCCCCGGTGTGCCCGAGGAAGATGTTGCATTCTTTTCTTCTTTCTCTACTGAGGGATGGGAGACCCATGTAAAGCCTTTGTCCAGAAGATGTTACAATTAGGAGGTGAGCTGCAGAAAGTGAGCGTGTGAATTCATTTAGCCCAATGCATAGGCAAGGAGGAGTCTTACTCCTTTATTTCACCGTATTTAATTGCACAGTTGGTCTAAGGGGGACTTTGCAGTGAGGTGTTGCAGCACAGCTGGGCTTTGGTCAGTGCTAAATGGTGGTAGCTGGATTTAAACACTTGAAAATCTCAGAAAAAACTCACATTTTGTTGTTTACTTTAATTTTTGAAAGAAGCAAGGGTTGCTTGCTGGGATTTAAATACGCTTAAAACAAATGCCAGGAATGAGCAATATTTCAGGTTAACAGTTAGCAATGTTAGTGGCAATATTTCTGTTCAGGGCTGTCTTGAAAGCCAGACACAAAGCAGGAGTGCCTGAAAAGCAGAAAACCACAGCATTTACAGTGGAGAAGGCTGTAGCTTTTCCCTGCTGGGACATGGTGCCCATCAACTCAACAGCTGTTCTGCTCTGCAAGGACACTGCCAAGGTTATTAGTGTCTACAGATTGAGTGGCTTGCTGATGATCTTTTGTGAAGTATTTAATTTCTAGGTGAAGGAAGAAGGAGGGAATAAATTGCTTTATCCCTTGTCAGAGCTCTTCTTTATGAAGTGCAGTCATTCTACTCCCAGTTTGGGATTGGCTTCCATTTTTTTTAATTACAAAATTAAAATATTCTAATGATTAAACTCTGCTCAGGAGCAATAGCAATCTCAAATGCTTAACCAAAAAAAAAAAAAAAAAAAAGAATTAAAAAGCCTGTATTCTTAAGTTTCAATGTGGGTCATGTATACATGAAGTCTATTACAATATGTTAAAAAACAAGGTCACTTCAGTATTTCAATATTTCGAGGTATTTCTGCAGAATTTCTGTGGCCTGGTGTGCAACTGCAAGTTCCCACATGCACAAATATTGCTACTATGAGGGAGAGAAAATGCCAGAGTTTCATGGGAAACTGTTAAATTCTTCAAGGACTGGCTGCCCAGAGTAGAATGGGCTTTGGGGAGATTTGCTTATAACAGAAGCCTGCATGATACTTATCTCAGTGAATTGGGCAGACAGAATTGTAACAGGATCAAGAAGTGATCCTGAGCTGATTCTCAAGTGCTTTGGGTGTTTCTCCACTGTCAAAATTTGCTCTTTTTTTCAATGTCAAACCATGATTTTCATTTTCTTGAATGTCACTCAAAATGCATGAGCTGTGAGCATAGAGTTGGCTTCCTACACAGTGAGAATTACATATGCTTATGTGATTTTTTTTCATTAAAAACAATGGTGGGAAGATTCAAAATTCAGAATACATAAGAGACTTCTTAATAAACACAGATACAACCCAGAGGACAAGATTTTCCTTCCAAATTGTATCAGTAGGAATTTTTAAAACAAAACTTGACCTACATTAGCAGTCCCACCTAAAATAGCACACCTTGCAGGTGATTTTCATGTGGTTTCATTTCCTAGCACATTAGTGTGCTGATGGCAGAATTTCTTTAATAATGCAACAGAAGTGTAAGGAAGCAATTTTAACTCAGCTGCCAAGGCAGAGCCAGAGACACGTGGTTGATTCAGTTGTTGGAAGAAACCTGGATATTGGAAGAGATGGCAGAAGGTGTTGCTTCTGTCTTAGGTGGAGAGAGAACTGTCCTGTGGCAGATCATGGATATGTGACTGGGGAGAGGAGGTGATGGAGAATGTACCAGTGAATCTGAAAAAAAGAACAAAAAACAAAAACCTTTCCAAATTTGAAAGAGTGTCTGGAGACACAGGAGCAGAGATGGAAGAGGGAGAGGAGGGTGGATGCACAATCTCAGTACAGGATGAAGAAGCTGAGTCTGTCAGGTGAAATACAGAAGGATTTACAGTGATGAGGGATTGGCACCAAAATTCAGAGCCACTGAGGCAGCCAGGCTGGTGACACTGGGGTGATGATGCTGAGTGGGTTATTTTCTGAGGTAGCATTAATCTCACCTTTATTTTGTGCAGCAAATACAACATGAACACTACATTTGCCTTCCATGAAGTACCTCTCTGTTGTGTTGTTGTGGTGGTGATTTTTTTTGTTTCTGTTTGTTTTTTGGGGTTTTGTTTGTTTGTTTGGCTGGTTTAGTTTGATTTGTTTTGGTTTTTTGTTTGTTTTTTGTTTGGTTTGTTTTGGTTTAGCTATGGGCTTGCCTTGAAAATAACAGGATGCCACTTCCCTGAGCTGTACCAAAATGCTTCATCAGGAGGCTGTGTTCAGACTTCAGGAAAGAATACCGAAATCTCATATAAGCCTCCAGCATGGGCAATTTCTGAAAAGATCTTGTGCAGTAAGCAGCAAACATGAAGAGGACTCTTTCCATAAATTACTTTCCCCGTATGTCATCCCTTCAGTTATGAGCCTTTTCCATGCTGGATATAAAGCCTTTCTCTTTACTATATTTTTATCTTACTTATCTGGATGTACCTTGTGGAAAACATTAACTGCAAAATCTGTGCCTCCTTTTACACAGTGATGTTCTGGGCTGTGTACAAAGATGATAAGCTGTGAAGTGGCTGCACGTTGAGGGCTGGACCACTGCCCTAGCATTCATCTGAGACTGCAAACATCTGCATCTGAGCTGATGCTCCAGAAGGCCTTTAAGGCCATTGCAGATAGATTGGTGCTCCTGGGGCTCATCATGAGGTGGCTGTTGGCCTGAGCAGTGCCCTGCTCTGAGTGTGTGTGTGGTCATAGGTGCAGGAGAGATGATCTACTGAGAGCACGGGGAGTCTGGAGCGCTGGCTCAGTCTGAGCTCTCTGCCCGGCCAGCAGAAAAGCTGGGTGAGATCAATGCCACCCAGGACATGACCCAAGCTCCACTGCAGCTAATGATGGGTGGACATTAGGGGACTTCACCTTTGTCAGCAGCAGCAGAGGCGAGATTTAAATGGCAGCAGAGCAATAGAAGAAGTTTCCAGCAGATATGGCCGAGTGGCTGCTCTGAAAGCGCAGTCCTCTGCTCGGGTGCCCACTGAGTGCTAATAAGGTGGCTTGTGTTGCATTATTTCGTGAGGTGGTGTCAAAGGCTACAGAAAATCTTGTTAGTAGCTGCAGGAGGACTATCATATATTCTGATTGTGTGTTCCCTTCTCCCAGAGGAAAACAGTAATTTAGTACTTTTCTCATGGGAACCAAATGCTGGAATAAACTCTGGGGTCATGAAATCCAGTGACCCTGTTCCCTCAGGCAAACACATAATATCATCCCTTTCATAAACTGATCAAATATTTGATCTCGCAGAAACCCAGCAAACTACAGGTTATGCTGACAAAAATAAAACAAGCTTTTATAGGGGAGAAAGAGGCATTGCTCTGTGCCTTTCCTTAGCTCTTTTGTTTCTTGTTTTATGCACTGTGGTGTCAGTACTCAGGGCTTAACTAAGGCTGTAAATATAGATTTTTAAGAGAGGATTTGGATTTGTTTAGTATTTGAACATCTTTGTGCTGTCCCTGGTAATTCTCACCTAGCTCCTTGTGGCTTTGAAATGGCAGTTTTGTTTATAAATGGCTTTAAGATAATTGATGAAAGGGGTGATTTGCATGGAGAACAAAGTAGTGCTGAAACTTCCGCAGAGACCTATCCACACCTTTTGGTGCATGGGGAAATGTAACATGAAAAGGGGAAAAGGATTTTTGTTGGGTTTTTTTCCCTTTATTTCCACTTGCCTTTGTTCCTGCACATGGAGGATGCCCATGAAGCAGAACTGCTCTATTCTCAAGATGATTTTAAAGAAGTAATCAGTTGGTCAAAAGGATTAATAACCTGCATCAACTTCAGTAAGTGGAATAAGGTCCAAGAATTTATATTCCCCATTATTATAAATGACCTTTCCTTATCACCCTGGAAAGGCAGCTAACTGTGTTCAATGGTATGGCCTTGCAGGAAGGCTGGGGTGCAGATCCATGGGTAATAGAGCTGGGAGGTTAAAAACAGACCTAAACTGAGAAATAAGTGTAAAGATCTACTGAAGGTTTAGAGATGATCACATGGCTTTCTATGTGGGCTTTTGGGTTGGCTGGTTGGTAGATTTTTTTAAAATTTATTTTTAATTGTAGAGGAATTGAGCACAAAATAATGAAGAGAAGAACTCATTGACTGCACACGAGGAAATTTAATGAAGTCCTCTATAAATTTTATTTATTTTAGATTAGTTAACGTAAATGAGGTTTGTAAAGTATTCCAAACCTCTACCAAAAAAAAAAAAAAAAAAAACCCCAAACAAATAAAAAAAAAAGGAAAAGAAGAAAAGGAAAAAGTAAAAAAAAAAAACAAAACTGGGAAAAAGATCTTGGACTGGGAACCCACCAAACTTTCCCAACAGCAGCAATGGCAAGAGAGCTGGTGCACTAAGAAGCACTGGGTGTCCCGGAGGTGCAGGATGAGGATGCTGGAGGGGCGGGATGAGGATGCTGGAGGGGCAGGATGAGGATGCTCTAGGGGCAGGAGGAGGATGCTGGAGGGGCAGGATGAGGATGCTGGAGGGGCAGGATGAGGATGCTGGAGGGGCGGGATGAGGATGCTGGAGGGGCAGGATGAGGATGCTGGAGGGGCAGGATGAGGATGCTGGAGGGGCAGGATGAGGATGCTCTAGGGGCAGGAGGAGGATGCTCAAGGGGCAGGATGAGGATGCTGGAGGGGCAGGATGAGGATGCTCAAGGGGCAGGATGAGGATGCTGGAGGGGCGGGATGAGGATGCTGGAGGGGCAGGATGAGGATGCTCTCCCCACGATGGGCAGCCGCACTTTGCGCTCCCACCCGCACATCCCCCGCTCCCTCTCCGCGGTGGGGCTGCCCCCAGCACACCTTTTCCAGGCAGAAATCCTCCTGAACAGCAGGTCTGCACTGCCCACTCCTCCTCACCTGTGCAGGTTTTCCTCCCCTTCCCTCCCCGTCTGCCGGACCCTGCTCTGTGCGCCGGGGCTCTCTCGGTGCTGGCAGCCCCGGTGGGCAGGAGCTGATGATTGATGTCAAGGCTGGGAGCAAACAGCTGCTGATTTGATTATTCCTGTTTCATCTCCTCACCTTTCAGAGCATTATGGGAATACTTGTTCACCTTGTCACGCTTTAATGGCATTTGGTGCGGTACTTCGCCAGGAACAATGGAGGAGTGGTGTTGTACAGAGGTAGTTTAGAAATTCCTGTTCTTTGTGTTTATTTACAGATACAGGGAAGAAGTGAAGATCTTGCTGTATGGAGGAATGGCAAATTCATCAGTTTGACTGGGAGCAGTTACAGACATAGATGTGCAATATGTTAATAAAGTAATTGTGCTATGTTGCTATAAAGAGGATAGCTTCATTATAAAATTCTTGGTTTAATACTGTCATTACAGCAGATGTATAGCATATGAACTAATTTGCATGCAGATAAGGAGGCTCTGACAGCTTGGTAGCATAATTACTGCATAGCATACAGCTCACAAGTGCTGGGAGCTGAAGCTGTTACTGGAGGGGTGCTCATGGGACTAATTACATTGGCTTTGTTAAATTTAAAATAGTGTATAGCTAGGAAAGAGACCCTTCTCCTGTGCTCCATGGTGTTGTGCACAGTAAGTTACAGAAGCCTTGAACTGCTGCAGCCATTTTAAGCCATGCAAATGTCTGGATCTCAGCACTTCCCAGTGTGGTGGAGTCGACTTGAATTTAACCAGGGTGTCCTTATCAACTTTCAAACAGAAGGTTTTAAAACTCTGATATTTCTGTATATTAAAACTCTAGTTAGGTTTTTTGGATAAGTGAAGAAAACTACACCTGCAGTAACTTTGTTTTACTCAGTTTGTGATGGGAGTGGTTCTGAATGGGTGAACTCAGGCTGGTGAATGGATTCCCCCCCTCTCCAGGGTGCACCTATTGCCTTGCTTCATCACATCCGTGTCTGTGATTTGTCTCTGCTTAATTTCAAACACATTTCTGCTTCCTTTTGGGTTTTTTTTTGTCTTTGCTTTGACTGTGTCTGCAGTTTTTAAAGATCTTATTATTGAGGTTCCTTTATGGATTTCCAAATGTTTAATTCATTACTAAGTCATTATAAACTGAAGGCATTTTATTTTCCCAGGGAAATCGAGACAGTGGCACAGATTATTTCCCCCCCTGCTACTGTCAGATTAGCTTGCAGAGAAGGGAGGGATTTGTGAATGCACAGTTGACTTTGATTATGTAAGCTGGAAACTGGCGAACGGTATAGATTTATTTCAATTCCACTCACTTTAAAAAGAAATGCATATGAAATTGTGAGTGCCTTAGGGTGTCAGACAAATGGGAAGCCAAGCAGAAAGTGTGCCTTCCTCCCTGACCTCTCCTGCAGAGCAGTGGGTGGTGCCAGGTAGCTGGGCGGACAGAGCCGCAGGTTGTGCTGGAGGAGTGGGATGGTTTTGGGGAGGATGGGAAGGAGACAGGGGCTGTATTTTACAGCCAGGACCAGGCTCTCTGCCCTCAGGGAGGGGAGAGGCTGCTGGTGTGTGTGGGGCACTGCAGGTTCTCACTGGGATCTTGCTGGGATCAGCAGAGGGAAGCACCCAGGGCGTGGGTCCGGCTGATGCTCAGACAGATGCTGTCACATCCTGCTTCCATCAGCTCCCAGGAGGTTTCACCCCTGAACCCATCAGAGCCTGGCTCTCCTGCCAGGAGAGCCTTTCTCCCATATCCTTACCTGCTGCCAGCCCCAGGATGGAGCTGGATGTGGAGCCATGCTCCTAAAAATCATCAGCATGGAGGGCCCACTGGGACACTCAGCAGCTCTGTCCCATGCCATGGGTAAGGACATTGTGCTCCATTGCATTCACACATTCCCTCCCTCCAAATAAATATTGCAACTCTCACCCTATCTGTCTCCATAATACCCCATGCTGAACAAATATTAACTTACACATTTTTTCTTTGGTGCTGAATATTTGCCCAGGTATTTTGTTTTGCAGAATTCAAGCTCATCCTTGTATGATCTGCTTGCATTTTGTTAATCTGAGAATATTAATAGCCTGCTGGCATTACTGCTAATTTGGAGTTCCAGCTGTGGAGTGAATATAGTAACAATTTTTTGGAATGGTTTGTTAATCTTATCAATGTTCATTATGTATTTATAATAGTAATTAGAGCCAGTCATAGTGATGCATTTGGATTTTTTTTTTATCAAACAAGCATTTTTTGAGAGGGTGATCATTTAATAGGAAATCTAGTGTAAATACGTAAAAAATTAAATATGGTAGGAGAAACAGTACAGGAAAACACTGAACTGAATTAATAGTTTTCACCAAAATTCTTGTCTTGTTTGATCCTCCTCTCCCCACCATCTCCCAAAGCAAAGTTAATAAAGGTGGAAGGGAAAGACCTTATACCTCTTTTTTTAAAAAGATACTCATTGAAACAGTTCTAATTGGGCTTTCTTTCCATATGTCAGAGATTTCAAGGGAATTTTTTGCAGGTTATTCAGTTCTAATATGCACGTGCATGTTGAGATATTTTTCTTTTTCCTTCATTTTTGGTGGTGAACTTGAGTTATTTCAAATTAGTTTGGTTTTTCAAAGGCCAGAAACAAACACAATTCTTTTGAAAATCTGGGCTCTGGGCTCTCTTGACTGGGTCTCAGTCACAGAATCAAACTTTCCCCGGCCACTGGTGTTGCTCATTCCTCCAGATTAATGTCACAGTGTCCTTTTAGGACAAGTCCTGAATGAATCCTTTAGGTCTCTTGCAATCATATGAACAAGGAAAAGAGCAAGAGCATCTCTGAGGAGTCATGATTGGACTTTGTTGTTGTTTCCTTACCAACTCTGCTCCTCTGTTTATGCGCTTTAGGCCTGCTGGTGCCACTCAGGAAACAGATTATCCAGCACTTTTCCATCTTCCAGCCCAATCAGAGATTTCTCCTGAATCAGCAGTGCTTATTATCTCCAACTGTACATAATTATGGTAGAGAGGTTGCACCACCATAACTGAATACTGTCAGCATTTCTATTACAGCACCATACTTTTAGTGTCCTGAAATGGGGATATAAAATCTCACTTTAGCTTTATAGTCCTTCCAGTGGTGAGAGATAAGTGTGTTCAATCAGCCTTTAAGCAGTTAAAGAAACCCATTAAAAAATTCCTCTTTGGGATGTCAGTTGTGTAAAAGCTTGTTACAAACTGGGGTTTAATGCACTTTTGCAAAACTATTAAGCACCTGAAGCTAGCAAGCAGCCATGAAAATATCAATAATGCACAAGCACAGAATGATTTGCAGGTTGCTGCAACAAAAGAAAAAAAATATGTGGGCTCCAGTTTTAGCAAGTCTGCCAAAATGTTGTGAATATTAAAGGGTGAGGAATGACTCTTGCAGAGCTGTTCTACTCCAGGAAACATTTGAGTATACATATTTAACAATCTATTAGTACAGTTGTATTAAAACCTTTTATATCTATTTAATCCTTGATGAAAATGGTACTTGACATGTGAGAGGTCAGCTTTTTGCAGTTGTTTTTATGTTTTAGTGGTATTTTGAACCCTTTTACTCACTGCAGACTGCTGTCCCTCCTGCCACCCCCTACCCTGTTTGCAACATCATGAATTAAAGGCAGGAGGTTGGCATTAACCAAGGGCTTCTGCAGAATGAACCTGCCTGATTTATTCAAAACATTCAATATGATCTTTTTCAAACAGGAGAAGAGGGTGAGAGTTCATCCCTCTTTAAGAACTCAGAAGTTCTGCCTCATGCACTGCTGCTTATCATATTCATGCCAGCAGAGACCAGTGATGATTGCAGTGCTCTCTCTGTGTTCTGACACACTCCTAATTATAGCATACACTGCTGTAAACTCCAGAGGTGATAATGAAGCCCAGGCCCATGTGTCAGCAGAGCTCTGAAAGGGTAATGCATTCCTGTTCTGCTCTACTGGTCCTTATTTGTATGTTTGCAGGCACCTAGACTCCAGCAATGATGTCTTGCTTGTTTTCACTGAGCCAAGAGGTGAAACACGCAGAGCAGTGGAGATGTGTAATTTTATCAAGGTAATTGAGTATTAACTATTTGCATGTCCTCTGAGAGATGCACAAGGAGAGGGGCAAGGGCAGGAAGCTTTTCATAGAAGACTTTGTATAAACTTGTTGCCTAGAAAGTGTTGAGAGGTCTTTAGCACTTTGCTGTCTGATGACAAACTCTTTCCACTTCCGAGCATGGGGTGCAGGAAATGGCTGATTCCTGCAAACCAGGCTCACTTCTATAGCCCAAATTCAGCATTCACAAAATCAGGATCTCCGCAGAGTAAGGGAGGGACTGCTCTGAAGGTGAGTTAGAAACTTGCCCTAGGAAGCTCTTGGTGAGTGATGAAGATTTTTTTCCCCTTTTTTCCAGAAATGATGAGCATAACTCTTCTGCTCTCTTACGCTTTCCTAATTGAGGTGTGAACCTATCGTGCAAGCCTTTACATATTCTGCTCTTTGATCTTAGCATATAAACCAAGCTAGCTGTCAGAGAGGGAGGTAACCAGCTTTGCCCTTCCTTCAGGTTCTCCAAGCAGAAAGAAAAAATAACCTTCCAGGCTTCAACTACTAGGAGCACCTTCATGTCTGGATGACCTGACAAATGAGTCCTGCTTCTTACCTGCAGATGAATCAGCGCAGTGTGTGTGACAGATTTGGCCTTCCACTTCCTTTGCTGGTGACAAGAAGTTTATCTTGAAGCAGATCATGAGGGTGCAGCAACTGGTGTCTTCTGTAGCCATTACTACTTAGTGGAAAAAGGAGATAGAAGTGGCCTTATTGGTCAAGCATGGGAGGGGTGTCTCCATGTGAACTTCTGAATGAGGCAGCCAGGACTGTGCCCTGGAATGCTGGAGTGGAAGTGGGAAGGAGAGCTGGTTTGACTGGGGGACTGGGGAGGGTCAGTGGGGTCCCCGTCCATCACTGGAGCCTCTGTCATGAAGGGCTTGTTGTTGTAGATGATCTGTAATTATCTATAACAAACATATTGATTATAGAGTTATATATGACAATATATAACAGTTCTACATAGAACAATTGTATAATGATATCTATAGACATAAAATTTGTATATTCCAACGATTAAATTCAATCCTGGAGCGTGCAGAGCTGGGCTGGGTGGAGCAGTGCTGCCCCAGCATGAGTCCCACCCAACACCCTCCTCCATCCCTTCTCCATCATCATTCCCCTCCCAGCCCTGCTGGCCTTCCAGGATCTTGGGGGAAGAGTTTGGGTATGGACAATGCTCTCAGGCACACAGTGGGGTTGTTGGGGTGTCCTGTGCAGGGCCAGGAGCTGGACTTGATGATCCTTGTGGGTTCCTCTCTGCTCAGGATATTCTGTGATTGAGTGTGTGGCTCTGTCAGGGCTGCAAAGTGTTGATCACAGGTGTGTAAAGGTCCTTGGCTGGATTTGAAGTTGAGTGTTGCTCATAATCCAGACACATGATCTCTGCCCTTGCTAAGATGCAGCACCTGCCCTGACAAATCCGTAAATACTTGGCTGCTGAGCTCTGTCCTCCAGTGACTGCAGGGTAGATGTGCACTTGTAAAAACTCATTTGAAAGAGGCCTGCTCTAAACAGATGAATGAGTTGGCTTGGATACCTTTGAAAAGAAAAATCCTCTTCTACCAGCGCACATTACAACTGACATAATTTACAACAGCATTGTCCTCTTGAAAATTCTGCTACATGATTACAGTGTTGCCAGCTCTTGTGATTTGCAAACTTTAGAGGAGACCTTGAAGAAGGTAATTTAATCCATTCCTCTACCTGAAGGCAAGAGCAGCTTTCCTAAGCATCATCTGTGAAAGACATGATAGGGGTGTTATTTTTCTGCTCTTCATGGTTTCAAAGCCACTGACCTTTGGGACCACTAGTGACTGTTTGTGCAGAGCCAGTCCTCCTGCAAACTTGAATTTTTGATGTTGAATTCTCTCAATATCTACCTGTAGGTGCTGTAGTTTTTACCTAGACATTTAAACATCACCCTGGGAATCTAAGTCCTTTCCATGGGAATGGTGTATGGGAAAATAGGATGTTACTAAGTAAACAGGTGCCATCACCAGACCACAAAGTTACTGGCCTGTGTAACAAGAGTATACAAAAAAAACCTACTCACTTTCCTCTGCACTACTGTTAGGCCTGGGAGGAATAAAAGCAAGCACAGCTTTATAAATCCAGATCTATAAATATTGTGACCATTGCTACCTGACTAGCAGGTATACCCTCTAGTTTAATTCATTATTATGTGTAATTTCACACGTTGTGGTAATTTGTAGTGATGGTTTCCAAACAGATGAGGAGTGTAAGCTAAAGGTCATAAAAGAGTACCACAGATAGCCTGTGGATACTTTCAGCACCTGAGCTTACATTGTGTCTTCTCATGGCCACACACTGATCCTAATGGGAATTGTTTGCACAAACCAAGTGAGGAATAAACCAGGAAATCACTCACTTGTCCATTAGAGAGGCTCTGTGTAGATTTGTGATGAGCAAGAGTCACAGCTGCCACTGTCTGTGAAGCATTCCTTCTGAATGACCCTGACTTGTGTGCCATGGAAAATACCTGCTTAGGTCTGTGGTAGCCAGAGCCTCTCAGTGATCAAAGCAGGTTCCTCTAAGTTTGACTTTTTAAAAGTGTGTTAAGTTCGTCTCTGTGCATTTATCTTTCAGAAAAAATTCCTAATCCAAGCTGTGGCTGATCAATGGTTGCATTAATTATGCACAAAAGGGTCAATTCTACCATCCTTGTTCCCTTTGAATGCTGCTTTACCCTGGGAGGAATTGACTTGCATTATGCAAGCTGGACAAATTCACCTCCAGTCTGAACTTCTGTAAAAGTCTCCAGGGAAGGTCAAGTTTCTGTTATTTTCAATAATAAATGAGATTCCCATTGAGTAAAATGATCCAGGAAATCAGCTTCAGCTCTCGGAATAACAGTTTTGTGGTCTCTGATGGAGGGCTGGGAAGAACTGATAAGGGTTCGAAGAGAGATGAATGAATCTCTCCAAGCTGCAGGTTTTACAGTTCTAACCTAGTAGAATTGGCTCCCAACACAAGTGTTAATAACTTTTTATTTGTTTTGAAGGTTGTCTCAGAGTTGTGATTTTCAAATACATTTGTTTACAGTCTTATCCTATTTCAAGTAAAATTTGTATAGGTGAAAGACAGCTACAACAATAAAAGAGAAGATGGTATTTGTGTAATAGACAATGATTTCTCACAGCTCAGAGGAATGTCTTCCCTTCTGCATGTTTTTCTGCCAAATGGATGTTTGGAAGCGTTAATGATTGCATTTTCCCCTTCAACTCTGGAAGTAGCCTAATTTGGCTGAACAGTCAGAGGGGAAAAAAAGAAATAATTAATGTGATTCATTCATTTAGAAAGTGTAAAGCATAACTTAAATGGCAATAGGGGTAGAAAAAATGCTATAGTGAATGTTTTAAACTTCACATTTTCTGTTGAGGTACAAAGTGATCTGAAAGGAGTGAGTGGCAGTTCATCAAAAGGATGTGTGTTTTCTTCTAACACTGTTTTATTGGCCCTTTCCAGTTATTAATCTCAGAATTACTAAAATACATGGGATAATGGATGGTTGCTGTTCAGAGCCCTAATTTACTTCACTGCACAGTCACTGTGGGAAAGTGCTTTAACTACTTTGGCTCTTTTGTATTGCCTCGAGAAAGAATTTTCCCCATGTGTTTTGCTCCAGAAGTCATCTGTTGTTTTTCAATGTATGCACATAAACAGCTCTTGCCATTATGCTGAATATTGAGTCAGCAGTTCCCTCTGATGAAGCCATCACCAAGGCCTGTCACGTTTATCTGCACAGATCAGCATCACAGAGCACATAATGCTATTAACTCCCAAACATTGTCTGCTAGCCACAGAATTGTGGGGCACCAGTGACCTTCTGCTTTTTCCTTCCTAATTGGCTCTGGGCTTGGGCTGCCAGCTTGGCTGTTCTGTGCCTCCATAACCCATCTGAAAAACGGGCACAGTTTCATTTTCCCACCTTGCTGGAGGCATTTTGAAGGCAAATGTACTGACAAATGAGACCTGCTCAGGTTTTTCGAGGGATGGTGGAAGATTGGGGTGTTTTATTTTTATTTTAAATATTTAAAATGCTTCCAATGAAATGATATCTCATTCATTGGGCTTTGCTCACCCTAATCCTGCAGTGGCAGAGGTAGCAGCGATTTCTTTCTTATTTTCTTTTGCCTTTCTGCAATTTGTCCTTGACAGGATGAGAGAATATTTCTCTTAAAAATGGTGCTGGGAGATGGAACTGCTGGCTGTCTCCAGCCTTGTCATCTCCACCAGTGCCATGGGCAGCAGGGAGGGACCACCTTAAATCAGCAGTGTCCTGAGTCAGAACCAAAAGACACCATTTTTTTTTTGTTTTACTTTTTTTTTTTCCCACAAAACATTTATTGCCCCAAGGCTGTCACCCTGCAAAAGCTTGCCATATGTTTAACACCAATCAGGAAAATTGGTCTTGAAGCAATTGGGATACTTGTGTGCTTTAAGCTGAGCAGGTGATTTGCAGCAAGTCCCATTATCAGTTCTGTACCAGCATCTGTCTGGCAAAGTGGTTTCACCTGCATCACTCCTCTGAAGGACTCCACACAGCTGTCAAAGGATAAATGCTTCACACTTTGAAAATAAGTGCTGGAGTTTAGATTTAAACTTTTTTTTTTTAGTAAGGTCTTATCTGTCATATGATATTCTTGTGCTGAAGAAAAGAGCAGTCTATCTCTGGTAATCACTCGACTGTCCTCTAAGTCAAATAACACACAGATACTCCTGGGAGAATATCATCTCAGGGTTTTTCTAAAGCCTGGATCTGATTGTGTGCTTCCAGATATTCGTTTTCCAGGCATGTAGTGATCTAGCAGCATGAGAAATCAGATTTCTGGGGAAACTGTCTTCTCAACACCTCAGATCACAACACCCTCCACCAACCGTGTCTAAGCCGAGGAGGTGATTGGGGTATTGAGGATTTCTTCCTTATCCTCTGTGTGATGCTAGCACAACTGAGCTAAAACCTGGTGGTGTTTTTCTTTGCTGGGAATTGGAGGCAAGACAAAGAACAGCTCATTTGTTTGGGCTGCCAGACAGTTGCATGAGGATAATTATTGTGTGCTGTTTATTTATGTTGGACTCAAACCAGTGGTGGTGGGGACCTGGAGATGCTCTGGAATTACTCACCGCAGTGAAAGTTGGAGCTGCTGGTGTTACAGCTCCCTGGGGCATCTGGTGTTGTCTGGTGCCCAGTCAGCACCAGCAGGGCATTGGTAAAACAGCAAATGAATTCAAAATGGCATTTTAAAATTGGGGCACTTGCAGAAAATTATTTGCAAGAAGCTAATAAAATGATGGAGTGTGTAATGTGATGGAATGATTGTTTTGTGTGAACACCGAGCTGTAAACGACTACACAGGGACATTTAGCAGAGAGAAGAGAAGGTAGAGCTAGAGGTAATCAGATGAAATAAAATAAAGATCATTTAAGCCAAGCACTGAAGTATTTTATAGGGGTGTTGCTTGGCTTCAGAAAGGCTGTGTAAACCACCCTGTGTAGGTGATGACAGGATTTGTGGGCGAGGTTTTTATTGTTTGTGTACAACTGGCAAAGCAATAAAATCAATGGAGAAGCTTGTATACATTATCAATAACATGACAGTTAATTTTGGACTGCACAGATGCAGAGTTATGCACTACCTAACCAGTAGGCTTTTACTGTACAGGAAATGCTTTAATTAAATGTGAGGAGAATGTATTGTAACCTGAATTTTCTTTAGTATTCTATTGCACTTAGAAAATGACAATTCTTTCTGTATTAGAGCTGGTGAATGAGGAATTTGCAGTAAAGGAATGGTAAATAATAAAACATGGTAATAGTTTTTATTTCAGTGAGGTAAGAAAAGATTTTAAATGTATTTGATTTCTTTTGCATTTTAATGTTCCAGTTATCAATAGGGATGAATCAGAAACTCAAGTACCAATCAGGTTTTCAATGTTTGGCATTTTTTCAGCATATTGAGCTGTTATCTAATCAGCATCACAGAAAGTGAACCAGGAGAATATTTTCAACCAGCTGAAGTGATAGCAATCATGAAGGACTAAAACATGCCTTGCATACAGAGCTACTGAAAAGAAAAATGCAGGAATTTGTAGCAGTTAAGAACAGGTAAAATTAAGGTACAGGATCTGTAGGGAATTGTGCCTAAATGTGCACATTGCTGAGTGGATTTGCTGTCTGTTCTAGTCCTTCCCCTGAGTTTTACAGCAAGTGCATCCATATGGTCACATTTCTATAGCCTGCATCCTTCTTGCTATAGCACAGGCATTTGCAATTTTTGGTCAGTATTGAATATGGAGCTGGAAAGCTGCTAAGCAAAGGCTAAGGAGGATTTGTGAGGGAAAAAGAACCATCTGAACCAAGGGCTGGTGAGTGGGCAGGGACAAAATTCGAGGAGCCACAGGAGACTCTGACTTTCCTGGAGTGTGATGAGGTTATCACAGTTACAAGTCCATTAGTTTTATAGCATTTCATGGCTCTGGGCTAGGGGAGAAGGTATTCCATGGAGACAGTGTTTCCAGTGTGTGTTGTTCAGGGGAAAAGAGTGCTTTTAATAACTATATTGATGTCCTGTGGAAGTGTGGTTGAATGGGGATAGTGGTAGTGGTGTGTGTTTGTTTTAAATGGGAAAAATAATCTCTGACTCTTTCTTTTCAGTAGACTGGATGTTGTCACTGAAATAAATTTGAGGCAATGCCTCAGACATAAATCAGTATGTTTTCTATGACTCTTTCTGTAGTGGAATTTTACAGATATTAGACTAATGAACTTATCTCCCTGCTGGTAGGTGTGGTGTTTTATTTACTTTTAACTGCAAATTAGAGGTCTGCTGCAAGGGCAATTAAAGTCAAAAGAAGGAGTTTTATATCACACCCAAACAGGGATGACCCACATTGTGTTGTAGCTCAGCCATTCAAACAGCAAGAGGAGATAAAAAATCTCTATTGAGGCAGCTGAGCTGTTGGACATCAAATAATCTGAAATGTAGTATTATGGCTTTAAAGTGCAGACTATCTCTTCATGGATATAGGTGCACATAGGTATGAAGATGTGAAAAGCAAACATTGTTCTTGAATAAAAGCTGAATTGAAATACTGCAAGTGTTCAGTCTGTGTTAGAAATGCTATTTATTATGAGCTTAATGATGGTATCTGATCATAGGGCACAGGTGGAGCCTTGAAGTAGAATAGAAAATAAGATGTCTTGTGGAATTTAAAGTGTTTTGGTATCCAGTGTTTAAGAAAAGAGTTGCATTTTTTTCTTCCAGTAGTGGTGTCAGTTTGTGTAGTGGTGCTTTTGAGGAATACACCTGGTCAGGTTGCTACAGATTGAGATGGAGATTGAAATGCACATTGAGTTTTGGGTGGGAGTCCCAGACAAGAGGCTGTGAGCTGCCAGCCTTTGGGATAACAAAGGACATGAAGATGGGTGATGCCAGCCAGGTGAATGGACACTGCAGGAGCCTTCCAGTCCCAGAAATTAGAGTCTCTGGCCTTGGGATCGTGACTGTCAGGGTATTCTTCTTTTGGTTGAAATAGTCACACATACTGCCCAAACAAGTTTTCATTAGTTTTTGATAGAACTGGTCGTTGTGTTCTTGTTCACTGTATTTCTGCTTCAAAACTCCACTGCATGTCTGCTCCCAAATGGGAAAATTCCTCCACTGCTTCATGGCAGGTAAAAAGGATTGGTAAAGGATTGGAAAGGTATAATGTTTATAAACCCCTTAAGTTTTCTCAGGAAAACAGTGAGCTTGGCTGATCAGACTTCCCTGGTTTTGTGTCTGTCTTTGTTCTGTGACTTGGCAATTCACCTTGTAGCAGTTTACAGCATGCCCAGTCCCAAATGCTGTCTTGTCCCTTCATATTTTCCAAAGTCCTTTTCTCCCAGGCTTTGGTCTGGAACATCAGGCAAAAGATTTGAGAGCCATTTATTTCTTACCTGTTCTTCTACTCCTGTATAATATACACTCCTGTGTATATACACTCCTGCTCAAAACTTGTGAAGATCTGATAGCTAATTAAAAACTAAACAGGTTTTAATACTGCACTGTCTTAATCCAGTAACTCAGCCAAACATCACAGGGAGTCAATGGTTGTTTTCTTTCTCAGCAGCTGGATGCTGCTACTGGACCAGTTCACAGCTTGGTTCAACGCTGGCCTTGAATTATGAAGCTCTCAGACTGGGCTACACCTTCTCTTTGGCAGTTTGGAGAAATCAGATAGCTCTGCAAGCAGCCATGAAAAGAACAGATATAAAGTATGCTAGGTTATACCTCTTGATAAACAACTTCCTAAAATGTGAAAGTATAAATAAGACAGTGAAGTATTTGTTTAAAAGTGCTGAATGCATGGGAGCAACCCTCCAATCCCAGGTCTCCTGTGAGTTAAGGGTATTTTAAGCACTTCCCCACACACACCTTTCTCCTGTTGTATTTAATACAGATGTGCACATTGGTATGGAATAATCACCTGAATCCACATTGTGCTTTTCCACGGCTCTGCCTCAGCATGGGGAGGCTGCAGGTGACTGATGTGGAAGCACCTCAGGGGTCATGCTGGGCTTGGGTGGATATAGGCCAGAGTGAATGATCTGCAGGATTAAAAATAACCAGCTACTCAGGATGCTCTGTAATTATCCAGTGTATGTATTTAATTTACCACCCTCAGCCAACCTCTCCCAAGAGAGACATTTCTACTGAAAGTAACTATGATAATTTTTACAAAGATGAAAGGTGGATCTTTTGAAATAAGGGTGTGTGCCATGGCTGCAGAATTATCTAAGCTTCTAAAAATGTATATATGAGAGAAACAGAATATCAGTGCATGTATATAATCACCTTGTTAATTTACTTCCAGCTAATTTCACTTTCTGTAAGTTGCATCCAGACTTAGACAAATGGCAATTTTCATTCATTTCTGTGCCAGTATTTAGAAGCAGAGTGTTACAGTGCAATCTCATTACTACAGCTTTATTGATTTATAAAATTACACTTTATTACACTAATCCATATATTAGAATGAATAGAACTGTGCATAGTTACAGCTAAGGTATCCTTGCCTAGGAGGTGCATAGTTCGCTTTTTCATCAGTAGTTCACAATTTAAATTAGTGGATGTCATGCTGTTGGACTCTAGGAACACGAGATTAATGGCAAACTCATTAGTTCATGAAGTTTAATCTTCTTGGTGGGTGTCCTACCTCGTGGGAAATAAGAGGGATTTGGCTGCAGGTGTCTGGTGAGGTAACAGCAATCACTCAAAGGAAGGGATCTAGAGCTGCTGCTGTTGTGAACCTGAGGATATTTTATTATTTATGCTTTATTTGATGCCAGAATACTCTTTCCTTTGCTTAGGAGAAAGCAAATGAATGCTCTGAAGAACACATGAAGAGGCTGTAACTGCATCAGCAAGTGCCACATGGCAGTAGAACCACTGGTGGTACTTAAGTCAGGGGGGTGATGCTCTGTTGGAATATTTGGCATAGATCCTTAAACAGGTCTTTTTACAGTGGCTTTCGTGGGGAGTGTGGCAGGTTTTATACCCTTAGCTCTTGTCATCAGGTAATTGTCAGTCTTTTTCAAATTGATATTACAGTGGGGAGTGAAGCCTTCATGCAGAATTGGCTTTGCCTAGCCTTGGCGTGGTGTTTCACAACACGTACAGATGAGCTTGCAAAGCCCCGGCGCAGTGACAAGTTATTTTTGTCCCTTTTAATCTGTTAGGCCCTGATCCTGATCTGTAGGGTTTCCTAAATCCCATTGATTTCTCTAGAATTAGGTTCCTGGAGTCCTTTGAGAGCCCGGGTTTGGCTGGTCTTGTGTTATTAACCAGAAACAAACCCACTTTCTCTACCTCAGAGCACTCTAAGGATAAATGTGTTGAAGATTATCTGTGTTCTTATTTGGTGGCAGGGAAGGCCACTGAAATACCAAAAATAGATTTATAAAGGACAAAAATAACTTTCAGCCTGGAGGGTTTACACAATCTGAGCTGTGCTGTGTGGCTTGGCTGAATCACTTCTCCAGGGAGGCTCGGGGCAGTCCGTGCTTCTCAGAGGGGAAGGGCAGGGAGATGAACTGGGCACAGCACCTCGGAGAGAGGGGAGAGCAGCTTCTGTGTGTGCTGAGGGTCAGCCTGCAGCACCTGTGGGCAGTTCCTCACAAGTTTAGCACTTTCAAACAAGGGGTTCCTCACAAGCTGCTGCTCTGGGATCCGTTATTGGCCACTTGCTGGAAAGGCAGGTGGGAGAAGGAGATGCTAAGCTCTTCTGTATAAATCCCTTCCATCTCCCCCATGGAAGAAAAATTGCTGTAGACTGCAACCATGAAGTGCACTTCCCTCTGAAACAGACCTGTAGAAAGACAGTTCTGTCTTGGTCAGCTCTTTTCTGGGTTTAATCAGTTGTTCCGGCTGGCCACAGTGACAGAAATTTGCTTTTATTACTGCAGTTGTGTGTGTGGCCAGGAAGAGTCAATCAGCATCTGTTCCTGCATGTGCATCATTAACAGGGCTGGGAGTTAATTTCTACTGGCAGACACGTTCTTCTTTGGGTTGAATTTCTACTCCTCCACCAAGACACTTTGAATGCTTGTCACGTTCTTGGGGTTTATAGGTGTCAAGTCGCTGGCTGGAGAAGGGATGGACGGAATTTAAAATCCCAGAATGGGCTTCCTGAGTTTCAAGTTTCAGGAGAAAATTTTATTTATAAGCTGAATGTGTTTGGTTTGTAACAGATTGGGCCTGTCTGAAATGTCCATATTTTATGTAGTTACAACTATGAATTACCCCTTACCACAGGTACGTGGGTTTACAGTGCATAGTGGATTGCACTACAATGTCCAAATACAATTTATTTTACTTCTGTTGGGGAAAAAATAAGGTATTTTTAGTTTGAGTGACCCCAGAAGTCAGTAAGATAAGATAGTTCTGTGTACAGTGTCTTCTTGCAGACAGGCTACACTTTATTTTTGTGAATGTGGATAAGGCTGTTTTTAGTACTGTGCTGCTGATAAGTTCTGCCTTAAGCTTGGCTGCTGCTCAGGTTCCCTCTTCTGGAGTCAGACCAGGCTGTCTCTGTCTTTTCCCTTCTCCACTTGCTGTTAGCAGATCTGTGAAGTTTGTTCTGCTTTCCAGTTATCTGGCACCGTAGGTGACGGATGCAGGAGAGCCAAAGCAGGCTCTCCAAATTACCCCGTGATGGGAGGGAAGAAGGTGACCTCCAAACACAGTGGGAGGGAAAAGGGGCTGTTTTTCCTAATTTGTTTCTTCTTTGGCAGCAGAAGGCTTTTTCCGTGTAGGTGATGAGAGCAGTCTCTTCTTGCTGAATGAACAAAAATACCACTTTTTTAGCTCAATGGGAAGAGCAGCACCCTGCCTTCCTCCCCCCCAACCTTCCCAAACCTCCCGCAGCAGTGCTTGGCCTTGCAGCCTCCTGAGTCAGGAGCATCCCTAAAACCTTATTTACTGCAGTTCCTCCCACTGCTGGTGACCACCAGTGGCTCGAGTATGTATAAAATATAGTTGTAGCAACTATTATCATTACTCTGAGTGTACAGCTCCCACATTATCTGTCATTTTAAGAGATGCTGGCTAGTGGAGATGAGGAGCAAATGGCTTGTGGTTTGATGAGATGTATTTTGGTGGCTCACCAGATTGTCACTGCCAAGCCAGTTGCAGAAATTACTGCTTTTCAAATGGGAGTTGTAGGTATTCTGAACTTGAAATGATGACTTCCAAATGACTTGCTAGGGGCTGGTTTTGGTGCACAATAACAGTATTACTGCCCAAGAACATTTCTTCTTTTAACGTGGAAGCAATTGAAGTGACTGCAGCCCCATTAAGTCTTATTTTTAGATTACAATAAGCTAGACTCTGATTAATTTAGCAGCAGGGCATCGGTGAATATTAACAGCTTAACTTGAAGCCCTGGTAGATTGATAAAGAGCTAAACAGCCCCTGAGTCGTATATTAGCAGTCTGGCCATAGTATAATTGAGGCTCGTGTTGGGTAAGTGTCAGCATGGTTGATAGGCAGCACAACAGCAGAAGCTATTTGTCTTTTAAATGGGCACTTAAATTATTCAGCATAGTAGCTGATAGTCATCAGTACATCTGAGCCACAGCCCAGTTATTCTAGGCTTGTGTGCACAAGCTCTAATTAGTTCATTACAGCACTGAGCTCTCCTTGGGCAGACTTACCTGTGTCTAGAAGCAGTTTCTCAGGGAGGGTCTCCAGCCCATGATGAGACCCCTCTCGTGTGGCCCAGGCATTAGGGATGTATAAATAAACTGGGATGCAAATAGCTTGGGAGTCATAACCAAACCAACAGCTGGGCAAACATCTCATCTGAGCCACTCATGGTAGATGTAGTTTTACTTCCCCAGTCCACAAGAGAATATAAAAACTGCAATGCTAACCAGTAGCCTTTTTTTTTTTTTTTTTCTTTAGTCTCCTGTGGTTACAGGAAATCTGAGGAATTCCCCTGTGACTGTAATGTATCTAACTAGTTTTGTATGCTGTGGGATATGCTAGCCAAATAAGGCTGAAAGCTTATGAACCATTAAATGTGCAGGAGGAGTTGGTAGCCACTCAGTTTCCCCTGATGCTTCTTGTTGAAGCATTAGCAATTCTGAGGTAATCACACAATGGACATAGCTCAAATTAATTAGCTAAATTGGTACCTAAAGGCAATAAGATTTCATGCCACTTAATATTTCAATGCAAACAAGACAGACAACTAAACGTATTTAAATATGATTGGCTCATCTTCTCGAGTGGAGTAGAGTGGAGTATCTTATCTTTTGTTTGGGCTAAATACTGCTCTCATTGTGCTCAATTTATTCTGCCATTAGCAGTGGCCTGACCTGCTATTAGCTCTGATAAAAAGTACAGTCATCCCCTCCACTGAAGACCGTCCTGTGGTAAGGATGTTGAAATGCAATTTAAAGGGGGAAGGAGGATACACACACTTTGCTTTTGTAAATAATTAAGCCATGGGAGACTTAATTACAGTTGGGGTTGATCAGCAGAGAGCTGCAGTGGTGGCTAGCAGGCTGTGATGCTGCTGGCCTGAGCACACCCAGGCTGCCCAGCCCTGCAGCAGTTGTTCCAGGCTGTGAGAGGGAAAGGAAGGTGCTGATTATTCCCGGTGTCCTGTGCCTGGGAAAAGTCATGGAGTTTGTGCCTCTTGGCTTTCTTTTCTTCCCCCTCTCCTCCCACCTTCCTTGCGAAGCAGCCCTTCTGGCTTTGTTGTAAGTGTGGTTTGTAATCATTGTACACATCCCAGATGGTTCATGAAAACTCTTTGAAATGCCATCTGCCAGGCGTGTGTCCAGCCGGCAGCCTGTCATTCTGCTACAAGAAAAACGGAGGCGGGTTTTCCCTTCCCCCTGCCTCCCTGAATTGCATTCAGTAACACTTGCTCAGATGTGGAGCAGGAGAACAGCCGGAGCATCTGCAAGCAATCTCTGCTCCAGACAGCAACATGGAAACTTGTTGGGTTTTTCGCCTTTGCCCAGATAAGATATCCCAGCCAGTGCAGCTTTTGTTTTCCCTGGGTTTGCTGCTGAGGACCAGCTGAGGTGACAAATGTTATCTCTGTGATGCAATGTTTTCCTTTTCCACCCTGACTTTCCTAATGCTTTCTGCCTGTGTTGCAGGCAGCCGCGCTGATAGCAGGCACAGCTGCGTTTTTTTGACTTGAACATATTCAGGAAATTAAGAACACTCAGATGAAACAAATAGATCCATTAAAATGGCTCAGAGGAATTATGGCAGAGATATAATTGTCATATCAAATAGGCAGCCAGCGCTAGTAAACTGCTGCCTGCAATTTCACCGCTATAAAAATTCAGAAGGAAGGAGAAAATTATTAATAAATATGCTCTGTGGGAAGATAGAGATAAAGAGAAGAAGAGGCTTTAAAAGATAAGGTGAAAGCAATCCTGAAGTACCCTGATCTTTGTGTCTCATCAATGTGTTAGTAGTTATTGGGAAAACACAGTCCCAATCTTTGGATCTTTGTCATTGGGCTCACATGGCTCACATGGGGTGACGTGTGACTGATTGATGAGCAGTGCTGCAGAGTCTAATTCTCACTTCCATCATGTTCTGGGCATGGGACAGCTCCAGCATACCACTGGTCAGAGTTCTTGTCGTGGCTTTTCATCCTTCTTGCTTCCCACTCCCAGACAGGTTTAAGGGAATGTGGCAGTGGCCACCAGACACGATGTCCCTGGGAGGGTCCTCGCAGCCTCAGTGGAATGTCAGTGCTCAGGGAGGAGATGTGGCATCTGGGCTGTGATCATCCTGGCTGCTGGCTGTGTGCTCCATGCTCCTGGTGTGCCAGGGAGGGACCTGGCTGAGCCTCTCTGCCTGCCTTGGGATGGAAGCACTGGGACTAGGGTGGAGAGGGACACATGGTGCAGCTCCAGCATTTCTCTAGACTAAATCTGTGAAAGAAAATTGTCTTCTGTTACAATCTGTCCAGCAAAAACTGTTGTAGCCTTACTATAAGGATTCAGAAATACAAAAAAAATGCAAGATTGAGTCCTTTCCAAACAGAAAAGAGTAATTCTGGCAGCAGGGTAGAGATATCCATCACTATTTCCATCCCCTTCCTTACTTTTTCTCCTTCCTTCACCCATTCATAAAGCTCCAAAAGGAGGAATGATGGAAAAAAGCACAGGAATTTATAAACTCTCTGAAGGCTGATGGTATATAATAAAAAAGATAGTTTCTATTTTGAAACAAGAAATGGAGGATGTTAGAGAAAGTGGATGTCAATCAAGGAAATTAATCTAGTGATAGTCTTTCAAGGGTGTCACTCTGTCAAGACTGACCTCTTGAACAGTCTCTCAGATGAATAGGAGATAAGCAGACTTTCCGCTTTCCTGGCACTTGAGGAAAACATTTGCCAGATGCAGGCATGGTAAATTTATTCTCTTTCAACTTCTGAGAACTGGAATCTTCCCAATTAGTTTTCAGAAGCTCAGCTTCTTTATTCTTTCTTCTGTCCTTTTTAGAGGGTTTAAGAAATTGTATGCACTGAGAAGACAATGCCCAGGGACCAGAAGAGTCCCGCAGAAGTGAGAAATTATGTTTTGTTAAATGTTAGGTATGGTTTCCACGTCTCTGAAGTTATTCCCAAGCCAGCAGATTGGTTTCAGCCACAGCATTCAGACACCTCCAACTCTGTAACTCTGCTCTTTCTTCCAAAATTCATTTTCCTGTACCATCTGTAAATCTGTCATTTATATTTACTCTCAGATGTACAGAATCCATAGTGATGGAAAATACAGGCTATTGAACAGAAATGGATCCCTATCAATGAAGCTGTGCTCAGTGACCTAAAATGCAGCATCCCAAGTCATCTTAGGAAAAAAGTCATGAAATGGCTCATCTTACACTGTGCTTCAGAGTGCTGTAAATTGGCCAGAAGGGACACGAGTTTCAGAGCTGGCAGAGTGGCAGTGATCAGAGCCAGTTCTCCATGGGCACTACAGAAATTGTCAAGTGCTGGAGAGAGAGACTGAGTGTGACTTATTGCTCAAAAGCATTCCTGAACTGGAACCAGCTTGTAGGTGAACTTCTGGGAGAAGTGTTGTCAGGCTGTCTCTTCAGTGAGCATGTGTGGATGGTGCATCAAAACCATCTCATGGTACCTTTTAATGCTGAATAAAAAATAATAGCATAACTAGAGATAAAACAGTAAGAAGAAACAAGGGAGAAATTATGTTTATGATGTGAGAGAACATTTGATGAGCTAGTGATACAGAAGTAATGGAACCTGGAAAATAATTGCCTTATCTGGTAATACAGATTGCAATTTTACTGACATAAAAGTGTCTCTCTTTTATGAGAGACAATGCTAACAGCAGGAAAGTAATTGCTGGCATATTCCCAGTACCAAGCTGTTCCAGATGTGTTTCTGGACACAGAGATGAGAGATTTCTTTGCCAGAGTCTTTCTGTGAACACAAGAAATGTCCCTCAGTTGTTTTGCCGTAATTGGTGCCACCAGTTCAACCTGAAATCTATGTCTTGTTTTTACATGGACTCCTAACTTCAAATTTCTTTTGACCCTTGTAGCTCACAGAACTGTGTTTTACAGATACTCTTGTATCTTTGTGAAAATTTGTTACTGTTCCTTTTAACTCTTGGTAAGAAAACACCTCTAATAACATTCTGATTTTCCCTTTCAGGCACAACCCGCCCTCCGAGAGAAGGAGAAGTGCCTGGTGTGGACTATAACTTTCTGACTGTGGAGGAATTCCTGGAGTTGGAGCGAAGTGGGACCCTTCTGGAAGTAGGAACTTATGAAGGTATGGAGCAGTGAAAAAGCACTTCAAATACCCATGGTGGGACACCACATGTGCATCACCCTCCCTGGAGTTAGCACCTTGACTTCCACCCCAGTGCTCTGCTTCCCTTTTCTCTGTAACCTGAACGAGGGAATTCCAGTTTTGCTGTGCTTTTATCTTCTGCCTTCAAGTTATCTGGCTGAAAAGATCAACATCAGTAGGCCAGGAAAATCCAATATATAATCCTGTAACATACTGGGGCAGTATGCATTTATCCTTTGTGTCCTTTAGGGCTCATCTCCTTGTTCAGCTTTTCTTTCCTCCTGCTCTTTTTCTCTCCTTCCATCTTCCCTAAATACACTTCTTCATCGCCCAGTTGTGTGCTACTGTGCAGCTACATGATGGATGCACTGCTTTTGTTTTTTTTTCCTTATTCTTGGATAATTGCTTCTGACTTGGGTCATTGTGTTGATCCTCTTTACAGCACAACTTTGTAAGCAACAGTACTGAGCCAAAAGGGACTGAAATGTCACCAGGGTGAGAGCAAAAAAAGCTCCAGAGAAATGCAAGGCAAATTGGCCATTTTTAGGTACACAATAGGATTTATGTAACTGAATCTATAGAATCTGTAGTCTGTAGCTCCTTTAAATGGAAAAGTTTTTTTGGAGTGGGTTGGGTGTTTTCCCCTCAGGAGAACATTAAAATGTACCTCTTGACGAGACAATGAAAAATACTTTACAGGTTTGAAAGTCCTTCCAGTGTACTTCAGCTCAGTCATTTCATATTTCCATTTGAAAGAAGTTTAATGGTTCTTTCTGTAAATCTGAGAGATTGAAAAAGCCCTATCCTTGCAGCCTTATTGTAATTATTCTTTATAATAAGAAATACGGAATACATTTTAAAACACAATATACACACAACTAGCCAAAAGTCCTTGAAAAGTAGTCATCAAACATGAGCAGAAAAAATTGTGACATGTGGTTTTGGTGTTCAGGGTCTGAAGAAAGAGTCCTGAAATACTGTTTGTCTACTTCTTTAAAAACTCCTTTTTAAGGGCACCTTTAAACCTTATGTTCATTCCCAGCTGCAGACCTGGTTTGCATGAAGATGCTAAATGTATAATTTGGTTTCACTCTTCCACTTCTCTGATCTGATTAGCTCCATCAGCACCAATGCTAACGTTCCAGCAGCAGCTCTTCTCCAAAATGAGCTTTTTCCTCTCTGTGTTTCTAATTATAACACCAAATTAGTTTTCTTTGTCGTGGTGCTTGAAATAGATCAGCTGAAAGGCCTTGCCATTGCTTCCTGATCTATTTGTTCTAGTGACCTTTCCACTTGGAAAGACAAAATGGGCAAGTGTCTGTAAGCTGGCTCCTGGGACATGCTGGGAATTAGTTCTCAGGAAATGCTGAATCCATCGGGGACAGTTACAACACGGTCATTTCATTGCTTATGTGATTATATGCAGCAGCAGCTGAACTGTTTAGGTTTTGTGGCTTGCTCTTTTCAGTTGCTGGAGATGAGGTTGGTTTCTCGTAAGTCTAATGTGTATTTCATTTCTGTGGGTGATAGAAGTGCCTGAACTTTAAAGGAATAATTTGTCAGAAGTGCTGAGAAGCTTCTTTCCCCATTGACATCAGTGATGCTGGTGCATTGTGGTTCTGGAGTGCTGGCCCATGGAAGACAAAATCAATAAGAATAAAGCAAATAATGATGATGCACGTGTGCATATATGCATCAAGACACGTGACTATATGATTGTAATGTGAACTAAATAGAGTTCATTTTTCGCTTATGGCTTAAAGAAATTATTTTGCTGCCTTCCGAGATTTCTTTAATGGCTTTGTTGTACTTTTTTTTTTGAAATCTTATTTTACAGCTGTATTGATCAAGACAGTGTTGATCTTGATTAGATCTTGGAAGATGGGGTGATTCAGACTTGATGCTGCAATCGCAAGCAATTTTGTCTACAAAAAAAAATCTGCCAAAAACCCAAACCACAAAGCAAGTTAGACTTTTAATGGCCAATCTCTGTTATTGTCCAGCTTTACGGTCTTTAATATATTTTAATTATCACTTTTTTTTGCTGCACTTTGCTGCCATTTTTTTTTAATAAGTGTTCCACCATGATCAATTTGACTGTATTTTTGATCAGTGATGGCTTATTCTAAACCAGAGAAATAAAACCCAACACAAGGAAATAATATTCTAGTTCTACCTGCTGTGCTGAGTAGAAAAATCAGAACAATTGAAGAGATGGGGTTGCTTGTGATTTAATGCTCTCAAGTGATTTAGAGATGAAGGAAGAGGAATGCTATGAAAAGGACAGTAGGGATGAGGAATGGGGAAGTTTTTGTGTGCCAGCCACAAGCTCATGTGGCTCAAGCAGGCTGGTGGTTTGGCATCACCATGGTCCCAAGGACTCTTCTGGCCTTGTAAGCATCAGCATGTGGTGGTGGAGAAGATGGACATAAAGTCACCTGGATGCTGTCACTGGGATAAATCTCACAGAAGAAGAGGTAACAGAAACATTTGATAACAGTTACTGAAGAGAAGTTCTGGGGAGAAAGATTAGACAACAGGGAGGCATTAGAAGAGGGGTAACACACAGGACTTTGATGCTGATACAGATACTATTGATTTGGCTGGAATAAAGAACGAGCAGAAGAGGACAGTTGGAAACCATAAAAAAGTAGGAGAGTGGATCAGGTTTTCAAAGGACACCCTGGGTTTTGAAAGTGCTCTAATTGCAAAAAGAGAAAGTGCGAGCTGAACAGGAGAAAAGAGGTGTTGCCGACCTACAGGGCTTCGTAATGCCATTATTATTTCTTCTGGTGCACTACAAATAGGTTCCTCTGGGCAGCTTTTGATTCAATCCCTGTGAAGGCAGAGCAGGCATGGCAGCTGCTGCTCTGGTCACCTCTCATCTCCCAGGTGTGCTCTGCACCCAAAAGACTTCAAAAAAAGTTATCAGGTGGGAGGGAGCATTGGCAAGCCTTAATTCCTGGGGTTTTCAGTTTGGGTTTTAACATCCTGATTTTTAACCATAAAGCCCAGAAACAACTTCTTTCCTCCCCTGATGAAAGCTACATGTTGATCACATGAATCCAGCAATTGGAGCTGGAGGACCTGCCCAAAGCTGTGATGCTGCCTCACTATTGGTGATTTTGCCCCACATGTGTGCTGCACACAACCCTTTCAAGCCAGTTAGAAATTCCCAGTGACAATACTTTATTAGGTAGGAAAATTCTTTTCAGGCTGCACATCGTCTAGGCCTTCTGGTGGATAGCAAATCACTGTAATTGTAGTCTCAGGCACTTATTGACTGCTCCTTCAGGGCAGCAAATACTGATGGATGCATGGAAGTAATTGTGTAGGTTACTAATTATTTAGCAATTACTTCTGCATTTGAATTGCAGGCTCTCACAGGCCCCCCAAGGGAGGGCTGTTTTGAGTACAGCCACCACTTCCAGATTTTATTCCCCTTTTTCCCCCAGCTGCTGAGTGGCCCTGGGCAGATCAGGTGGCTGCTCTGTACTTCAGGTTACTGGCCTGAAGAATATTAAAACAACACTTAGTTCTCTCCTCATTAATATTTCAGCAGATAGCCTGTGCCTGCAGCTATCTGCTGTTTGAAATAGGAGGGGGAGATTGTTCTGCAGATGGGAGCTGGGCAGAGGCACACAGGGGCATGGGCATGGTGGCTGGATTTTGAATGGGGATGGCTGTATCACCAGGGTTTGGTGAGGCTGTGTGAATGGATGCCTGCCCAGCACTTAGTGATCCTCAAAAGAAAAAGTGCTGCACTTTATAACATGTGAAGGGTTATTACATTATAGAGTATTATTGTCAAGGCATCATCTTTCATTCCCAGGACAAGTGTTATGTGATTGCCAAGAGAAGTAATAAGTAATCTGCATTAGTCTCATGACTTAGATGTAATGGGGTGACTTGCTAACATTTTCAAAGTATATAAAACTAGCTACTGTAGACAGGGTCTCCAATTGTGGTACTTAATGATTGTAATAAATTACATTAATAGTGCAGTTTGAATTTCAGCCGAAGTAGAGAGGTGTATTCAGCAACATGCTTCAAATCAAGATGCCTTAGCCTAATTTATCTGATGTGCTGCCTCTCCTTGGGCTTCTCTGCAGCAGCCACACTACCCCAGCTGCTACAGCAAAATAGGTGGATTTTTTTTTGTTGGTGCCTTCACAGCCCATGGGTGTCACCAACTCAGTCACACCTGGAAATAGGAGCTGTGGCAGGCAGAACACGAGGGGAAGATGGGGGAGGAAAGGTGGCAAATGCTGGGGATGCCCGTGCAGGTGAACAACACATTCTGTTTAATCAGATCAGACCTGCTGATTTTTGTCTCCAGACTAGAGATTGTCTCAATAAATCATAATGGCTTCTTTAGCACCATTGTAATGTGTCACACTGAATATCCACATACTAATATCTGTGCACTGCAGAATGATTCCTCTTCTATTTTTGGCTCTTAATACTTTGCTTGCTTTTTTTTCTTGTTATTTTTTTAAACCACTGGTAGAGAAAAAAAGGCAACACCTTGTTGTGTATATGCACAATTATCATTGCTAAATAAGCATGAGTGCTGCTGTACTGAATTGTCACCTGATAACAATGCTTCATTCTGCAAACAGCTGAAGTGGTACCTGAGTAACTCTTGTTCTCTAAAAGCAAATATTCAAATATCTGATAGGAGTTTAGAGTGGCTTTGAATTTCCTGCATCATTTCTGACTGGCTTCTGCCTCTCTCTGCACTTTCAGTAACAATTTTCTCAATGTGAGCTCTATCAGAAATGGTTCATTACCAGTGATGAGTTTTAAAACACAAACCTCAGGGAAAAGCTTCCCAAACACCTCTGGCAAAAAAAAAGAGATATGGTGAATTAGTTGCTTTCTTCTTAAGTTAGAGTTCAGGTTATTTCAGGCATCGTTTACTGTGTAACCATATTTTGTTGTGTTGGAGGCTGTTCCTAGCAGTCCAGGCACATTTTGGCATTGTTTTTTTTTTTGGTACAGGATGTTCCTGGGGCTCTCCAGCAGTGGCTGCTTCTTGCTGGTGTCACCCAGCTCCTCTGCAGAGGCAGCCTGGCCTCCCAGACTGCAGCATTTCCCCATTTCCCTGCCTGCAGAGCTCACTGCCTCTGCCTTCCAGAGAGGGGAGGTGCTAATGGGACACATCCTCATGGTGGGACTATATATATAAATATTTAACTATTTGCAGGAAGAGTTTCATATTGCAATGGCTTGACAGGGTGCTTTCTTTATTCCCCTGTGCTAGGTAGGGTGTTTCCAGCTGCTTCTCCTGCTTTCTGCATACACCATACACAAGTACATGTTTATTTATGTTCCCTATGATTTTTTTTAATCTATTTGAATGTGGATATAGCAGTTGATATAACACAGCTGGTCTCATGGAACACCCTGAGCCTCCCCAGCCCCCTCCTGGTCCGTGCTAACAAGGTTGTACTGTTTGTTTATTACTTTTAGTATCATTGCTTTGGTTTAGGATTTTTCCATGCCTTAAATGTGCTTGGATGCACTTGTATGTGAGTGCTAAGAATAGCATGTGGTAAGACCTAGTGATAACACAGCAAAAACCAGAATAAGTAAGAGGGATTTGTTCTGTGTGTGACTTTCTCCCATGCTGAACTGCCTTTAGGACACTAATTGGAGTATATATTAAATTTCAGACCTATTTGAAATATGCCTTTTGTAACAGTTTGACTTCTTTAACAAGAAACCCAAACCGATCTTTCAGGTAACCTCATCATTAAGAACTACAAACATTGACAGAGAATCTCCTATTTCAAGCAAATGGATATATTTATTGTAGGTTAATTTCTCTGAGCTCTCCTTCATTCCTGTTTTCCTTCCGATCCAGATGCTGTATCCGCAGCCTCCTCCTGGTTGCCTGGATACTCTGAATTTCCTCAAGGCAATTGCTAATCAATGTGCAGTTGCAGCTAGGTGAATCCTGCAGACAGCAGCCAGATCTGTCATCTAGATGTGGAAATCTGTAGCAGAATGTGATCTGGGAGGAGAGCAGACAAAACACCATGGCAGGAGCTCTGTGAACCAATTCATCCTGTGCTAATCAGACACAAGCACTCCTGCTGGATTAGATGAGCAGAAGCTCTTCTGCTAAAATTAAGGGTCAATTGTTTTGGTTCTTCTATCGTGCAGAGAAGAGGAGCTGAGTCTCAGAAAATAAAACAATTACGTTAATAATTGCATTTCAAGTCTTTGTGTCAAGGCCTTGCTTAATTTTGCTGCTTATCTCCACGTGTCTTTCCCAAAATACCCATTTTCACCATGACAGAAAGCCATGAAGTGCTTTTTGAAACATGAGCTATTAATGGAGTCCTTGTTAGCACAGAGTGGTCTCTTTGAAGATGAGATGCACTTCTCATGGACACAGGGCCCTCTGTGCTGCACTGAGGCTTTTGAGTGCTTGGGATTTTTATAATTGCAAAATTGGACTTCACACATAGGCATCAGTAAATTCAGGAAAAATTGGTAAATTCTTCCTGGTTCTTCGCTGAGACACAATTGCACTCTCAGTCCCAGGCATAAACATATTTCCACCAGAAAGGAGAATAGGTGCTGCAGAGCAAACACCTGCAGGTTAAAGTAACTCAAATATGTGATTTGGGAGCACATCTTCAATTGCTGTAATTGCAGCACTAGAATTAATGCTCAAACTCCTGTTTGACTTTGCAGTTAGCTACTCTGCCTTCTTGCACCTCTCCATGTCAGCTCCCAGTCCCCACCCCAGCAGCCTCCATGGTCTCCTCTTCCCTCTCTGCTTTAGTGTCCATTCCACTTTAGAACCTGTTTGATTGTGCCTCTCTTCTTCTGCATTTCAACCATTTCTTGTGCATTCAGCCCATTCCAGGAACAGCATCTTGGCTGGATTGGGTCCTTTCAGCCCAAATGGAATTGAATTCAATAGTTTGATATTTTGATATTTTACTTAACTAGTTGGTGTATTTTTGTGAATTGTATTTTAAATTCCAGGTCACATAAACAATTTAAGGTGAACTTACTGCCCACCAGGGAAATACTTAACAAGAATGCTTTGTTATTTGAAATATAAGACAAATTTTCCAAAAGCAACGCTCTCAATTCAAGAGAACTTTCTTTTTAAGTTTTAGAAAATTTGGTTTAATTCAGGACAGGGTGGAAGCTGCTGTAGATTGCTTTCATTGATTGTGATCACTGCTTGAATTGGCAGAGCAGGAAGTGTTATGATGATGATAACTTGTCTTATTGTTGTGATAAGCTGTTACCAATGTCTAAGTACTGGGTGTGATGCTAAAATGTGTAAGCTGCCGACACTTAAAGATAAGGAGATGAAAAGAAACTATCTCATTCCAAATAGCTCTTCTGTTTGGGTTTTTTCATTATTATTGTTATTTTTGTGCACGCTCCTGAGTGGTGCTTTAGAGTGCATGGATTAAGTCATGGATTTGGCTGCAGATGCTGCCATCAGACTTCAGCTGTGGTTAAGTAAGTTTTAAGCACCAAGGGACTGAATAAAATAACAGTTAGTGAAAAGTGCTGACGAGGGATTCAGTTAATGGTGTGTGCATCTGTGGGGTGAATGGGCTGTTATTAGCTATTAATTCAGGTGCTGTAGGCAGGATCCAAGTGTGACTGAGAAGAGGGTAAGGGGTAGAGGCCCAGTTCCCATGGGAATTGGACATGGGAAGGTGCCATTCCTGCCACGCTGGCTGCTTCAGAGCTGGTGTTTCCACAGAAAAGTAGAATTTCCTGCAGTCTTGTCCTGGAAATCTCCAGTGTCTGGGGGACAGAGACATCCTGTTGAGGTCAGAACCCTTAGAAGTTTTGCAGAGCTTCACCTGAGCTCAGCACCCCGGGGAGTCCTGCCCTAACTGCTGTGCTGACTTCAGAAAACGTTTTGGGATCCTCTGGGATGACAGATGCTTGTGTATGCACATGTAACATGCTGTTAATAATTAGAGTTGATTGGATATTCAGTACAAATTACACTGGCTATGAAGTTAGCCCCTTCTTTGGGCTTACAAGTGGCTCACAAAACACTGTTAAAGCCTATTTTTAAATGTATGTTTTTTCATAAACATTGATAGATTTAATTTGAAGGAATAATGTCAAGTCTGAGTGTTGTAAAACTCTTGCTGGGCTGTTCACTATCAGTTGTTAATGGAGCATGTTTGGATTTCTGAGTCACAGTGTAAATATTTTCTGTTTCTAATTCTGAGGATGAAACATGAGGTTTGATGATTATTTTTACCAGTCCCCCCTAATAGTGTGTGTGTTCCCACGCCCAGGCCCACATTTCATGTCTTCAAAAAGATCTGCTTAGAGAAGATAAATAGGGCTGACTGCATCCAGCAAACATGAGGGAGAGATAGCATTTCCATTTTCTCTCATTTTCCATGTCACCTGGAAGCTGGGTTGGAGCATTCTTTTAATGATTTAACAAGCTGGGTTATTTCCCCAACCTGTTTGTCCTTGTGTGAATCTGAAGGCAGAGCTCTGATTTTTTCGAATATTGATTCAGGCTTAATCTGCCTCCTGTGGTGAAAAAAGAAAAGTTCAGCCCCCGTGGCTACATTTCCTATAAGCCCCACACATGGAGAGCCATGCTCAGTTTCAAATTCATATTTGCTCTTTTTATATGCTCATTTATATTTACAGGGATCCTCTAAGACAGCACACTGTCTTGGTAGAGAGTAATTAATCACTAATGTTAGTGCCAACAACCATGGCTGGTTTGAAAAAGAACTAATGATTTTGGTGCAAGAAAACCTGAAATACTTTAGAGAAGCCTGTTTTTCTGTTGAGGAACAGCTCTCTGTGGACTGGTAGGGACTCCAGCTTTGCTGTTGCTAGAGGAACTGAAGAGGAACAAAATTCAAAGATACATTTCTCCATAATTGGAGGAGGGATGGTGCCATCTGTGCTTTCCTCCTGTCCAGGGGAAATAAAACCCACACTATCAACATCTATATATCCCTTTCATCCTCTTTGTTGCATCCATCCTAAAGAATTTAACCAGTTAAAACAGACCTGAAATAACTTTTGCATAAAATAGTGATGTGCAATGCTATAAATAAAAGTCGTTTTCATGTGCATGGCACACACATGGCTCTCTCTGCTTAGCAGTTAATATCCTTAGAAAACTTTTTTCCCCTGGAAAACCAAACAAAGCAACAAACTAAAAAAAAACCCAAAAAACAACCCACAAAATTCCAGAGTAGTGTCATTCTTCATGGGAAATGCCAAAGAGGATAGATGGAAACAGGGTTAATTATCCTTTTTTTTTTTTTTTTTTGCCCGCCTACGTTTGTATTTTCCCTTTGCACTCCCTCTCCCCCATCCCTCCTCTTTTTGTAGAAATCAGTTCTGCAGTATGTAGAGCATAAGAATTATTTCTCTAGCAGAAACTGCAACTGCTTGCGGAGCCTCTGTACCCATTAGAGGCTCTTTCCAGAAGAAGTAATTTCCTTCTGCCCATAAATTATGCATCAATGTACATTTAAGATTCTGAAATGATGAAGAGAAGATGAAAGCCTTGCTGCTCCCACGGAGCTGGAGCCTCGTCGGTGTGTGCAGGCTGGAGCACACCTTGTTAAGACAAAGCTGCACATGTTGCTGTCCTGCTGTGCCAGCACCCAGGTGGGAGCTGCTCTGCCTGCTTGGCCTCAGCTCTGTGAGGAAGAGTTTTTCACCTCCCAGGAGGCAGTGGGGGGAATGATTGCTGGTGTTTCCTAAACATCTTCCCATTTGGACTCTGCCAGTGCGAGTCAGGGTGATTCCAGCTCCTGGTGATCCTCCTTGCAGGACGAGCTGCTCCATCATCCTGCCAGGCTCAGAGGTGAGGCTGGCTGGCCTCTTCCTGGTTCCTTCCTTGTTAAGAAAGGGATTGTGTTTTTCCTTTTACAGCCAGTGGGAGTTTCACCAGACTGCCACAACTCCTCAAATATGGTTGAAAGTTATGTAGCAATTCCATCCACGTTCCCTGCAGCTGCACCTCATGACTTCCCATGGACCTGTGCACCTTCAGGTTTCTTAGATGGTCTCAAACCTGATCTTCTCCTACAGTGGCTGAGAAAATATGCACTGAAAATTTGAAAAACAATGCTTTCAGGTTATATATAGCATGTGGAGATCGATTAAGAATGTAAATAAATGTGTGTTTTAGAGAGGAATTTTGCACTGTTGCCATAATTCAACTATATGGGAGGGCATCCTTTGTATTGTGTCATGTCTAAGGGCGTAGGAAAAATTTGTAAGTCTACCTTTGGAATCTGAAGATGGCAAATAAAAATTAGCAGTAATTCATGAAATAATAATTTTGGGTAGTTTTATATAAAACTATTGTATATAACAGACCATTGTGTAAAAATTAGAAGATTCACCTTGCAATGGGTCTGCATTTCTGTAATGCCCAGTGCTGTGGGAACAGATTCCAGACCTGAGATTGCTGTGGAGAATTTTTGGGCAAATCAAGCACTGCTGTGGTGTGGAGGTGAAGTGAAGCAAGGCCAGTGAAATACCTTTGTGCTGTTCTGGCATGAATGGACATGCGCTTAATTCTGTGTCTCTTCCATGGACACTTAAAATGGCAGGGGGGCAGCCCAAACACTTTGCAATTTCCATCACAGCTGGTGATGGATTCCAAGCATGTATTGGTGTGACTGGGATGCATCTGTGCCCCTTCAAGTTTATCTTGAAGGTTTGGTTCATCACTTCTACCCAAGCTGACCCAACTGCTGAATTTCCTCTTTGAACAAAGCAGTACCATGTGGTATCTTTCTTTTTCTCTCCTTTAACTGAGTTTTCTTTCAGTGAGAAAATAGTGTTTGCTTTCCAAATGCAACATCCTCCCTAAAAGAACCTGTGTACTAAAGCAGGCCATCGAGCCTTTCATCACTTCTCTTGGTGATAGCAGTCATGAATTTTTTATTTTCTGCAGGGCTCACTCCAGATCTGCCACAGCATTGTGTGGGTGCACACATGTAAAAAGGCTACTAATTGAAATTCAGATGTAACGAGATGAAGTTTTGCTATTCACCATGACTGCCTTCTGTTTTAGCCCATGTACACTCAGTGCACCTAAACAATACAACCATTGCTTCTCCTTTTAGATTCTACAAGAATAACTAAAAAGGCAAGAAATATTTCTGTGTCTGCTGTAGACATGAAGTATGCACCCCCAAAAATGGGAGCGGCACGTGTTAACTTCTTTATATACTTATCTGTGGGGAGGGACCGAAATTTTAATGGAACTGTAAAGAAAGTGAAATAGAAAACTTACTGCTATAAACTGTTCTCTTTTGAAGATGCAAATGTGTCTCTATTGCCTAGGTAACTATTATGGAACGCCGAAGCCTCCAAGCCAGCCCCTCAGTGGGAAAGTGACTTCCACCAATGCTTTGCAAAACCTGCAGCCTGGCTCCAAGCAGTCGACTCCAAAGCGAACCAAGTCTTACAATGATATGCAAAATGCTGGCATAGTGCATACAGAGAATGAGGAAGAGGATGATGTACCTGAAATGAGCAGTAGCTTCACAGGTAAAGCAAAAATACTGCTGTCCTTCAGTTAGAATATGTGGGGAAAGCTTTGAAGAGGTTTTTTTTGTTTGTTTGTTTGTTTTTTATTTTTTTTAGTGTATTTTCTGCAGAGCTGTCAGTGTCAAACAGAACTGGCTGACACCTGAATGGCAGGTGCCCAGGTGTGAACAACCACATGCACAGCCTCAGTCTTTGTCATGAGATCTGAGTTTTGGAAGAAGCTGGTGGGAGATCTGTTATTTGATTTTCTTGCTGCCCATCTCAGATTGTTGCCCCTGAAGTAGTTTGAGCATTATTTCTCTTCCCTGTTTTCCTTTGCAAGATGAAAGATGGAAGATGCAGCTCATTTGTCACAACATTATCACACCCTGGCCCCTTGCCTTCATTAAATGAGCACAGAATCAAGAAAAGAGTTATTTCTCATATAGCAAAGTGATTCCTTATGCTTATTTCAAGTGTGCTAGCCATATTAAAATGCTCCTGCTTCCCTAGGAGACCTCTCGGTAACTTGTGTTTTCCAGATTTTGGCATGTTTGTACTCTCAGTTTTTAGCTCGTGATGACTCTTTCACACTTCTTTATGTTGTCATCTTCTACCTAAAAATATAAAACTCCGGGAGGGCTGAAAAGCAAGCACTGAGGGTACTGATATAGTCTAGTTGTTTTTCTCCCTATTCCTCCCAGTGTTCTTCTCTTGGTAATAGCAGCACACAGACTAGAATAATGAAGGAGTTATTTCCAGGGCTGTGGGCTGCAAACTGAGGATGTCCATGGTTTCTGGTGTGGAGAGCAGGGAAGGTTCTGTCTGTGAAGCCCTTTCAGCCCCTCTCCTTGTGGACTTGGCAGAGGGTGTCACTAATCTCTCTGTTTTTTGCTCAGTGCATTGTCTGTGCTTGTACTGATGTTCTCAGGGGATGTGGAAGTACTGCCATAAATTTTCAACACCTTCAAGAGCCAAACAGAGAAAGTCCCATTGGTGGACACAGAGTTCATTTCAGAATTTGTCCGTTGTTGCCAAAACCTCTCTGTGGAGGAGTGAGGGCACAGGCCTGTTAATTGGGGAGCATTTGCTGTGATTAGTGATGGGAGGAGATGAGCAGCATTGTTTCATGGATACAGCTCAATACTGCATGGGTACAAGCATCAGAAATATTTCTTTAGAGGGAGAAGGGCCAGATGTAGCGTTAAATACTCCTGACTGACTTTGACTGGAAGGATACTGTGATGAGCCTTGGAATAAGCCTCCTCAAGCAGCAAGAATGGGCACTGGTGAGCAGCAACATGTGGACACATGGTACAGTGCTGACATTCATTTTAATTTTTAATTTAAAATAACACACTGCACTGAAGACATTCACCATTAGCTTGTTGACTTTGAGCTTCTGGCAACATTTTGCAGTTGTAAAATCTCTTCTGATCATTCTTCGAACAACAAATTTTATCCTTCTAATCCTGTCCCACAGTTGGCAGTGCAGGGGTGAACCTGTAAACCTGCTTGAAAGCACACTGAACTCCTCTACACCAGTGAGCCCTGGCCTCAGACAGCTTGGAGGAATTTGGTACCTCAGCAGGGCCTGTTGGAGCTGATCACAGCTCCTGGTTTGTTTGGCAAGGGCCTGGCTAGCAGAGTGTGGGTGGGCAAGGAGAGCTCGCCCCTGCTGCCTCAGTCTGCTGGGGCTCTGTCCTCGCTTCACCTGCTGCCGTGTCTCGCGAATTAAAAGGCAGGGAGAGGAAAGCTGGCAGGATAAACCTGGAGGAGCAAGGCAGGGAAGGAAAGGACTGATTCTCACTTCTGTCTGTGTGTGTCTGTTCTGCAGCAGAGTCTGGTGACCAAGACGAGCACAACACGCATATCGTGAGAGAGGCAGCCCCACCGTCCACGATTGAGAGGCACACCCACGTCCCCACCACGGAACCATCTCAGAACCTCCCCCAATACCTACCTCCTTCTGCCGAGGATAACCTAGGTCCTCTGCCGGAAAACTGGGAGATGGCCTACACGGAGAACGGAGAAGTCTATTTTATAGAGTAAAGCACATTTTTGTTGTTCTAATTCCATCTCTCTCCCTCTCTTTGGGCATAAAGTAAACCTCCATGGATGCGTTTTGTGTGTATTAAATATTTAGTGTGTACAGTTAGGTTGCAGAGCTGTTATTTCTTTACTGCTTCTGAAGAGGGTTTGCATTTCCTGATTGGATCAACATCCAAATTACTCCTGAGTTCCAAGGCAGCGGGAATTGCTTGTTTTATGAGGGCAGTTAACAAAAGCAACAGACACTTATAACATACAGGCCAGTTGTTTTCATGGGGGGAATGAAAGCTCCTAATTGGAAGGGCTGAGACTTCATTTCTGTGCCTGTGTCTATGCATAATGCAGCAGAGGGGATTCCTGCAGTCCTGTACAGCAGAGACAGAGATGGACTTTGTGTGTTGTCCCCTCGTCACAGCAAAGGGGCCAAATGTGTTAATGTTCTCCAGTGGCTTGCAAAAGATACAGCTCAGTGCAGGGTAGGCACAGCAAGTTTGGAGCACCAGTACCTCAAGCTCTGCAGTCTTTGCCTAAGAGCTGATTGCTGTCAGCAGTTTTATGATGATATTGATTTTTTTCATGCCATAAATAATAGTCTCAAATTATACTTGTCTAAATTTATTGAGGTAGGAGTAACTTATAAAATAGGAGCTGTTAGTGTAAGAGATGTCTTGCACAAAGTTTAACTAGACATTAGCACTCAATTAGCCTTTGAAACTCAAACCCTTAGCTGCCAAGTAGAAGAAGGGTTGAGGAATTGATTTTGGATTTGATGGTCTGTTTAATGCACTTGTGGAAACCCTACCAGAAGCCAATGCCCAGTTACTGCAGAAGAACTTCCTCTGTTAATTAGCCCTGTCTCCTGCAGAGTTACTGGATCAGGGCTGTGAGGGCAGCAGTTCTGCCTCATCGTCAGGAGAGGAGACTTTTGGACAGGGCCAGGGGAAGGTTCAAGACCAGCTTTCCTCTTGGCTGCAGTGGCAAGGGAACACACGAGAGAAGATTGCCAGAAGATCTGAGGAGCTGGGATGACTGAGGGCACTGTGGCAGCCCTTTTTCAGCTGGGAGAGGGCTGCTCTAAAAAAGGCCATTTTCCAGGGCATTCCCAATTACCTGAAGAGGCTCCAAAAGTCCCTGAGTGTAAGACAAGGTCAAAAAGGCAGAATGCAAATTCTCATCAGATGAAACCAAGATGAGTACATTACCCTGAGCATGGCTGTCTCCCCTCACTGTGTCCTCAGGGTGCCTCGTTATTTGACATACTCTGCCCTTAGTATATAGAACAGCCTAATAGCCCGTTCAGCCTGCCATTTTCCTCCTTGGAGGAGGACAGATGATGAGTAGTAAATGCTGCCCGAGCAGTCAGTTGCTTCCCTTTTTGACCCCACAGGAGCCCCTCTTGTCCTTCCTTACAGGTGCTTCCATCGAGGCTTCTGCTGCCACCACTGATTTCCCCAAACCCACCTCCATGGCTGCTGTGTCTGTGTTCTCTGAACAATGCAGGACTGTAGCACCTCTAAATAACTCGTCAGGAGAATCATGTATGTGTTGGGAAAACACAGGCTGTAACATAGGCCTGTGTTATGGGAAGCTCTGGTGGCAGCACCCGCTCCCTCCCTGCAGGGAGGTTTGAGGATACTTTCACATGGGGCTGATTTTGGGCATGAGCCTGTTGGTGTGGGTGCAGCACTGCATGACTGCAGGTCTATTAATTCTAAGAACACCCTGAGCCTAGAAACTATTTAGTTTGATTTGTATCAGATTAAGATAAGTGACCTAATGAGCAATGTGGACCCAAGCTGGCTCAGATATCCGTTCCAGCGTCTGTGGTGCTTCGGGTATCAAGTCAGGGTGCTGAAGGGAGCAGCATGAGCTTCTTGCACAGAACCAGTGCAGGCTCAGTGAGTCAAAGGCTGTATGTCAGATAACCAATCCTGATGCATCTGATGCAATTTGGCTCTGGAGGTATTTCTCTGGTGCTTTAATTGGGATTTTAATTACACAGCATATCCCAGACCGCTGTTATCTGTGCATGTTACAGGTCTAACACAATCCTTTCCACCTGAGAGTGTGATCTGAAAGGTGTTTAGCTAAATTTTCTGTTTGCCTCAGCAAACTACACTGTTGTGAGTCTTTGCTTAGTGAGTACAAAATTACAAAAAATATGCAAATATTCTATTGCTCTCCTCCCACCACCCTCCTTCTCAGCTAGACTGCAGACTTGCTTATAAATAAGGTGGCAGACCCCCTCTGCTTTATTTTTGTTAATTTGCCTGACTTGCTGAATTTCTGCCATTCAGTTTTTAGGTGCCAATTAATTGCTCTGAAGTACACATAAGGATTAAACACATTTGCTCATCCTGCCTTGGGAGAGCTGGGC